>NW_006784469.1:824923-878484 GCF_000442215.2 Lipotes vexillifer | reverse complement strand
AAAATGTAAAAAAAAAAAAAAAAAAAAGAAAATTATGCATTGCCAGAATGACGACCAAATGACAACCCATAGCACTGTATGAAGAAATGTTAAACACAAGTTAGAACAGTGGAAATAGTTGGATTGCATGATACATGAGAGTACATGTTTTAATGTAGGGATATGTCCTTGAATTATTGGTAAGTGACAAAAGTTACATGCAGAGTAAATATATAGTATAATCCATTTCCATTTTTAAAAGGAAAGAATATAGATGTATATAACTATTCATATATATAATATATTCACATATAATGTGTATATTCATATATATGTACATGTTCATATGAGTACAGATAAATATTGGTGTAAATGGATGATTCATATCAACATTTAATAGAGTTAGATGGGGGTGAGGCAGTAATTTATCAGCTCTTTATACAACTTCGTATATTTTTAATTTGTTGTAATTAATGAGCATGTGTTACTTTTATAACTTGGAAATAGGTTCCTTAAAAAGTATAAATAAAAAGAATTTTGGAATAAATGGATCTTTTTAAACAAGCAGCTTGTCACATGAAGAATTCATATTAATCCTTTTGCATGAATATTTTAAACAGGTTACAACATTCACTAAAGTTTAACCTGCACACTAATGGCGTAATCTTACAAAAATAGGCTGTAACTGGAAAACTGAATGAACAGCATCCTTAAAAGCGAAAGAGAAACAGAATGTAGAGTTGCACCTGATATTCCTGATATTTAATTCTGGATTGGAAACTGATATTTGAAGGGAAAAAAGTCACTGAAATCAGATCTGCTGTTTTAGTAAAGCCAGCACTAACTAAACTGGGTTTTTTAAAATGTATTTGTGACAAAGCTTGAGATGGTTATTTTAATAGTGAGTCACTATTAAGTAACTATATAGCTTTCAACATTCAATTAAGTCAATCAAATTTTGATCTTTCAAGCAGGTAAATGCACACCATGTGTAGACACAGCACATTATACTTCTCCATTTAACTTGTGTGCAGGATTTTCTATTCAAATAATGTTTAAGTATGTCTGACACAACATGCACACACAAACACACACATAGGGTTATACATCTACATCCTTCAACAAAATCCAAATATGCCTTCACTAGGCATACTGTTGAGATATAAAAAGACAGAGCCTACTTTGGAGTAAGGAACAACTATGAGCTTTACTCCCGCTCAACTGCTGCTTGTCAATAAACGGGACCTTAGAAGTTCTGCTGGAAGCTAGAGTTGAAATTCTTGTATAATGAACTTGTTGCCATGACTTTAGGCCCAGTCACTGTGACAATCTGAAAATCTGATCTATGCTTTAAGTAGTAAAATGATAACCTAAAGATAAGACTGGGGTCTTGATTATTTGTGTCATTTATTTCCCTTGTTCTAAAAAGTCTAGACCCATAAAGTGGAAGCTCAGGATTCCATGCCAGAAAGGGTGCACCCACAAATTATGATTACTCTCATATTTTCCAAAGATATTCATGAATAGTAGATTACCATCAGATAGTTTTGGATAAATGTTAATTTAGTTTCCTATTGAGCCCATTCGACAAGGATGCAAAAGTTGTGGATAGGAAAACTGAAATAAAGACAACCTGAAAGTTAAAATATTTGACAATAAGATTTACTAAATATCAAGTCTGCAAAATTTTGCAAACTGTATTATGTAAATTGCTTTGATATGATGGATGCTTCTTATTGGGGAATAAAAAAATTAAATCTCTGCGTTTACATTTTAAATTTGTAAGATGTTTGGCCTAAACAGAGATAATTTAGGAAATTACACAAACAATTTAAAAAGAGCTGATAGTAGTACAAAGCTCAAAGTAGATATTAACAGTTTTGATCCACTCAATTGATCACATAAACAAATGAATCATCTAACACCTCAATGTATATGAGATAAACATTTATCTTTATATCAAAATGATACCAATGCATTCTCTGATATAAATTATTTTAAATTATGAAAACCCTAAAGTTAGAAAAGCAAATTTATTTATTTATTATATAGTAAACATAAAATAGAGATACAGTTTTATACCAATTATGTATAAATTTGCTACATTTTAAGAAATATTATTGAATAATGAGTGTGCATGTGTGAAGTCATTCCTTTTCCTATCTACCTAATTGTCATTTCTCTCTTATGTGAGTGTAAAGTACACACATATGGGAATTTTTACATACTGTGAGTTGCTGGGTTTTCTAGGTTCAGAATACTTAAAAAAAAAATCTCTTGATAATTTCAAATTGTTGGATCATTAATTCTGGCCATAAAAGCACCTATATTAATTTAAGCCTTGGAAAACATTGAACCAGTAAATAATTTAAGCATGGGCCATCATGCTCTGCCCCTCTTCCATTTTTTTCTCAGCATGTTAAAGGATTTTGTTTATATAGTTATCTCTCAAATAAATTTCTTAAGATGACCTCAAATTCCCATATGTTTGTGTGTATATGTCTGTGTGTGTATGTGTGTGTGTGTGTATGCCCATGTGTGTGAGTGTAGGGTGAACTAAAGAGGCAAATAGAATAATCACTAGCTAACTACCAGGTTTCCACCAAATTCTCCCACAGTTCACAGTCAACTCGTACTTAAAATGCCATTTAGACATTCATCTTCTCTTTCAGGCTGAAGAGGGGAAAAGCTTATGCTTTTTATTTGCTTCTTGTAGATAATTAAAATTTTATTATTCACATTAGCACGCTATTGATGCTTTGGCTGATCCTTTAAACATCTGGCCTACTGCTTAAAATGCATGGAGTGCACTGACGCCAACCCGTGCTGATAATCAGAGGACCTTCAATTAAGTACCTACAAAGCAACCAATGATGAATGAGAGAAAAGATGGTACAAGTTTGCCAAAGAATTCTTTCATAGTCTGATTCTCAAAAGCAATTAGAATCACTTCTTTTGGTCTTGGAGTTAATGAAGTTTCATTAAGATTTAAATTTCTAATGATTCCAAGGATTTCAAACTTGAGAAGTAGAGCTGATTGTCTACGTAATAAATCACACCACAGGAACATGTCAAAAAGACTAATGCAAGCTCTCTGCCATCCAAAGTTGTGTTTCTCCTTGTCAGTGCTATGTGAACATATATAACTGCTTTCTTTTCTTGAAGCAGCTATAGCCAAAGACCCACTGCTATTAAACTCTATTTCTCTCTGTTTAGAATTTGTCAAATTATAATTTCAAGGCTGTGACTGAAACTAGTTCTAGTCTATAAAAGAAGGTTTGTTCTAATAATTGAATGTGATGTGAATTTTTAAAATTTGCTACTTTCTTCACACTAAACTAATTTGCTTAAATGAGGAAATGAAAACAGGTATAACAATCTAATATCAACAACCCCTAACGTTTGATGTTTGAAAGTAATGTTTAACTTGATAACACAGACATTTCTTTTCTTGATAGAAAGCTAAACACAGTGTGTGTGCGTGTGTGTGTGTGTGTGTGTGTGTGTGTGTGTGTGTAAAGCAAAATATATATCTAGTATGTATATATTTGTACATATTTATACATATATAAATATATATAGTATATATTTGGGTACATATTGCCTGTGTTCAGGGGAGCTTTGAAGTTTTTACTCCCACTTATATTTAGGACCTCTAAACACTGCTCCTCTGAATTTGACATCTAATGGGATGTCTTTAACAAGCAAAAACGTATTAATTACCCGGATTTCATAAATCAAACCATCAGTAAAACATTGCTGCATTTTCACCCTAAATTGCCTAGGAGGGCAATATGCCAAGATGGGAAAAAATATGCAAGCATACTAATTAGGAGCTATTTGTTTAGCATATTAGCAACAGGACAGTAGGTAACCACAGAGGGTACACACAGGGAAAAAGGGGAGACTGGAAACTAGACCCTAAGACAAACATAGAACTGAGTATCCCATGGGTGTGATCCAGAACAGAATTTGTTTCTTGGACACAATTAAGATTATCTAGTCCAATCAGATGTCTAAGAATGAGGCAGACCCTAAAAGCTGCTGAATAAGCTGAATCATGCAGTTTATCAGAGGGTTATGAAGTTGGGTCTACAAGTTAGTATACTATATGGGCATCTTGGACTCACAAAACCAAATAGATTCTGTGTAGAGGGGTGGGATAGGGAGGGTGGGAGGTAGGGAGACACAGGAAGTAAGAGATATGGGAACATATGTATATGTATAACTGATTCACTTTGTTATAAAGCAGAAACTAACACATCATTGTAAAGCAATTATACTCCAATAAAGATGTTTAAAAAAAACCCAGTATTGCAGTCTCTGTGGAAACCTTAGTAGAAAGGGCAAATTCTAAACTACTTACAGTGTTTCTTAACTATGTAACACTAAGTCTGGTAAGGACTTGGGCTGCCCAGAGCTCATTAAGTGAACAAATAAATAGGTGCAGTCTAAAAAGTAAATCTCTGTCATTTATACCATGCTTCCTAAGAATATCACTCGCTAGGAAGAAGAATAAAACTTACCCTTAAAGACTGTAAAAATCCAATATGAGAAAGCAAATATATTACCTGATCTTTTTATTTTCTATCTTCACTTTCTCTTCAATGATAAGGATGAAGAAAAATACTAAAGGTAATCCAAAACTTGTTAGTGGCTGCTCTGAAATTGATTTCTCCATTCTCTTGGCATTTACTAGCATTATTTCAATTCCATAGCACAATCTAAGAACTCTATAACATAAATCACATTGTAAATGAATTATATTACCATGGGCTTGCCCATTATTTGTGCAAGTGGCTTTATCTGCCTTGCTTGCTATTAAATGTAGTTTACGGACAACTTGGCCTTATATTTTCCCTCTACTTGATTTTTGTAAATTACTCTCCATCTTGTGTTGAGCCCTGATATATGTGATATGATATGTAATATTTAAAAACTCCTTGCCCTCCAATCACATATTTTTCTTATTATTTTAAATTCAATTGGTTAACATATTTCCACAATACTTTAAAATTCTGCTTTTAGTTGAGTTTTTTTTTTTTACATCTTTATTAGAGTATAATTGCTTTACAATGGTGTGTTAGTTTCTGCTTTATAACAAAGTGAATCAGTTATACACATACATATGTTCCCATATCTCTTCCATATAGCAGTATTTCATATAGTCAATTTCCCCTTTAGGAGGAGACAATCTAATGAATAAGAATTTGTGCCTTTTACTTTTTAATAATACCTTATAATTAGAAAAGAATATGTTTCAGAGAAGAATTCCCAAAACCTAGAGGGGCCCATATTCATTGTGATCTTTCTTGACTAATTATTTCCTTAAGTGTTATTTCAAGTAAAGGTCTAAGTAATTCTTAACTTCTTATCTGTATTTTTTTTCTAAATTAGTGCTTCAAATATATTTTAATCAATGTAAAATAACCCAGGATATACTCACTATTTATCATGTATACATTAAGGAAATTTGGCTCAAGACAGGCTATCCTCTGATGAGGTTTCCTACTGTGTTCAGTAATCTAGTAACTGCTTATTAGAAATCTAAGAGCAATTAGCCATGTTTGAAAATCTTATGTAGTCTGGATAAAGAATCTTTCCAGATTTGGTTTATTTTCCTAGTTTTCCCTTTTCCTTTAACATGTCGCTTTGTCATCTTATAGTTTTGCCATTTCCTACTTTTTAGGATTTTATATCCCTAGTGTTTTATACTTTACACAGTACCAACATGACACCTTTTGAAGTAGGCAGAACTCCTATCATTGATGTTGTTTGCCAAAAGAGGCTGAGAATTAGCCCAAGATCAACAAACAAATAAATGACATTGTTGGAAAAAAATTTGATGATTGCGACAGAAAAAGATCAGAAGAGCAGAATGCTAAATTCATACATGACAAAATTGTACTCAGGACTTCACCTATTTCTTAAAGAACCAGGATGGTAAGGATTCTTGAAGTAAGAAGAGAAAAGCAACCCTTTTAGCTCCTTTTTCCAGTATTCCTGAATCTGCTATATGAATTGTTTATTTTCTTAATTGGCAAAATGCTACAGAGTTTTTCTGTCCCTCACTGAAAGTTACTTAGGAAGAGGCATTAATTCTTTTGGTTCGCTAGGGTGTCATTTGGCAAATTACTATATCTGAGCAATAAATCACAGAGTTGGAAGATGCCCTGAGAAATTCTCTAGGTTTATTCTTTTGCCTTCTGGTAAATTAGCAACTTATTGAATTCAACAAGTGTATGCATAATTTCATACTATAAACAATATGACTACAAATCATGGATAAACTATTTCACAACCCCATCTTTTTGAGAGTTTGCCTAAGCATATATGGTATGTATTTATATTTCAAACTATGGCTAAAAGTCCTGAAGGACTACAAAGAAAACTCAACCATCCCATTTGCAAAAGGATCTGATTAGTTGCTCTTGCTCAGCACTCCTTTAAGTTTTCAAACACTAGATAATCAAAAGACAACAGATACTTTATTTTATAACTTACAGCATAACAGAATGAAATTGAAAAAAATTATGCTAACTGAAATGATGAAATATCATTTTGAATTGATACACATATAAAATTTTGATTGAGATATATTTTTATATCACCAAAGAGAGAGTATAGCATAACTATAATTATCCATTGCAACCACATATAGGCATAATTATTATCTGACCTTATAATACAAAATTACAAAATATTAGAACATTTTTACAACTCTTTGAGGAATTAATTACATAAAAATAATTGTTTGATTATACTCCATAAGGACAAAAGAAATTTTAAGATAAAAGCCTATACAGTAACTTTTTTCCATGAAAAAGTCTCAAAATTCCTTTTGATTAGAAAAAAATTATTTAATCCACCATTGAAACTATATCATTTAAAGAGCTGTAGTTCTAAACAACAGCCATGAAGTGGAATATTACTTTATGATGCTATTTATCTGTTCATATACATGTCCTAGCCCTCCAATGCAATTTTAGAACCAATGAAGAGTAGGTCTAAGCCCTCTGCATTCCCCAGAGCGAGTACATTGGAACAGGTAATATATTCTCAAAACAATGTGGGATGATGAAAAATTGCATTCACTACCTAAGGGATGAATGAAAGGCATACTAGTGGAACATTTTGAAAAGAGACTGATTACTGATATTTCACTGAAAAACATAGTGTCAGCAAAACACAGCCTATGGGGCACTCCCACCTGCCACCTATGTTTTTTTTTTTTTTTTTTTAATACACAATGTATTTATTTATTTATTTATTTATGGCTGTGTTGGGTCTTCATTTCTGTGCATGGGCTTTCTCTAGTTGTGGCAAGTGGGGGTCACTCTTCATCGCGGTGCGCAGGCCTCTCACTATCGCGGCCTCTATTGTTGCGGAGCACAGGCTCCAGACGCGCAGGCTCAGTAATTGTGGCTCACGGGCCCAGTTGCTCCACGGCATGTGGGATCTTCCCAGACCAGGGCTCGAACCTGTGTCGTCTGCATTGGCAGGCAGATTCTCAACCACTGCGCCACCAGGGAAGCCCCTGCCACCTATGTTATATGGCACACAAGCTAAGAATGGTTTTCACATTTTAAATGGCTGGGAGAAAAATCAAAGGAATAATAACATTTCATGTTTTGAAATATGAAAATTAGATGAAGTTCAAATGTCAGTGTCCATAAATAATGTTTGATAGGAACAAAACTCATGCATTTTCTATGGCTGTGTTCACATTACAACAGCATTGTTGAGTAGTTGCAGCAGAAACTGGATGACCTGCAAAGTCTAAAGTCTTTACTATCTGGTCCTTTATAGGAAAAGGCTGTTAACTACTGCTTTAGGAGAAAGCATGTACAAGGATGTAAAAGTGAAAAGGGAAAGCATATTCTAGTTGGACCCCAAGAGTTCAATTATGGAAAGTGAAGGAAATAAAACAAAGAAGCAGAGGCGGGGAGGAGAACTAAGTAGACTGGCCTTTGGAAATTTAGTCACAGAATTCATATTCACATCCTTGCACTGTTATGAAATTACAGCACAAGGAAATGCTTGCTTTCAGAGGATTTCTCAATAGACAGTAGAGGGAAAAAGCAATGAAGAGAGAGAGAGGAGAGAATAGGGGGATAAAACTGCTCAGAGAGGGCTTCCCTGGTGGCGCAGTGCTTGAGAGTCCGCCTGCCGATGCAGGGGACGCGGGTTCGTGCCCCGGTCCGGGAGGATCCCACATGCCGCGGAGCGGCTGGGCCCGTGAGCCATGGCCGCTGAGCCTGCGCGTCCGGAGCCTGTGCTCCGCAAATGGGAGAGGCCGCGACAGTGAGAAAAAAAAAAAAAAAAAAAAAAAAAAAAAAAAACTGCTCAGAGAAAGCTCTAATGTTGGAAACATAGAGGAAGCTCCTGTTACTTCATTGTTCTGCTCCATTTCTTTCAAACTCTAAGCATAAGTAAGTTTTAATGGTAAGTAAACATTTATTCTCTTCATTCTTAAAAAAAAAAGACAGAGTGGGACCTACTTGTAACATTAAACATGGACTGTAAAAATAACTCTTCCGTGTATGGAATTTTTCAATGGAAGAAACTACCCAAGCCCAAAGGGTATGTGCAGAGGTTCTACAATAATAATGGAATAGAAACAGTCACAATTAAAACGCACACATAGGGCTTCCCTGGTGGTGCAGTGGTTAAGAATCTGCCTGCCAATGCAGGGGACATGGGTTCCAGCCCCGGTCCGGGAAGACCCCACATGCCGCGGAGCAACTAAGCCTGTGCACCACAACTACTGAGCCTGCGCTCTAGAACCTGCCAACCACAACTACTGAGCCCATGTGCCACAACTACTGAAGCCTGAGCTCCTAGAGCCTGTGCTCCGCAACAAGAGAAGCCACCACAATAAGCCCGTGCACTGCAACAAAGAGTAGCTCCCGCTCACCGCAGCTAGAGAAAGCCCCAAAGCAGCCAAAAATAAATAAGTTAAAAAAACAAATAAAACACACACATACACTCTCACACATTTACATGCTCTCAGTAAAATCATTCCTGTGAACAAATCAAATAAAATTAGGGTATTAGTGGGCAAACATGGAAATATTATTTTTTGCCAAAGGTTTATTTATTGGGGTATTACAACTGTCTGAAAAAGTAAAATTCTAACCAAGACTTTCTTGTGAAATTGTTGTTAATCTTCCAAGTTCCTACAGATACATAATTTTACACCCATAGATTTCCTACCCTTCTAGTCACCATAATGTTTCAGTGGAAAAAATGGATACTTTGGGATTCTACATTTAATCTTTCAATTATTCTAAGGAAGTAATGTCTTCCTAGTGTTTATGGATTCCATTCAACAAATAGTCACTTAGCATTCACTGTATGTGAGGCACTGTGCTGGGTGCTATAAGAGATACAAAGGAATGCAAAGTGATGGCCCTCTAGAGGATCATAACCTGATCATAACCTGTCTGTAGGAAGACAGACAGGTGTGCAAGTAACCACGATACAACGCAGATGGAGATCAATGCTTTAATAGAGCTACACCCCTGGTGGGAAATTTCAGATGACTTCACGAGATTTTGGGTTTGGGCCATAAAGGAAACATAAGACTTCCTTAAGATGAGGTCCAGTGAAGAACACTCTAGGAAGACATTATTACATTTTTACATTACGCATGAAAGCGTTGGGTGTTTTCAGCCTCACTCCCGATACATAAACCATGGTAGGTTAATATTAATAATAACCATTATTAATGAGCTCCCTAGGTAATTCTACTGTGGAAGTTCTGCAAACTGTACTTTAATCTATGGTATTTGTCAAAAAATAGAGTAGGGAAGAACAGTAATAAGGTATAGTAATGAAAACCATCGTTTTGTGATAACGAAATGAGAAAGCAAGTCTAAGTTTGTATAAAGAGGAGGGAGGCAAAGGCACAGTGTAATTGTCGCTGAAGACAATGAGCGCCTTATGATGTCCATCTGTATATTTAAAATCAGCTTAAATTGATTCCATTAAATAAATTTCAAAAACTGGCAAAACTAATCTATACTGTTAGAAATCACGATAGTACTTATCTATGTGTGTAGCAATGAATGACTGCAAGGAGGTACCAAGGAGTCTCTGGGGTGCTGCTAAGGTTCTGTTTTCAATCTAAGAGCTGGTTACAAGAGTGCACTTAGTTTGTGAAAATTCATCAAAATGTACCTTTATATTATGCATGCTTAAAGTTTTAAAAATTAGGCTGGGTGGGTATATTTCAACTAAATGAAAACATCCTATAATTATCTTATTAATCTCATGAAGTTTAATAATTTAATATCTCTTTCAATTCTATGAAAGTTATGCAAATTTGATATAATGGAACATAAGATAGAAATGTTCAAAAATACTTTAAGATCATTTTAGTGGGGGAAAATAAGTTATTGAAGTTTCCTTCCTAACACTTTAAACTCATCAGATTGAGATTCACCATTCTAAACTCTATTATTTATCACTGTCTTATTCTGCTGTGTCTCTCTACAGTCAAACTTGAAAGGGTTGTCTATAATCTTTTTATATCTATTTTCCAATCTCATATTATCTACTCAGACAACTCTCTGGCCCTTCCAATCCCACCATTCCACTGAAGCTACTCTTGTCCAGATCATCGAAAACTGCATGTTGTCAAATCCAATGATTACTTCTCTCTTTATTTTATTGAGCCCCTCGTAATATTGCATGCTGCTATTCCCTCCCTCCTCCTCTAAGACTTTCTTCTTGTGTCTCCCATGTTATCACACTCGACTGATTCTCCTCCTAATTCTCAGTATTCTATGTTGAATGCCCCTCTTCTATTACACTTCTAAATATTTGAGTGCCTCAGGGCTTGATTCTGAGACCATTTGCCTTCTTCATCTATACACTTACTCTTGGAGATCCCTAGTATCATGCTTTAAACAGCTCCTTAGTATATAATGCCAGCCCCAAGCTCTTCCCTGAAATCCAAATTCACATTCAGTTGCCTACATATATATATATATATATATATATACTTTTTCAGATTCTTTTCCATTATAGGTTATTAGAAGATATTAAATACAGTCTACTGTGCTATACAGTAAATCCTTGTTGTTTATATTTTTTATATATAGTAGTGTATATCTGTTAATAGTATGATAATCTCTAGGTCCATCCATGTTGCTACAAGTGGCAATATTTCATTCCTTTTTTATGGCCAAGTAATATTCCACTATGTATGTATGTATGTATGTATGTATGTGTGTGTGTGTGTGTGTGTGTGTGTGTGCATACACCACATCTTCTTTATTCATTCCTCTGTTGATGGACACTTAGGTTGCTTCCATGTCTTGGCTATTGCAAGCAGCGCTGCTATGAACACTGGGGTACATGTATCTTTTCGAATTAGAGCTTTCGTCTTTTCCAGATATATGCCCAGGAGTGGGATTTCTGGATCATATGGTAACTCTAGTTTTAGTTTTTTAAGAAGCCTACATACTGTTTTCCATAGTGGCTGCACTAATTTATATTCCCACCAACGGTGTAGGAGGGTTCCCTTTTCTCCACACCCTCTCCAGCATTTATTATTTGTAGACTTTTTTTTTTTTTTTTTTTTTTGCGGTATGCAGGCCTCTCACTGTTGTGGCCTCTCCCGTTGCGGAGCACAGGCTCCGGACGCGCAGGCCCAGCGGCCATGGCTCATGGGCCCAGCCACTCCGCAGCATGTGGGATCCTCCCGGACCGGGGCACGAACCCGCATCCCCTTCATCGGCAGGTGGACTCCCAACCACTGCGCCACCAGGGAAGCCCTATTTGTAGACTTTTTGATGGTGGCCATTCTGAGTGGTATGAGGTGACACCCCATTATAGTTTCGATTTCCATTATTCTAACAGGATTTTCTAAGGAAAATACAACAGCGTTGTGGATAGGGGCCCAGAGCTTTCTCATGGGTTGAGGTACCTGACAAAACAAAATAGCAGGGACATTCCAAGAAACAATTCAATACTTGACTATATTCTTTCATCCAAATCTTCGAAGAGAGCTCAAATCTCCAACACTTAGGAGATAAGCCATTTAAAACCAACATTTCATTTATAACTTCTGTTTGCTCTTCTGTTTTGGTCTTCATGGCAGCCATACCTGTAAGTTTACCTATACAGACTGCCTAGAAACCTTTGTGAATGGAATACACACAAAATTATTTGGTTATACTTCCTATCAGGCTTACGAAACTTTGCTTTTTCTCTTTCCAAAGTTTTCCTTCCACTTTTTCACAAATAGGTCTGCCACCTCCACCTTAAATCTTATATATTCTGAATTTTCTTTTTGTCTGTAATTGTATTTTGTTGAGTTGCTCTTTTCTAATATTTAAGCTGAGCTATAAATTTAATCTATAATTTAAATACTAGAATTATAATTTATACGATTTAAGTATAGTTTCAATATTTTCCACACTCACCATAGGTTAATGAAAAGGCTTTGGAACTTATTTAATTAAAAATAGGAAGGATATAGTAAAAAAAAAAAAGACTATACATTGAGTCAGTGTGTGAGTGTGTGTGCATGTGTGTGTGTTTCATATGTGCAGAGATGTCACATATGTTGGGCTTTTTGTGCACTGCATAAAGATATCCAACCCAAAGCAGGGTGGCAGGTGTCAAAGCCAACACATACTTCCCTCTCTAGGTCATGTGCCTTGAATCAGGGCTTCATCCCATCACCTCCAGCCCCCAGGTTGCGGTACCTTTTTCAAATGTGTAGAGGGAACATATTATAATTAATCATCAAGCCAAAAGGGGTGACCTTTATAATTCACACAAAGACTCTGGATATGCCAGAAACAGACCTGCAGGTGAGTAAATTCTATTTTCAAAGATTATTACTAAGATACTTATTTGAGATTAAAGGTAATAGGCACAAGCAGTATCTGCTTTATAAATAGGCAATGATCCCAAATTGAATTTGAACATCAATTGTTTGCAGTAGGGAACCAATGAATAAATAGTAGCTCAGTTGCCAGCTCAACCACTGAATCTAACTTAAGCTATTTTAATAAGTGAAGTTGACTTGCTATTAGGAATATGAAATTCAGGGAGCAACAATTCCACTCAGAGAACAACAATGATGCTCTGAAATGGTGTCTTAGAAGTAGGGAGAGTAATAATAGAGCCACTGAGTATGGTGGCATAGGTTGTAAACTGATACCAAAGGACCCAGCTGAGAGGGGTAGAGAAGCTGAAACATTCAAGCTGTGGAACCTGGCCTGGGATCTAATTGCACAGAGGAGGGACCACTATTTTGTAGCTCTTAAAGGATCCATATGGGCTTGCAGACATCAGAGTGTTTGGGTTACCATTTTGACCACACATTCCAGAAAGGCAAGGGAAATTATTCTGAGAGATGGAGTACTTGCCACAAGTTTGAATAAACAAATCTTCTGTAACCTGAGAATTAATTGCAGAAAATATGCTTATTTTAACTGAAAAAATATGCACTTAAATATGTATAATTATTTGTCTACAGTTGTATTAACAATTACATATTTAAACAAAATTATATATGGACAGATAAATATGTACATATATATAGTAGCACTCACAACTGTGACTTTATCTAGCAAAAGTATAGATCACTAACTTTACCAACTGTATACTTATGATATCTGGCAATATCTACTATAACTAAATGTGTATAATGTACCCTAAGACCTGGCAAACTCACTTCTAGGAATATACTCATCAGAAATATTTAGGTCTTTATACTAACAGACATATTAGAATGTCCAAAGCAGCACTATTCATAATAACTCAATCAACAATAGAACTCTTAAAAGGGAACCCTCCTGCACTGTTGATGGGAATGTAAATTGATACAGCCACTATGGAGGTTCCTTAAAAAACTACAAATAGAACTACCATATGACACAGCAATCCCACTACTGGGCATATACCCTGAGAAAACCATAGTTCAAAGAGAGTCATGTACCCCAATGTTCATTGCAGCACTATTTACAATAGCCAGGACATGGAAGCAACCGAAATGTCCATCGACAGATGAATGGATAAAGAAGATGTGGCACATATATACAATGGAATATTACTCAGTCATAAAAAGAAACGAAATTGAGTTATTTGTAGAGAGGTGGATGGACCTAGAGTCTGTCATACAGAGTGAAGTAAGCCAGAAAGAGAAAAACAAATACTGTATGCTAATGCACATATATGGAATCTGATGAACCTAGTGGCAGGGCAGGAATAAAGATGCAGATGTAGAGAATGGACTTGAAGACACAAGGGTGGAAGGGGAAGCTGGGACAAAGTGAAAGAGTAGCACTGATGTATATACACTACCGAATGTAAGATGGATGGCTAGTGGGAAGCTGCTGCATAGCACAGGGAGATCAGTTTGATGCTTTGTGACCACCTAGAGGGGTGGGATAGGGAGGGAGGGAGGGAGGCTCAAGTGGGAGGGGATACGGGGATATATGTATACATATAGCTGATTCACTTGGTTGTAAAGCAGAAACTAAACACAACATTGTAAAGCAATTATACTCCAATAAAGATGTAAAAAAACCAACAACAATAGAACTCTTATACTCAGGCCAATGAAATATTATGCAGCCCTGAAAAGGAATGTTCAACCATTGCATACAAGAGAATGGATGAATCACACAACGACAATGATCTAAAAACCAGACACAAAAGATCATATATGATCTGATTCAGCACAACAAATAGTAGGACAAAACCAATCTATGCTGTACAAATCAGATTAGTGATTACTCTTGGGGGATTAATGACTAGGAGGTGAACTGTCAGGCTTCTGGAGTGCTTTTTTGTTTTGTATCTTTACGTAGGTGCTGTTTACATAGCTGTGCTCAGTTTGCAAAAATCACATTGAGCTATATAGTTGTGATAATATGCACTTTTCTGTATGTATGTGCATTTCAATAAAACTTTTTTAAAGGTATAGGTCTCTAAGATGCTGGAATATCATAGTTTCTATCTCTTTAGTGTTGCTATGAAATGTATCCCGAGTCAGATGTCTCATATATATTATCTTTAATCCATACAACAGGGCTGCCCAGTCAGTATGATTATCCCCATTGTACAGGTGATTCAGGCTTTTACACAAAAACTCAATACATTCATTGGCACCCATACTTCGTGGGAAAAAAGTGGGGCATCATCAATATGGATATATTAATATGAATGGTCACCCAGTTTCCCTGATTATTGAGGAGTGTAGAAAAGACATCCTTACTTGAGGCCAATCTTCCTAAAAGTGCACTGGCATGTGAATAGTGATAGTACACTCTAATTTACATGCTTATTTGCCTGTGTCAACAATCTAATTAAGATTTCTTTCTGCATAGTAAATTGGTCTAATTTTAATTCACAGTGCCAAAAAAGAGAGGCTTCGGGTAAACAGAACACAAAACAGCTTCAGAAAAAAACAAAAACAAAAAAAACTAAGGTATCCTGTAGCTCCAATCACACTGCGTTGACAAGGAATGCTTTGCACAGATCATGGACATTATCTCCCCCAAATCCTCTGAAGTTAAAGTTCATCACAATTCTCTTAGTTTTTTGGATGCTTTATTTCATAGCCTATTCACTTTTTTTTTTTTTGCGGTACGTGGGCCTCTCACTGTTGTGGCCTTTCCCGCTGTGGAGCACAGGCTCCGGACGCGCAGGCTCAGCGGCCATGGCTCACGAGCCCAGCCGCTCCACGGCATGTGGGATCTTCCCGGACCGGGGCACGAACCCGTGTCCCCTGCATTGGCAGGCGGACTCTCAACCACTGCGCCACCAGGGAAGCCCACCTATTCTCTTTTAATATTTTTCTTTTTTAAGAATTGACAGGACAGTAGTATCATTATAGAGTATCCTTTCCTTTAATGACCGCTATTCTCTTGTAATGACCGGGAAAAAATATAATGCAAAGTGAAAAAATGATTCACAAGTTGTGATAATGAAAGAGTTAATATTACAGAATTTTCCCCTTAATTTATCCACTGATATAAGAACGTACATATAATTCTTTAAGAAAAAGGATAAAAATGGATATTGACAAAATTTCCCAGAAGAACTTAAAAATTTGAAAGTTCAGTTAGCAAAGCTGTCATTGAGTCATTATTTCAGGGTCTTTTTTTTTTCTGAGATGAATCTCTGAATTACATTTGAAAAAATGCTACACACATTCAGCAGTAACGTTTATTTAAGTTATTAACTAAGTTATTAGGCTATAACTCAAGATCTTCTGGGATTACTAAAGGACGACACAAGCACCATTTTAATGAAATTAAAGAAAAAGATACATAAAAGTAGAAACATGATTTGGATATTAAAAAATAACATTCATATGGAGCAACAGAAATTCTCATACGTTGCTGGTGGGAATGCAAAATGGTACAGCCACTTTGGAAGACAGCTTGGCAGCTTCTTACAAAACTAAACATACTCTTACATTATGATCCAGTAATTGCACTCCTTGGTATTTATCCAAAGGAGTTGAAAACTTATGTTTACACAAAAACCTACATATGAATGCTTATAACACCTTTATTCATAACTGCCAAAACTTGGAAGCCACCAAGATGTCCTTCAGTAGGTGAATGGATCAGTAAATTGTGGTACACCCAGACAATGGAATATTATTCAGCACTAAAAAGAAATGAACCACTAAGCCATGAAAAGACATGGAGGAAACTTAAATGCATATTACTAATTGAAGGAAGCCAGTCTGAAAAGACTACATACTGCATGATTCCAACTATAAGACATTCTGAAAAAGGCAGAACTATGGGCACAGTAAAGAAGTCAGTAGTTACCAAGAGTTGAGGGAGTGGGGGGAAGGGGAGGAATGAACAAGTGGAACACAGAGGATTTTTAGGACAGTGAAAATACTCTGTATGATATTACAATGATAGATACACATCATTATACATTTGCACAACCCAAAGAATGTACAATACAAAGAGTGAGCCCTGAGGTAAACCATGAACTTTGTGTGATTATGTGTCGATGTGGCTTCATCAATTGTAACAAATGCACCACTCTGGTGAGTGATGTTGATAATAGTGAAGGCTATGCATGTGCGGGGGCAAAGAGTATATGGGGAATCTCTGTATCTTCCTCTCAATTTTTCTGTGAACCTAAAACTGCTCTAAAATTTGTCTTAAAAAAATAACATCGAGTTTCTCCTTACTGATACATAGTATTGTGCACTGTAATTTTTGCCCCAACATTCATTCCTCCATAGTCTAAGTCAATCAGACCTGGAATTCTCCCGGTGACTGGTTCTGGATTAAAAGGGGTCTCATGTTCTAAACTGGTTCAACTGGATTGAAGAGAAACTAACATTCCAAAAATGGGGGGGGGGGATAGGTTTTCCCTCTAGCTTATAGCCTAAAAGTCAACTTGGGACCACCTGGAGAATTCATGAGAATAACAAGTAAGACCAGTAATCAAAGCATCCTTACACTTTGGAAAACTGGTCTTGTTTCTGGAGGACTCATACTCTGTTACATCTCCGGACAATGGGTCAGGAACATCTCTGGATATTTTAGGTACTGCTGGGAATACAGAGATGAATCAGACAGAATTCTGTGATGAGTTTCTCTGGAGAACAGTGACATTTGGTAACAGGTAATGAGAGTGGGGGAATTTACTATATTTTTTTGGATATAACCTCAGTCTAGGACATGACTGACCAATACTAGTTCTACAATCTTGTGGCAAATTATTTATAACATAAAAGTCTTTTCTTCATATGTTAAATTAAGCTAACTAATACGTATAATGCAAGGACATATAGACACATGGACCTCTTTGAGGAAACACAATAATAGCTAATAGTTAATATTCCTAGAAGACTTCCTGTATGCCACATACTGTGTTAAGCACTAAATAAGTAATATCTCACGTAATCTTCACAGAAAACCCATGGGCTAGACATAGTTATTCCCCAACTTTATAGTTGAGAAAATAGACTCAGAGATTTCAGCCACTTGTTCAAGGTCAGATAGGTAAAAGATGGTGAAGTCTGAAATGTAATCTCAGATATTTTTCCAAATTCAAGCTCTCAACCAGGAGCTCTTATTGTCTCCAAAATATAGCAATAGCTGGTATAAGCAGAGGACAAAAGCTATTTTATGAAGTGATGACTAAAGGAAAGATAATAGAAAACATTTATTTTAACTTTCATGAGATCAAAAAGAAGTGGGCTAACCTAGGTAGAGTAAAAGAAGGAGAGAAGCTGATGGACAATGGGAAAGGATTGATTTTGAGGCAGAGGTCCTTCAAAGACTAAAATGGATAGTAAAATGAAAGAATCTGTGAAATAATTTTTCTTTCTTATGACAAAAGTTCCCTAGTTAAGCATCTACTATGTGCTAAATACTGCTTGGCAACATCAGTACAAAAGTGAATGGCTCCAAACTCTTTCTTTTTACAGCACATAAACAAAGAATTTCAGTCTGCTATGGCAAGTGCTAAGATTGAGGTTCAAGCAGTGTGTAACCAGAACCCCAAGGAGAAACCACTGAGTGCTACCTATATGTGAAGGCAAGCAAGAAGAGGTTTTCTAGCCTAGGCTGAAACATGAGCTGAAAAGTGTTTTTTTGCTGGAGATTCAATCAATAAGCAATACTTAGGTATCCCTTTTCCTAAAAAATGAATATGTATATTTAAAATTTACATAGAGTAAAATTCACCCCTTTTGGTGCATACTTCCATGAGTTTTGACAAATGCACAGTCATGCTACCATCATAACAACTAAAATGCAGAACAGCCTCGTCACCTTGCAAAAGTCTCTTTTCAACCAATACCCCCATCCCAACTGATCAAAACCAATCCCTTTTAATCCATCTACTCTACCGTTCATTGTGTTGAAAGCAAAAGGTGTTTAAATCCCTACTCTTCTGAGAAGTTATTTAAAGCAGACAAGAACTACACACATAGAGCACTTAGTGAAACATTTGAAAACCAGTTGGAATCCTACAGCTATTACTAGAAATAACAAGCCATATCTGGTGCTATAGGGTTGACAAAGGTTTTTCACCTACATTATCCTGTTAAATGAGCCCTCACCAAGAAACTCTGAGTTAAATAAAATCAATACAAAGAGATGACACAGTAGGATCTTCAAGAATTTACAACAAAGACTACCCTCATAGTGTACCTGGAAAAGTCAACACCAACTGCACAGATTTATAAAGTTCAAGAAGTTCCTTGGGAGGCAGGTCAGATCACCTGCAGAGTAAATGCAGGAAGAGTAGGATTTAGATATTTAAAGAAAATGTGTGAAATGTACATTCAGATCTCTGACATAAAGGTGAACGAAGAGTGTCTTCATATTAGAGAAGGTTTCTATCTACCTAAAAGTTTGAGAAATGGGCAAGTGACGAGCACAAGTTTGTCTCTACTAGGAAATAAACCTCCCACTTTACAGCCACTAGAGTGGCAAACACATTTTTGAGACAGCATAATTCTTCAGGGTTTTCCACAGCCCCAGGGAAATGTTCTTCAAAACCACCTCATTCTATTGTTCTAATGCTGCAACTTCTGATCATAAAATCAGTTGCTCTGGCAGACTCAAGTATTCTGTCCTTGAAAAGCCAGAACAAGTACTATAAATGAAAGGGTGCTCTTGTCTGGATATGACTTTTAATTTTAGCTTTTCTCTGGTAGGATAATCCAATCTATGTAAGCTGATCCAAAGTTGAGGGACAGATCTTGGCCAATGGAAATGGAGATGCTTCAACACAGGCCACCCCATGAGGTACTGCTTGAGAAGCCAGCCAGTTGCCCTCTCTGATAGCTCTGCTCATGTGTTTAATTTCCAGCAGCAGATATTACAAGAGGGAAGCATTCTGTCATTTGCCTATGATGAAATGACCAATAAGTAGCCTAACTTTGGCTTGAAATGTAGCTCTTCTAACCAGAGTGCACACCCTTTCATTATGCCACACATCTTCCAGGAACAACGAGAACGTACTGGTGGCCTAATATCAGAAGATGATTTTTCAGAGAAAGCAGAGAAGGCACCTTTGGAATATCAGTGCTCATTAACTGCTAGCTGATGGCTTTGACAGACTATTAAGGAAATCCTGATTTTCTTAGTCTTTCTTTGCAACATCTCTGTTATTCTTAAATTGAATTCATATTCCATACATCAAAAACCACATCAAAGAAACACTAAGGAGAATTCTTCCAGAGTCATGGAAACGTATACCCTTTTCCGTGATAAGCAGTTTGATTATTAAAGGTATAAAAATATGACTGATAAAAAACACGGCTTAGGGGCTTCCCTGGTGGCGCAGTGGTTGAAAGTCTGCCTGCCGATGCAGGGGACACGGGTTCGTGCCCCGGTCCGGGAAGATCCCACATGCCGCGGAGCGGCTGGGCCCATGAGCCATGGCCGCTGAGCCTGCGCGTCCAGAGCCTGTGCTCCGCAACGAGAGAGGCCACAACAGTGAGAGGCCCGCGTGCCGCAAAAAACAAACAAAAACAAACAAAAACACGGCTTATATGTTGAATAAATATTGTACCTAAATCCTGAAAGTTCAACACTGAGAAATAATGGAAGCTTTAGAAATCAATGCTCTGGAAATGTTCCTATTTTAGAATACTCAAAGGGCTGCTTAAGCTTTCTTTCTTTTTTTCTTTTTTTGGCAGTTCTAATCTCCACAGGTGATCTACAGCCTGAGCTAAACCTAAAGCCATCAGATTTCCTAAGTTCAAAAGATTTCAAAATGGTCCTATCCACAGATTTTTTTTTTTTTTTTTTTTTTTTTGTGGTATGCGGGCCTCTCACTGTTGTGGCCTCTCCCATTGCGGAGCACAGGCTCTGGACGCACAGGCTCAGCGGCCCCGGCTCACGAGCCCAGCCGCTCCACGGCATGTGGGATCTTCCCGGACCGGGGCACGAACCCGTGTCGCCTGCATCGGCAGGCGGACTCTCAACCACTGCGCCAGCAGGGAAGCCCCTATCCACAGATTTTTAATGTGACAGTTCATAAACATGTTATTTAAAAAGACACAAAACATACGCTAGAATTTAAAAATACTATTCATATACTGAGAATATGAATTGATTAAATGATTACAAGAACTTCTCAAGAATTTCTGATAGCTAACAGTGAAGATGTTGATGAGTACAAGGCCTTAGGCTTAATTAATACTTCTGAAGAGTGAACTGTCTTCAAAACAGCCAGAATTTAAATCTGATAATTTATCAGATTATCTGAGAAAATATTAATATCATCATATATGAAATGCCTAATTTTCCTTTGGTACACAGAACTTTCAAGAAAATATTATTCATTATTTCAACATCTGAGGTTTGCCTGGGGAGCAGCAGCATCCTTGGCAGAGTGGCTCATGATACGGTTTGGTATCAAGATGAAAAGGCTGGCTTAGAGATATATTCTGGGTTCCATTTCCAGTGGTTTAAATGATTTCTTAGCATCAGATCATGCATGATAATGTGCCTCAGTCTAGGTGAGGCATGAGCAACTCTCAGCACGCCAGCAGGGCTCCTAAATCCATCGGCTTATTCCACCTTCTGGAAACTTCTAGTGCATTCTTCTACCATTTACTCCAGCAGCAACAGCATAAAAGAGGGACACTTCATATAAGGTCCCTTCTAGGTCTCTTTCTCTTTCAGTCCCATGGAGAAAAAGATACAATAGCAGCAAAAAGCAATGAACAGAATTTGTGTCTGAACCACGGCTAAATAGCTCTCTGATTAGAAATGAGCTTCCCTTGGTATTTCTGTCTTAAATAGTTGCAGGGGCTGGACTGTGAGCTTTACATAAGCTATCACATTTATTTCATTTATCTGTACATGTTTAATTTAGAATAATGATGTACCATTAGATTCATGTAGAGACTCCAAACCTGAAAAATACTGTATTATACTATATATCAAATCATATCACATATCAGTAAAATAGCTGCAGAGTAGGTATGTGATTTCGTTTCCAATATATTTTTGGCTTTGTATTTTCTCAAAATGTTTAGCATATTCTTTTCATTTCATTTTTTTTTTTAAAGGAGCATGAAACTGACTTTAGAATTATTTAGGGAGAGAGCTTCTTTGGACTTTAGGGAAGGCTTCCTGGCTCTCTTCACAATTAAAAAATCAAGGTCTAATTATGTAAGATAACGAAGTAACAGTGACAACAACAAAACCATTCTTTTTATTATATTTTGGCTTTTTTTATACTGAGCCACCTTGTGCTCATTCACTTTGTTTCTACTGCTCACTGATTTTATTCCTTTTTAGAAGGACCTTTTTCTTTATATGCTGTTTCACCACCAATAATACTTTAGCTTTTGCATTCAACAGACTTACTCATTGGTGCTAGCTACAAAGTAAGTGAAGGTAAATATAATGGAAAGAATAATTTCTTAATATTCACTTTAGTTTTCACAAGAGAATTATTTAATTCTATGACTCAATGGTTAACAGCTGAGAATAATATGAAGTATTTACTATAAATTAAAGTACCAATTTCTTTTTTACTCAGGATCACTCAACTGGCTTATGCAATGCCATTTAAAAATCTATTAGAAGGTTCTAAACAATATGTAAATTATTTTATAAAAAATTAAAAATTAAAAAAGCAAGATAGGCCAAAAAAATGCCAAACTAGAAATTACCTTTAAAATATTAAACTTGTAAAACACATTGAAATCCCTGGGAGGAAATTTAACACATGGGATGTATGACTCATCAATAGGCATATTATATAGTATATTATTTTGTGCTTTGATACAGAGTTTTATTCCTCTTTTTCAATGGGATTAAAATGGGTTTCCTTTAAAATTAAGACAGTGGCCTATAGAATTAAGAGTATGATATTGAATAAAATTATCTCTGTGTAACCTAAAATAACACTTGAAAATGTTTACAGATATTTTACAAAACAAAAACTGGTTTGAAATATCATTTTTAACCTTCGTTTTAAAAACAAAATTTATCTAAATTTATTGGAGCTATTACCCAGGTAATGAAGAATTTATTTTAAGAAGTATGAAAGGGCTTCCCTGGTGGCGCAGTGCTTGAGAGTCCGCCTGCCGATGCAGGAGACGCGGGTTCGTGCCCCGTTTCGGGAAGATCCCACATGCCGCGGAGCGGCTGGGCCCGTGAGCCATGGCCACTGAGCCTGCGCGTCCGGAGCCTGTGCTCCGCAAATGGGAGAGGCCACAACAGTGAGAGGCCCGCATAACGCAAGGAAAAAAAAAAAAAAAAGAAGTATGAAAAAGAACCACAATGGTTTTGTGCTCATTAAAATAATGCTGCATAATTACAACTGATGAGGATAATCATGGCTTACAAGTTGTAATATTTACTCTCTTAGGAAATAATTTCAAGAGTCCCACTGATTATTAGCAGGTAAAAAAACAAAACAAAACAAAACTCAATGTTGCTAACAGACTGAAAAATCTTTCTGCGCTTTGACTTTACTGAAGTGGTTAGTAGTGAGTATGGCCAACCATACTTCTAATAGGTTTCAGAGCCACTTATAAATCGTTCTTGAAACGGCACAAAAATTAGTGGCAATAGTAAATAAAAACATCTGTGAATATACTATGTCTGAGCTGTATATATGCTGGAGTTTCATCAATACTGCATAACTGAAGAGTTTGCCAAGATAATTCCTGATGCATATGTATTTTTCTTTATTTACAATACTCATACTGAATATATAATATTGTTAACAACCAAAATGTCTAATTACTTTTTGTGAAATATCTCAATATACAAATAAGGGAAATAGGAAGAATGTTAATTAGAGTCAGTTTATTCTGATACACAGATCCTCCTTCAACAGCATTAAGAAATATAAAATATTCTCTAGTATAGGACTACCTTATAGAAAAACATTCCATTGCTGGATCATAGAGTGTTATCCTGAGATGCAAGGAAGAATCAAGCAAAAGTTACTAGGTTCTTATTATACTGAAAAGTACAGGCCTGAAGGTCACAGAAAACAAGAAAGAGGCAATATATCGTTTTCATTCTTAAGGATCTTCATTCAAGCTAAGGCTGTAAGTCAATGTATTCATAAAAGGATTCTTAGTGGCTTATGGCAGCACACAGTATATGCCAGATGAGTTATATAGGATTTAGAGGAAGAGGTGGCTTTTTTGGGTAGGTAGGGGAGGTCTTCACAGTGGCAGTGGGACTTGAGTGGGGGTCTTGGCATGATGGATGGTATTTGTAAATTGCATGAGGATAAATGGTGAGCAAGAGAACCTTGAGGTGGAATAGCATGAGACAAGTTCAGAGGACAGTTAATTGCAGGTTTTGGATGATATGTCTAGAGATATATAATCAAAAGATTTCGAAAGGATTTGAAGAGCAGTCCTCCTTTCAGAGGCCTAGAGAAGTTGTATGACTTGAGTAAAGGAGTCCTGCCCTTTCCAAATCATGGTCCATTGCCTTGCACTACTTCCGCTTCTCTCTATCCTTTTATTTGTTAAAACACAAAATTATTTCATTTTGTGAAAATAATAATATTAGTGAGAATAATGTAAAATATCTCCATTGAAGGAGGGGCTCTGTTTCAGATGGTGACGGTGGTAGTGGTGATGGTACTGATGAAAGAGATGATGGTGAAAGAGACGTGGTGAAAGAAGACCTGGTGAATGTTTACACAAGAGGTGAAAGTGAAAAGCGTTCAAGATGGCTCTGTGGTTTCAAGCCCAAATTTTAAAAGTATATTTAACAGACAAGCAGAAATATGTCAGAATGACAGATTCTTTTAATATAATATGTTTCCATCAATACAATTATTTTGAGGAAATTAATTATTCTTTAGTTGTTTAAAGTATTCATTTTTCCTCCCCAAGAAAATCCTCAATTCCTTGAGAACAGGTCTGTCTATGAATCATCTGAAATCCTCCCCACAGGGCTGGCTAGAGGCTTTGGCAAATAGTAGGTGCTTAGTAAATTATGGATAAAAGTTGAACAGCAATGGCAATAATTATTTACATCAAAGTGCATTTTATTTCTTTATATATCATATGAAATAAAAAGCATTTTCTTATAAAATTATAAATGTAAATGACAACTGATTTAAAAATGTCAATCCTTCATTTTAATTCTTGTTTCTTTTACATCATTTTCACAAAAACTTGTTTCTAATTTGATTTTCTATGGATTAAAACCATTTTTATGCAGTTGGAAGTGCATGATAATAATATCAATAGTAAAATATATAATAACAGTAGTAGCTGCTAGTATGTATTAAGCACTTATTAAGTACATCTACTATGTGCCTGGCAAAATGACAAGCAGTTTTCATGCCTGTATGCTCTGCTAGATTATAACATATTTTATTCATCTTTGTATCTCAAGTACATAGCATGATCCCTGACACGTTTCATGTGTAATCAAAATTTAAAAATGATGAATTCCCTAACTTTATGCTACATGTTTCACAGGCATTTGCTGATTTAATCATTCCAGCAACCTCATTCTACAGGTAGAGAGTCCAAAGCTTCAAAAATATAACCTGCCCAATGTCACACCGTTAGAAAGTGATGAAGTCAGGATTCAAATTCAGGTCTCTGACTTTAGAGCCCCTACAATAAAATACAGCTCTCTGCTGTTTTGACATAGCTCTTAAATTAAAACACCATTAAATTATGCTCAATGGTTTCCATAACAGCTTCCAAGATTCTAGCCATAAGAAAAGTATTTGTTATCAATTTGGATAATCCAAGAATTCTTTCTGACCAAGAAAAAAAGGGAGACATGGTTAGGAGACACTGATAAGAGTGGAAAGCTCTCATAAATAATAAAGAACATTCCAAGAGTTGTATTCACAGAATACAGCAAAATCAACCATTTCAAATATTCTATTAACAGTGAATGGCCTGAACATAATGCAGACTCAATACTGTTACCATGTTAGAAAAGGAAAAAAAAAAGGTATAGATGTCTCCATGGTGAAGTGAAGGCCAAGTTACTTAGGCTCAGTTACATTTACCAGAAGGGTTATTAGGCACTTAATTTACTCACTTAAAGCAAAACTCTACATCCATAACATAAGCCAGGCAACCATCATTAAGATAAGCAAACTTTTCCAAGACTTTAGCATGCATCCAGGTGACTACCCTCCCCTGGTCTCCAGACATAATATATATTTGCATATTTCTAATATACTCAATTATTACTGTTTAAAATCTGCTAGAATACTGAGAGCTTTAACGGAATTGAGTTTAAATTACTTTAATAGCAAAAAATTCTCAAAAACAAGGTATTCAAGTGTACGCTACTTATCATTTAACTTCTACTAATGAATATTTAGCAGGATCAAATTTTCATATCCTAAGGACTACTACATATCGATACCTCTATGATGGGACCAGAAATATAAAATGACTTATTTAAACCATGAGTGAACTCTAAGCTTAAAATTAAAGAAAAAAAAGTGTATAGTGTATATATATATATATATATATATATATATATATATATATTATATATATATATATATATATATATATATATATAATTCTCTCTCTATATAATTATTGTACACTTAATAACATATAGATCTCATTTATATGCAAATAGTATAACAACTAAACTTCTAATGTTGACCCAGCACTTCACAGTGTACAAATTATTTTTTATATCATATTACTTAATTATGTTAACAAAGCCTATGAGATAGGCATTTTGTTCATTTCAAAGTTCAGAAAATAATTTTTTCCAAGTAAATCTCAAGTAGAAAGTGCTAGAGCTGGGGTTTAAACATCTATCTTAAGCCATTTTCAACATGGACCATGCCCTATTTTCACTCTCTTATTATTATTATTATTATTATTTTGCGGTACGCGGGCCTCTCACTGTTGTGGCCTCTCCTGTTGTGGAGCACAGGCTCCAGACGCGCAGGCTCAGCGGCCATGGCTCACGGGCCTAGCCGCTCCGCGGCATGTGGGATCTTCCCGGACCGGGGCACGAACCCGTGTCCCCTGCATCGGCAGGCGGGCTCTCAACCACTGCGCCACCAGGGAAGCCCCACTATCTTATTATTAACTAATGAAGTTTATATAAAGGTGACTCTGGATTCAGGCTTTCTACCTCTTCCTCACACTGCTAGCAGCTGGTTTTAGGGCAGCTAGACCAACACCAAAAATACTCAAAGAATATAATTATAAATAAAACAGTACATCTATTCAGGTAACATGCTCTTTAAGGAAAAAAATCTAAAGGGAGTCTTGAAGGTTATGTATGTATGTATGTATGTATGTATGTATGTATGTATGTATGTGTGTGTGTGTGTGTGTGTGTAGTGTTTTTCTAGGGAAAAATAAAGCTTACTTACTAAAAAAATCAAAGTTAGCCATACTTCAAATGTCAGCCCATTCTACAGACAAATTATTCATTTCTTCTACCTTAGATTTTACTGATTCTATAATGAGAACACAAATGATCAAAATTATCAGTTTTATGCCAGGCACCATATTGATAGCATGGCCATTCTGCATTGCTAATAATCCAGTCTTCATAAACTACCTTGTTTGACTCAGGGCATTTTCATATGAAGCCAGGTCTCTTCGTTGAAAAACACTGAGTTTTCTAATTCATTCTAGATCTATTCATGCTCCCTTTGACCACATGGAAAGTATTCACCATGTAATTTTAGCACTGTTTGCTCCTAGGACAATGTTTGGCATGTAGTGGTCACTTAGTACAAGTCAAAACGTTAAGCCAAACAATGTAATCCTCTTAGTAAATTCAATGCCATAACCATACTTCACCTTCTCCTATTCTCCCTGAGCTGGATATAATCACTTCAGTCAGAACACTTATAAAGCAGAACCATTTGATTAATTTAACTTATGTTTTTTATGAAGTTTAAATCACAGTCATTTTGTTTGTTTCATCTCTGCATTTTAAAACCCCTTTAAAATAGATTAGTCCATTTTATTGCCTTGGTAAATATAGAATGTTGAATATAATTTTAATCTTTGCTAATGATCAGGGCCATTAAAAAGTTCCAGAATCATCATCTTAACAATTATTTTCTGAGTTTATTGCTGTGCATGTAGAAGGTTTAGGCCTTTGAATCTGTGAGGCACGTCTATGGCCTGCAGTGTGCCCTATGAAAATGGCTTTTAGGAATAAACTGACATTAAGAATGTATCCTACAGTGATGTGCCTTTTTCCTAGGATTTGCATAAAAGAACCCAAGCTGGCTAATAAACAACTTCAGTTTATCCTCATTTTATCACTATCTGACCTCATGAATAACTAAATATGATCTAATTTTATGTTACTTGTGAATTCAATTTACTTCTAAGTTCTCCTCTTAATCAAATTTGTGAGTTAATTCCATCCTGAAAATGAGAAGTAGGAGAGGAAAAAAAATCTCTAAAACACCCCCCCCACACACACACCAGGAAAAACTGCTATTAAAGATAAGTTTTGAAAACTACACAAGGGACATACATTACCTGGGACATATAATTATTTATAAGATTACCTAACTTTCTTCCTCATTAATTGAAAAGCTTTTTGTCAGATAACTTACCTCACTTTCAACAAAGTAAATGAAAAAGAGAAAATTATTGTCTATTATTTTCTAGATATCCCTCTTTGGCTACTAAAAAAATAAATGCATTTTATCTCACAAGGAAGCTTGAAACCTGTATTAACACATATTTTCATCACTTCCTCCTCTACAACTGCTTTTTAGATTTATTCTTTCTGAAAGCATAAATAACCCCAGTTTGTCTTTGGCTGCAATGAGAAAACATAGCGTGGTATATATCTTTTGCTATCTGTCAATTTGCTTATAAAAACATTTTTCATCTTTTCTTTGGAGGGATTTTCTTTGCCTCCTCTTCCCTGACTAGAGTTTCTTGCCTTTTGTGCATCCTTCAAAGGCTTAGCCCTTCTGTATTATTTGTTCAATTCCTGCCTTTTGGGAGCTTGGAACTCTCTTTGCTTCCCTCCTGCCATCATCTCCTTTTAAGAGCTCTGTTCTGAACTCTACATCTCCTGTCCTCTTTCACCATGTTCCCAGCAGCAAGTGCCTCAGTTACTTTAGCAGGACTTTACACTGTACCCGGTTCCATGTTCCTATTCATCCATTCATCCTTATTTTTTAAAATCATTGAGGCAAAGATTTAGTGTTCTGTATCTATTCCTGCAGGTCAATGCTTAGTTGCCAGTTTATCAAATGTACAGCTCACCATACATAATGTAATTAACACTTTTTCTCCCTGAAATATGTAAAATGCTTATAATGGAGTCTTTTCTATGGTGTAGATACAGAGACATCATATATGTGTATATACTTTTATACATTTTTATAGTCTATTACATTATGTTTTCTCTATTTTTTTCCACCTAGATTTTGAGTTTTATATTGGAGAGGCAGTGGTCATTAAAAGACCAGACTGAGGTCAGGCAGGCTGGAATTCAAATCTAGGCTTTAATACTCAATGGCTATATGACATTGGGAAAATTAACCTCCCTAAACCTCAGGTTGGGAAGATTGCTATGAGGATTCTTGCAGACCTCATAGATGAGGAAGTCATGTAGCAGGTTTACCACAAGGCAGGAACATAATAAGCCCATAATCCATGCTCACTGTTATTCCTGTTCTCATCTTCATCATCACAATTACTGTTTACTCCTCTTTCAAGTAGTCCCCAGAACTTCACAGAAACTGCGAACCCAGCTTCTGCTTAATATTTATTGAATTATTTTCTTCTAAATATTTCTAATTTTCCCATTGCTGAAAATACCTATTAAAAGATTCTATCCATTGTAATTGTAAACTTAAAGCTATTTTCAATAAGCTGAAATTTCATCCCTATGTTTAGAGATATGATGATTGTTGTACTTTTACAGATATAATAATCAGTGAAAACACTACTTTCATACACTATGTTTATTAAAATTATTTCAAAATATAAGATCTTATTGGTACATAGTGAGTAGAATGAATGATAGGATGATTTTGCTTCTGTTTATCAAAATTAAGTTTATACTAGCTTCATATATTGTTCGTAACTCATTCAAAAATCAGATGGATAAAGGGCAGACAGAAAAAATTTAAATGTCCTTACTATTAAAAGCCATACATTTAAATGTATATACACATTTTAAAAAACATATTTAAATTCTGCTGTATAACATTTTCATTTACTTTAGAATAAATATTTTATCTATAATATTTTAAAGTAATAAATAGGTCTATAGGCTACCTATGAAATATAACATGAAAAGCTAGAATTTAGATGTATACTTCCTCCATATTTATTTAAATGGGCAATCTGGTTTGAAAAAAATTGAGGTGAAACATGATGCAGCCCCCTTAGGATAAGAAACGAAAAACAATCAATTTTAAATGGAGCTGATAAGGCATTCGTGGAAATAAAAATTGGTTTTGATTTACACAAATCTTCCCATGCATTAAGCAACTGCTTATTTTTTAAAGAAAAGCTAACTATTCTCAGATTTATAAGTAAGACCATCTTCTTATTTTGATCAGAAATGTAAATGTCTTAAAATGGCTCAGGAAAAAATTGGGATTTTTAAGCACATGATTTATCACTGAAAACATACAAGAGCACTTTATCACCTGGTATAAACTGATCTCAAACTCATGGAACTTTTAATTTAGAGAAACTATTCTTAGCCCAACTAAACTGCACTTAGGTTAATTTTTGTGATTACTTTTGAACTTGGTACCACTCCTCTATGGCAGTACTGTCGTTTGGAGACAATATTACATAAGGCTTATCTTGTTGAACATGTCCAGTAATTTCCTTGACAGCTTTCAAATTATTAATTACTGCTCCAGTGAATGTACAGTGCACTTTAAAAAATACTATTTTACCCTTCCAGGGTCTGCGCTCAGAAAGTGTGAGGTCCTGGAGCCCCTCACAGTGACGCAATATGTGGACAGCAAGCTGATGGCCGTGGAGGCCAAAGAGAAGATGGAGTGCCTTCAGGAATTCCCTGAACATCCTGAAATGATACTGGACTGACTGAATGAACACAGCGAGAGCAGGACTGGTTCGCGACATCACCCTGATTGTCAAGGGAAACCATTTTAAGGCCCAACAGGCTGTTTCGCCTGCTTGCAGAGCAAGTACTGTGGTATTGCTTCCTTCTTCCTGAGAGACTTTCCTCTATTAAATAAACACATGCCTAACCCCAATTCAAACAAAACAAATAAATGTACAACAAGAGAGAAAAAAAATCTAGGTCTGATGTGTGAACATACTGGAGTGGGATGTTAGAAACTGTGGATTTCATTTCTGCCCCTGAGCTTGATATACAGATTGTCCTTGGTCCAAATATATGCGAGTTAAAAAAAAAAAAAAAAAAAAAAAAGGCCTGCAAACAAGAGCACAGCCTAAATGAGCTCCAGAGACAGGCGCGAGCCACGGCTATCAGCTTGGACATCAGAGATGGGCACGAAACACTAACGCTGCTATTGCAGCCACCAAGAACCCTGTGTGCAAGCACAGGTCACTATCCACACGCTCTCAAACCCCCACCCACCGCCAGGAACCAATGCAACCAGCCACTGCCAGGGTCTGGTGATCCAGGGAAAACTTCCCCGGGAGAACACACTGCGTGCCTCAGGCTGGTGCAACGTCACGCTGGCCTCTGCCGCCGCTGGCTCGCCCCGCATTCCAGTTATAACTACCGGACCCCTGCCTCCCCCCGGCATGAGTGAGCCAGAGCCCCCAACTCAGCCGCTGCTTTAACCCCGCACTGTCGGGACAGGAACAGAGGCCTGAGGGCGACCTACACACAGAGGTGGGGCCAAATCCAAAGTTGAACCCCAGGAGCTGTGCAAACAAAGAAGACAAAGGGAAATCTCTCCCAGCAGCCTCAGGAGCAGTGGATTAAATCTCCACAATCAACTTGACGTACCCTGCATCTGTGGAATACCTGAATAGACAACGAATCATCCCAAATTGAGATGGTGGACTTTGGGAACAACTGTAGACTCGGGGTTTGCTTTCTGCATTTAATTTGTGTCTAGTCTTATGTTTATCTTAGTTTAGTATTTACAGTTTATTTTCATTAGTAAATATGTTTATTGACTTGGTTGCTCTCTTCCTCCTTTTTTTAAAATATATAAATATATATATATATATTTTTTTCTAACTTTACACCTAAAGCAGTTAGAGAAAGAAAAACCAAAAAACCCCAAAGTTAGGAAAGGAAAGAAATCGTAAAAATCAGATCAGAAATAAACGAAAAAGAAATGAAGGAAACAACAGCAAAGATCAATAAATCTAAAAGCTGGATCTTTGAGAAGATAAACAAAATTGATAAACCACTAGCCAGACTCATCAGGAAAAAAGGGAGAAGACTCAAATCAACAGAATCAGAAATGAAAAAGGAGAAGTAACAGCTGACGCTGCAGAAATACAAAGGATCCTGAGAGATCACTACAAGCAACTGTATGTCAATAAAATGGACAACCTGGAAGAAATGGACAAGTTCTTAGAATAGCACAACCTTCCATGACTGAAGCAGGAAGAAATAGAAAATATAACCAGACCAATCACAAGCACTGAAACTGAAACTGTGATTAAAAATCTTCCAACATACAAAAGCCCAGGACCAGATGGCTTCACAGGCGAATTCTATCAAACATTTAGAGAGGAGCTAACACCTATCCTTCTCAAACTCTTCCAAAATATAGCAGAGGGAGGAACACTCCCAAATACATTCTACAAGGCCACCATCACCCTGATACCAAAACCAGAGAAAGATGTCACAAAAAAACTACAGACCAATATCACTGATGAACATAGATGCAAAAATCCTCAACAACATACTAGCAAACAGAATCCAACAGCACATTAAAAGGATCAAGTGGAATTTATCCCAGGAATGCAAGTATTCTTCAATATATGCAAATCAATCAACATGAGACACCATATTAACTAACTGAAGGATAAAAACCATATGATCATCTCATTAGATGCAGAAAAAGCTTTCGACAAAATTCAACACCTATTTATGATAAAAACTCTCCAGAAAGTAGGCATAGAGGGAATTTACCTCAACATAATAAAGCCCATATATGAAAAACACACAGCCAGCATCAATCTCAATGGTGAAAAACTGAAAGCATTTCCTCTAAGATCAGGAACAAGACAAGGATGTCCACTCTCACCACTATTTTTCAACATAGTTTTGAAGTTTTAGCCACATCCATCGGAGAAGAAAAAGAAATAAAAGGAATCCAAATCAGAAAAGAAGAAGTCTCTGTCTCTGTTTGCACATGACATGATGTTATACATAGAGAATCCTAAAGATGCTACCAGGAAACTACTAGAGCTGATCAGTGAATTTGGTAAAGTAGCAGGATACAAAATTAATGCACAGAAATCTCTTGCATTCCTATACACTAACGATGAAAAATCTGAAAGACAAATTAAGGAAACACTCCCGTTTACCACTGCAACAAAAAGAATAAAATACTTAGGAATAAACCTATGAAAGGAGACAAAAGACCTTCATACAGAAAACTATAAGACACTGATGAAAGAAATTAAAGGTGATACAAATAGATGGAGAGATATGCCAAGTTCTTGGACTGGAAGAATCAACATTGTAAAAATGACTATACTACCCAAAGCAATGTACAGATTCAATAAAATCCCTATCAAACTACCAATGGCATTTTGCACAGAACTAGAACAAAAAATTGCACAATTTGTATGGAAACATAAAAGATCCCAAACAGCCAAGGCAATCTGGAGAAAAAAAAAACAGAGCTGGAGGAATCAGGCTCCCTAACTTCAGACTATACTACAAAGCTACAGTAACCAAGACAGTACGGTACTGGCACAGAAACAGAAATATAGATCAATGGAACAGGATAGAAAGCCCAGAGATAAACCCACGTACATATGGTCACCTTATCTTTGATAAAGGAGGCAAGAATATACAATGGAGAAAAGCCAGCCTCTTCAAAAAGTGGTGCTGGGAAAACAGGACAGCTACATGTAAAATAACAAAATTAGAACACTCCCTAACACCATACATAAAAATAAACTCAAAATGGGTCAAAGCCCTAAATGTAAGGCCAGACACTATAAAACTCTTAGAAGACAACAGAAAGAACGCTCTTTGACATAAATCAAGCAAGATCCTTTCCTTTTTGACCCAGCTCCTAGAGAAATGGAAATAAAAACAAAAATAAACAAATGGGACCTAATGAAACTTAATAGCTTTTGCAGAGCAAAGGAAACCGCAAACAAGACGAAAAGACCACCCTCAGAGTGGGAGAAAATATTTGCAAACAAATCAACAGACAAGGATTAATCTCCAAAATTTACAAGCAGCTCATGCAGCTCAATATTAAGAAAACAAACAACCCAATCCAAAAATGGGCAGAAGACCTAAATAGACATTTCTCCAAAGAAGATATACAGACTGCCAACAAACACATGAAAGGATGCTCAGCCTCACTGATCATTAGAGAAATTCCAATCAAAACTACAATGAGGTATCACCTCACACCAGTCAGAATGGCCATCATCAAAAAATCTACAAACAATAAATACTGGATAGGGTATGGGGAAAAGGGAACCCTCTTGCACTGTTGGTGGGAATGAAAATGGATACAGCCACCATGGAAACAGAATTGAGGTTCCTTAAAAAAAACTACAAATAGAACTACCCTATGACCCAGCAATCCCACTCCTGGGCATATACCCCGAAAAGACCATAATTCAAAAAGTGTCATGTACCACAATATTCACTGCAGCACTATTTACAATAGCCAGGACACGGAAACAACCTAAGTGTCCATGGACAGATGAAAGGATAAAGAAGATGTGGCATATATATACAATGGAACATTACTCAGCCATAAAAAGAAAGGAAACTGAGTTATTTATAGTGAGGTGGATGGACCTAGAGTCTGTCATACAGAGTGAAGTAAGTCAGAAAGAGAAAAACAAATACCGTATGCTAACACATATATATGGAATCTAAGTAAAAAAGAAAAAAAAGGTTCTGATGAACCTAGGGGCAGGACAGGAATAAAGACACAGATGTAGAAAATGGACTTGAGGACACGGGGAGGGGGTAGGGTAAGCTGGGACGAACCGAGAGAGCAGCATTGACATATATACACTACCAAATGTAAAATAGATAGCTAGTGGGTAGCAGCTGCATCGCAGGGTAGATCAGCTCTGTGCTTTGTGACCACCTAGAAGGGTGGGATAGGGAGGGTAGGAGGGAGACACAGGAGGGAGGGGATATGGGGATATATGTACACATATAGCTGATTCACTATGTTATACAGAAGAAACTAACACAACATTGTAAAGCAATTATACTCCAATAAAGATGTTAAAAAAAATCACTGTTTTACATAGGTGTGTATATGTGTATATAGATGCTACTAATAAATGAGAAATAATCAATGACAGATATTTTGAGAACTATAATGTAGAAATAAAGTGTTTCATAGCTGCCCCACGCTCATTAGCATCTAAATAAATGTGGATATAAAGTAGAATGAGAGGAGAGATTAAGTATCAAGTGTTAATCCACCATTAAGTGATTTTTACTGAGAGAAAAATCTTTCTTCTCATGATAACTCTATAAACTAGCTGAAAACAAAAGTGCATAAATGGCCTGTCTTGAAGGTATGTCTTCTTATACTCCTTTTCGTGACATTTCAATTATAATCTGAAGCTCAAGAAAACAATTGATTTCTAAAGTTCTAATGATTGATTACTGCACTCTGAAGCGCCTCTGACTACTCTTTATAAGTATTTTGCTTTAAAAAATAAGACACGCTTTTACTAAATAGTTTTGTTTTCATAGAACAAACACACTTTTCCAAAATACTTCTCAAGCAACTACTGCACCTGACTTAGATAGACTTCAGATTTGCATTATAAGAAAAGGCCCATTATATACTTCAGTACTGCAAAGTGGAGAAACTTGCTTCTAGGTTCCAGTAAATGGTTAAAAGAAACTCAGCTAATTGGCCTGCCTATATCAGTTTTTCAAAGTGCACAATACTGTATTACCATTACTTTTTTTTTTTTTTGCTGCTGCCTGTTCATTTAGGTCACCCCTTATATCCAAAGAATAGGATTGAGTGTCATTTATATTACGGGTGGAATGCAGGGAGCTTAGCTGACAGGCCTAGTTCTGTTACAGTATTTTGTATTTTCGTCATAGGAGAGCAATTATGGCAGAAGTGGCCATGGCAGCACCCTCCTGAGTTCAGAGGTGGGGCAGAGTGAACAACAACTGAGGAGGCAAAGCCAGAGACACGTTTAGCAAAAAGGGAGGAGAAATTAATCATGTGTTTCCTCTCTCATTGGCCCACTTCAGGTCTGTTAATTTTAGCATGTTTTTTGCACTACGTACTTTTTGATGTGGAAAATACACTTTTGATCTATTGGGGAGGTTACACAACATACTACTGATAAGTGATATTTACTGAACATTTTATTTGCTGTAATTGTGTCAGGTGCTTTATTACCTCCACAGTTACCCCGTGATAAAGGCACTCTTAGTAGTCTTTAACAAATGAAGGAACTAAAACCTGCAGAGGTAAAGCACCCTGCCCAACAACAAATACATAGTTAAGTTAATAGCCTGGACTGGAAGCCAGATTCATCTGGCTGTGTCCTCTAATACTAAAAGTGCACACGGCTTAGAGCTGTTGCCCTGAACTATGTAAGACCCAGTGTCTGCCCTTCTAGGATATATATTTGGTAACACCCACATTTACTAATCTGAAATGGAATGAATAGATCACAAAACCTAGTTTGTAGAGTGATCTAACTATAATATAATGGATAAATGAAATAATTTTTGCTACAACAATATTTATTTAAGTTTAAAATAATTTTGAATGTGTAAATATTTGCATGGTCCCACTAGACGACTTACGGAAGAAGTCAGACACTTGCACCTATGTGTGTAGAATCCCCTTTAATGTGGACATTTCCAAATGCCAACTCAATGCAGATGACTTCTATGGAACACTCAAATACCAGGAGTGGCATCATTATCCAAGACCTAGTAAAGTTCTGAACATTGTCACTTCATTCATGAAAAATCCAGCAGCTATTAAAACAATGCTTATCCCCCCTCAAAAAAAAAAGACCTGTCATACAAAACCCACTTTATGTTTATATGTAAAATGGATTTAGGTTCTAGGTGCATTTCACTATAAACAGGGTTTTCACCTATTGGAATGTCCAGGGGCATTGTGGGGGACTGTTCATGTATCTCAAGGAGTCTGGTCTCTTATCCATATCCGTCATTACAATGTCCACTTCTCATTACAGCAACCAAAAATGCCTGCCTGGTTCAAAAAGAAAGACTGTATTCAGACTGTAAACAGAATGACCTCTGATGAGAATTTTAAGATTAAACGAGGAAATGTATGCAAAGATCTCAGTACAGTATATTTGCACACAATAAGCACTGAATAAATGGTAACTATTATTAGATAATGAAAATTCAAAATTTAAACAGAATTGCTCTAAGGGAACTTATATTAATAGCTTAAACACAATTGTAACATATATAGCATAAAGTTAATAAGCCTATTTGTGACACTCTAAGTGATTTAAATTTTTTTAAAAATTAAGAATTAATGTGGAAACTAGCTTTTACTCTAATTATTTCACACAATACTAGTGTTTGCATTTATACACATTTTATTGGCCACACGATAGATGCAGATTTTCCTGTAAAACAATCATATTAATGATTTAACAAAAAACTTGAGTTTAAAACGCTTTATTAAACAAACAACCCAATCCAAAAATGGGCAGAAGACCTAAATAGACATTTCTCCAAAGAAGACACACAGATTGCCAACAGGCACGTGAAAAGCTGCTCAACGTCACTAATCATTGGAGAAATGCAAATCAAAACTACAATGAGGTATCACCTCACGCTGGTTAGAATGGGCATCATTAGAAAATCTACAAACAACAAATGCTGGAGAGGGTGTGGAGAAAAGGGAACCCTCTTGCACTGTTGGTGGGAATGTAAACTGATACAGCCACTATGGAGAACATTATGGAGGTTCATTAAAACACTAAAAATAGAACTACCGTAGGACCCAGCAATCCCACTACTGAGCATATACCCTGAGAACACCATAATTCAAAAAGAGTCATGGACCACAATGTTCACTGCAACACTATTTACAATAGCCGGGACATGGAAGCAACCTACGTGTCCATCGACAGACGAATGGATACAGAAGATGTGGCACATATATACAATGGAATATTACTCAGCCATGAAAAGGAACGAAATTGGGTCATTTGTAGAGACGTGGATGGACCTAGAGTCTGTCTTACAGAGTGAAGTAAGTCAGCCAGAAAGAGAAAAACAAATATCGTATATTAACGCATATATATGGAATCTAGATAAATGGTACAGATGAACTGGTTTGCAAGGGAGAAATAGAGACACAGATGTAGACAACAAACGTATGGACACCAAGGAGGGAAAGCGGTGGTGACAGGGTGGGGGTGGGATGAATTGGGAGATTGGGACTGACATGTATACACTAATATGTATAAAATGGATAAATAATAAGAACATGCTGTATAAAAAAAATAAAATAAAATAAAATTCAAAAAAAAATTAAAAATAAAATGCTTTATTATTCATGTTTCATAACACTCACCCAATCTATTCAAATTTAACTGTCACTCAAGGCTTAGTCCTTTTTCATGGTTATAAATTGCATTTCAGAACTCTGTGCCTTTATGCTGCCAATAAGTCATATTTTATAATCTGGCATATAATGAAGGATAGTGTACAACATTAATTACAAGGTCAGTTCAGTGTCAAAGCAGAAACTCACTGAATAGTATTTTCATGGAAGTAGCTAGAATCTATTGTTTAAACTTCACCATAATAAATATTCTGTATCGGACTCAATTCATGAGAGAAAAATATAAGCACTGTGGCAAAGTGGTTTTTCCCCCCTGAAATAATGTTAATAATTGAAGGCTTTTAAAATTTTATCCTGTAAATTTCAGATGTGATTAAATGTTGACTTTTTAAAGGCTGGAAATGTCAAATACTTTAAAGTAAAATTATATATTCATCTTAATTTAATGATGAAAATATACTTACGCTGTTTAATAGATTTAAGCCCAAATTTCTAATCCATCTGATTGTTCTACCTGGAAAATATTAAATTTAATAAAGGAGAGTGTAGAAAAGTATACTGTGGAGTACTTAAATGACATTTTCTTTGAAATGTCAACTTTAGCAATATTTTCAAATAAAGTTATTTGCAAATTCTTTTATTACAGTCAATAATAGCCAGAAGATAGATATGAAATTAATCTCTATCTATAACCATAATTCCATAGTACTTAATGACCTCAACTGAAGGAAAGAATATGAGGGTAATCAAAAAAATAAATGCTGTTTTTAAGGTAAAAATTTAAAATTAATGATTTTCTTCATTGTTAGTAGCAGGTTATTCATTTAAGTGTGTTTTCAAGATGAAACACTAGGGGGTGTTGACCTCTCTGTGCCTCAGTTTTCTCATCTAAAGGGGACGGTGTTTAGATAGAGGACCATGCAGATCTTTTTCAGCTTTTGTCGTGTATGGTGTTTATAACTGCATTTTTATCAAAGGATTTACTCTTATTCCCATCTAGTAGGACCTGTTTTGCCCCCTTCTCTGAGAGAACCAGGGACCAAAAATTGTACCTTGATCTCTAGTTAGAATTTGCTTCATTTAATCTCAGCCATTTCTCTTCATAGCTGTACTTTCTATCATATTTTTTCATATTCGGGGGATTTCTTCTTGTTCCAACTCTTCACTTCAAAGCCTCCACTTGAGTTATGCCATCAAACAGCAGGTAAAAAAGTACCATGAAGTAGAGGGAAATATTTATTCAGGACCTAGGCAAAGCTGAATCCTTTCCCTTTGGGCCAAATCTTATATCTACCTTTAGACCAAAATGGACCTGTTTAGGCAAAGGGAGGAGGCATCTTTCCCCAACTCTGCAGAGATCCTTGAGAAGGAAAATCAACTAGAACTAATGTTTAATAATTGTACCTGTCCCATTGGGGGACACTGGGAGGGGTTAAAGAGGAATGCATTTAAAAGGGCACTGACTATTTGATTTAAATCCCTTCTGTTCTGATCCCAAAGAGAGAGGCTCCATGTTCCTCAGTGACTGGGACTATAAAGCTTTCTGAACAAAATGATTTAGAGGTGACCTAAATAATTATTATACGATTGTTAAAGATTAGCCAAAAGAGCTGGTATCACCAGGAATGGAGGTTTATGCCCTTGGCTTTGGGGAATCCCTAAGGTAGTAGAAAGGGCAATAGGTAGTGTATTAAGTCAGGGGTCTTCAGAGAAATATAACCAATGAGATAAAAAGAAATCTATTATAAGGAATCGGTTCATGCGATTATGGAGGCTGACAAGTCCCAAGATCTGCAGGGTGAGTCAGCAAGCTGGGGACCCAGGAGCCAACAATAGAGTTCCAGTCTGAAGGCTGGCAGGCTCAACACTCATGAAGAGCTGATGTTTCAGTTCAAGTTCAAAGGCAAGAAAAATCTAATGTCCAGTTCAATGTTTCATTTACGTGGCACCCAGGCAGAAGGAATTCTCACATACTCAGGAGAGGGTCAGCCTTTTTGTTCTATTCACGCCTTCAAATTATTGATAAGGTCCGCCCACGGTAAGAAAGGCTCTCTGCTTTACTTGGTCCACCTAGGCAAGTTTCTCATCCAGAAACCCCCTCACAGACACACTCAGAAAAATGTTTGACCAAATATCTAGGCACACTGTGGCCTAGTCAAGTTGACACCTAAAATTAACCAACACAGCAATAGTAGCAATAGTAGCAAAAGCAGCAATAGTAGGTGCAAACTGAGCAACACTATCATGAGAATGGAGGATGTCCAAGGCCACTTTGAATTCCAGAGATAATACTGACTGGGTTTGATGCCCCATAACATTACAAGTAATACCTAATCCAGATGACACCCAGTGCTCAGACAGCCTGCCTTGGACGAAACATGAAAACCCTCCTCCTCATCTCTCCAACTTAAAAAATAGTTTGTGTAGTGAAATGATGAAGGATGAACTGTGACCAGAAACAAAGAAATAGTAACTCATGGGGTCCAAGCAAGACAACAGCCAACATTTTGTTGTTTTGCTTTATTTTAGAGGCTTAATACTTTAGTGATCTTGGCTCTGCATTTTCATAATTGCAAAATTGGAAACACCTTCTATGTCCAACAAGGTAAGATTGCTTCAACAAATACTGGCGCAAATACAACACAATACTATCCAGCCATTTAAAAATGTGGAAGAAGGAAACTTAAGAGCAAAGAAGAATATCTGAGCTGCAGAAATTTCTTACAGTGAAAGTTCTCTAAATTCTCCTGGGTAGAATGCAGTAAATTAATTAAGAAACAGGATTTACAAAACTCGGATTGCCACTGGTTGCAATGCTAGAAAATCAGAACAAGAACAAATATTAGCCTAAAAGAGAAAAAAGGCAAGTGTTACGTCCTAATGACAGTTGCTAAGTGTAATAAAGTGATAGCATTTACAGGAAAATGGGTTAATGAGACTGATGGAATAACAGGGAGAGGAAGAAGGGCGATTGCCATGGAACCGAAGTAGGACACATTCAAAGGTTAGGTTTTTTTTTTTTTTTTTTTTTTTTGCGGTATGTGGGCCTCTCACTGCCGTGGCCTCTCCCGTTGTGGAGCACAGGCTCCGGACGAGCAGGCCCAACGGCCATGGCTCACGGGCCCAGCCGCTCCACGGCACGTGGGATCTTCCCAGACCGGGGCACGAACCCGTATCCCCTGCATCGGCAGGCGGACTCCCAACGACTGCGCCACCAGGGAAGCCCCAAAGGTTAGGTTTTTATCTCTGCTGCAGGTTTTATCATCATATCCTCTCAGTTGTTTTTAAAAATAGAAATATAACTTTGATATTGATAGGCTGAAACTCTCTACTCCAACCTCTTTTCTCCATTTATAGTTATTTTGAGACAGTTTTTGATTATATGAGGTTTCAATTTTTTTTAAGAATACACCGAAGCATGTTAGAACAGACTGCATGTTGTAAATTAAACAGTTACAAAATGGCATGAACCATATCGTTCCATTTTCATGAAAATATAAAGGTTTTAAATCCACGTGTACATAACAGGGAAAAAGACAGGAAATGTTTAACGTGGAAATATATTAAAATGTTAAAAGTGATTTTCTCTGGAAAGTGGTACTAAAAAAGAGATTTATTTCTTCTCTATGCTTTTCTATACTCCTCAAAACTTTCATAATGAACCAATATAATTTTCACATTGTGAAAAAAGTCGTGTTAACTTGTGAGCTGACGTTTCATGTTATTTGATTCAGCCTGTGCCTCTTTCTACTCAGTTTTGGGGGCCTCTCCCTCTAAACTCAAATTGCCAGAGAAAGTCAACAGCTACAATACATCTGTTTGCATTGAGAGACTATGCACCCAGTATCCTCCTATGATACAGGGGTTCTTTTTGTATTGAAAAATCTATATAGACTGGGGGCACTGATATATGATCTCTTCCCTAAACTCTTGTTGAATATGCAGTATGAAAGTTAATCATGGAGATAACCCAACAGTGATGTGTATCAAGAACTTATACAAAATGGGAAATTCATTTGATACTTTTATTTCCTAATGTGAGAAAGAAATTGGGGCCAGGTATAATAACTGGTATAAAAATAGCTAATGTCATGCAAAATTTATTAAAGAAAACGTGATTGCGGAAATTATCAAATCACAGAATATTAGAGCTGGAAGAGAGTCATTTTACAGATTCAAAAATTCAAAAAAAAATTAGAGAGGAAAACTGATTTCTCTGCTGTCCCATGGATAAGTAGCCCTCACAGAAATACCTGTTCCTCTTTTCTTCCTTTAAACATTTTTGTAGTGCTTAGTTTGTGCCAGGCACTGTGAATATGCTGGGGATTGAGAAGCGAATAAAACGGGCAACAGTCTTGACCTCACACAGTTTGTAGTCTAGTGGCTGATAGTGGTAAATCAGAAGGCAATTATAAGGTTTTGTGGTTAAGGGTCAAGAAGGGGAAATTAGAGAATACTTGGGACACCTGACCTAACAGGTAGCAGAATATAATTTTCCTATTATATTTTGATAGTCCTGCCTCTCTGCCTAATTATTTTGTTTCTAAATTTTTTCAGTATAAATTCTTAAACATTGCTTAAAATATTCTTGGTTTTAGATGGGAGCTGACCAAGGCAAATTCTTGATAAATGCACCCAAATAACACCAATAACATCAACATTTTAATCAGTCATTTCCATCAGATAAAGAAAACAAACAAGATCATGCTTCGAAATAATTATTTTCCAATTGGTACTACTTTTTCAATATTGCAACTTGGGTCTTATCCAGTCTCCTTTGTTCTGAGATCAAGGCTTAAGCATTTTCAAAAATCATTTTGCCAATCAAAATTTCATTTGCTTCTCCCTGATTGGCTAAGGCTTACCTGTCTGGTGCTACCCTCAACTCATCCTTACATTCTCTGGGGAGACAAACTGAACATCATGTTGCAGAATAATAGGTAGAATTATGCAACATGTTACGAAATAATATCTTCATAGATTTATCCCACAAACATTTTCTATAACAATGCAAATAGAAAACCAAAACTCAAAGTGTAGAACAATGGGGATAAAAGCTGATCCTGGAATCAGCTAGTTCCCACATTAAAAAGAATGGGAGATATACTACCTACTTAAATCCAACTTAAGTAGTTTTCCTTCTGTCATCATACAAACAATATGTGATAACTGATTTTGAAGTCATAAAAGCTAGATAGTCGGTTTTAAAATGTAAAATAAAGAAGTTCTACCAATTTTTGGTAAATACAACTACCCATATTGTTTCCTTCATTTAGTCTGTAAGTGGAGAAAGTACATTTTCTGCCTCTTTTCCCAGGCTATAGTATTTATCCACTGAAGAACTGGCTAATGGCTTCAGTTCCACATGGCTAACTCCCCTAAGAGAAAAAGCATAATGCTGTATGCAAAATTTCACTGTAGTCACAAAAAGGGCATTCTGTTTCCTTTTAAAAATTTTGTTTCAGGTTCTTAGGTAAATCTGGTGGTAACCATTTACAATCCTGGTGTTTACCATTTACAATTGTGAAAAGTGATCCTAATTTATAAAATTGCTATTACTCACGTTAAGAAAAGGGGCAAATGGTACCATGTCAGATGCTGGAGGAAGAAAATGAGCATCTCCTTGAATAGCCCAGGGGAAGTATCCAAAATCCAAGCCAGATCACTCAAACTCAACTTCCAAAGTAAATAAGATGGTTGTTCTACACACAATGGCCAAATAAATGTCTAGACGGTACGATCGTTTTTCCATGTTTATATGATAAATAATGCTGATATTTCATAGCTAGTATATACACCAAATCAACAAATATATTTTAAAGATCCATCAAACAGCCCAATAAGGTACCACTTCCACACACACGTGCACCATCTAATAACAATCTTGGGACATGTATATACACAAAGGGATAGAGAAAATACATTTTTTTTTTTTTTTTTTTTTTTTGCGATATGTGGGCCTCTCAGTGTCGTGGCCTTTCCCGTTGCCGGACGCGCAAGCTCAGCGGCCATGGCTCACGGGCCCAGCCGCTCCGCGGCATGGGGGATCCTCCCGGACCGGGGCACGAACCCGTATCCCCTGCATCGGCAGGCGGACTCTCAACCACTGCGCCACCAGGGAGGCCCGAGAAAATACATTTTTAAAGACAGGAGCTCACCCCGTATTTTATTGTTATCTGGGCAGAAACACATGTTCCAATCTTTTCTCCTTGCCTTTTTCTAGAGATAAATGGGCCTGTTCCTTTAAACAATCTGTTTATAAGAGCTATAGCTTCCGAGAGTTGAGTAAAACATACCAAGTAATATTTCTAAAATATTTTTAGGAAAGACACTTATAGAATAATGAGCTCGTTTCTTAAGGAGATAAGCCACGTCTTTCGTTTGGTACATACAGAAACTAATGCTTGCAACCCCAAATTATTTTTGTGGCAATCTGATAGCAGAACAGATTATCTATAGCTTTACTATTTTTGTTATGCCAGCTTCCTATTCAATCAAACTCTAGTTATTTGGGCCTATATTCTTCTTGGGATAAGCCTAGAATATTATCTAAATGCAGGGCTTGCTACCACCCAAGACATTTTTCTCTTTGGTTATCATATTAAGTGCCATCTGGGTAGTCTGGAATCCAGGGTTAACTATTGCTTGTACTTCTCTGATCCTCCATCAGCTCAGACCTATTTACAACAGTTTATTCTGCTTTTCAACTCCCCCATCTCTGTGGCAAAGCTACCTCCTGGTGATTTAATCACCAATGATCTTTCTTTCCTCTGAAACCTCAATCCAATTTTTGCCCAATGACAGTGTCTAGCATTTATTATGGAATCTAGGATTTTATTATAGATGGCAATAAATTATTCTCTCATTAATCTACATTTTTTTCTTCTGCAAACAAATTTTATGTACCTCAAGGGCAGAAACAATATATTTGATTAACTGACTCATCGTCACAGAAAGCACTTATTGAGCTTTAATTATGGGCCAGATAGTGTACTATGCCCTGAAGACAGAGGTGGCAAAGAAATGTTCTTGCCTTTCAAGGAGATCCTGTCCCTGTAATTTAATCCAATAATTGCTAGAAGAGACTTATGAAAGAGTACCCTAGACCAGTGGTTCTCAAACTTTAGTATGCATCGAATATCACCAAGAGGGCTTGTTAAAATACAGACTGCTGGGCTCCACTCCCCCTGTTTCTGATCCAGCAGATCTGAGATGGGGCCTGAGCATCTATAATTCTAACAAATTCCCAGATGCTGCTGATGTTGCTGGCCTGGAGAGAGTGCTTTAGAGAAGAGCAAGGTGATTATGTAGGAGATACATGTGCAAAGCCATGATGGAGCTGAGTACCTGCTGTACTCAGGGAGCGGCAGGAAGGCTGTATGATAGGTTGAGAAGTGTGTTGGGGATAAATGTGACATGGTAGTTGGTGACAAATTTTAACGGATCTTGGATGCCATGCTAAGAAATGTAGATTTTAGAATCATGAAGCACTGTAAGAAATCTATAAATTTGAAATTTCAAGCCTGGGCTTTAGTTTTTAGAAAGGAAACAATTAGAGTGGAAGATACACAGAGGTTTGTATCAAACTGATATTTAGACCTAAAAGATGAAAATTATTTTGTTCTTTCAACATCGAGGGCTAGATATCATGTGTCTAATGTACGGTCTGTCTCAGCTTCCCTCAGCTGGACAATTTTAATAATTTTCCTTGGGAAATCACAACCCCCAGTCAAGCTCCCCTCTGCCTTACCTAGTGGCAAGTAGATACATGGTGTCCCACTTCAAATAACATCAACATTTGTATTCATGTTTCATAGACTCCTCAGGCTAGTGTAGCAGGAAGAACTCATGTAATTTTACTGATCAGGAATTTGAAGGCTAGATTAGTTAAGTAAACTAAGGTAACCTCGCTAGTTAATATCAGAGCTAAAACTAGAAATCACCTATCCAAATATTCTCTTTTGTTACCATAATAATGTATATAAATCAGTTTAAGTATTTAAGTGACTACAACATGAACAGTTATGATCAAGTTTGCACCTGTTAGGCAATAATAACTGATTCACAACTGCAACAACATCAACTTTGAGACATACCTGTTTTCCGAGATGTTAAAAACAACATGCATCTTAGAAGCAACGAAACACAGTCAACACAAGATGGCTTTCTAGGACCTCAATTTTGTTCACGGGAGAGACGGAAGATGGCATGTCTTTGATGAATCATTTCTTTCCATGTCCTATTTCCAGGCAACTAAGCATCTTGCAGTTTAAGACACCATCTTTTAGTATCTTCCAAACCAGAGGAGCTCAGCCACAACAGAAGACTACTATAAGAGCCAAACTCCTCTGGGTGTGCTAGCTAGTCTTTATTCTTGTGTATTTCCTTACCTTCCTCCATTTGACAAGCAACTCGTGGAAATCCTTAGGAATTTAATCAGTCAAATGTTAATTTCTGACCATAGTTGCAGCTTTGAGGCTCATTATCAAACACTGATCTCATGCCCTCATTCTTACCTCTCAGAAACAAATCACTTTATTACATGAACATCTGTTTCGACACATTTTCCTTTAGTAAATCCAAGTAAAACAATTAAGTTTTTCATTAAATTATTATTATTAATTTATTATTGCTTCTAATAATTTATTGTTTTATTTGTTTTTTGCTGAAAATGTGGATATTAAATAGGAACCACCTTCTCTTTTTGATTATACAAGCATAAATGTCACCATTCTGTTGGCTAAACTATAAAATAAATTAATCCAGATGACATATTTTTATTTAGCTAGGAAACAGCTTTAACTTTCAGCCACAACATTTTAACACAGAATACGAAGTACAATGTTTTTATTTATTTTTCCCCTCAACAGACATTGCATTTATTAAATATGTTGATAGCATGGGCATAACAATTGAAAATATGCTTAATTGCTCAACCTTGGGGACTGGATAATCTGCATCAGGTTTCTATAGGTTTTTCATGTCTCTGAATTATTATTCGGACTTTCTAATGGGACCCTGTGCCTCTAGTCTCTCTCTTCTCTCATCCCTCCTATGTAATCCCTTTGACATGGATCTTTGAATATATATCCTTACTCACTCTAAGCTTGCCAGTTTCTTTATATTGCTTCTCTTTGACCTCATCACTGCCTCCACCTTATGCCTCTCCTTATGTGTTCAATCATGTGAGATTTCTTAATATTTCCAGGACAGGCCATGCTATTTTGTGCTTTCAAAGTTACTCAAGCTGTTATCCTCCCTTCTGACCTTCTTCTTCCTCTCTATTGGCAAAAGGTTCGACTCCAACTCCCAGGTGCGCACATCTGCCACCATCTCTGTGAAACTGAGTGTTAGACTTCTCTGATACCTTCACAAATTTTACTGTACCTATCTTGGAGTACTATAATGACTTTAATGTTGCCCTCCCCAACTAGACCAAGCATGTACCATTTGCAACACATAAAACATAGTAAATACTCAACAAATGCTATTTAATTAGTGCACAAATGACAGTATCTGTACAGTGACAGCCACTGTCTTTATCTCCCCACCTCTCATTATCTTTGTAACACACTACAAAGAAGTTTTGATGCATGCTTCCAATGCAGATGTCTTTTGTCAAGGTCAACTATGAGCTCCAAAATGCTAAATCCAGGGGGAAATTATTTTGTGTTTGTGTAACTGAATTTTTCAGCAGCATTTGACACTGTCATTCCCTTTATCTTGAAGTACTTTTTTCATTAGGTTTCACGGACATCATACTTACCTACTTGTCTTTATATATCATGGCTATTGCTTCCTAGTCTCCTCTCTTTTCCCCTCCCCTTCTTTGAAAAGTATGGTCAATTCTCAGCCTCTTTTCCCAAACTCTTCCTAGGAGACCTAATTCGATCCCATGCCGTTAAAATCATCTATAAGCCTATGACTCTCATATTAATAACTCTAGTTCCAATTTCTCTCTTGAGTTTCAAACTAATATATCCCGCTTCTTAACCAGCATCTCTGCTTGGATGTTTAATGAGTCCTTGAAAATAAACGTGGTCAAAATAAAACTCTTGATTTCATCTCTCCCTGTACCCTTCTGTTCCTCCACCACTTTTCTCCATTTCCCCTAGAAAAGAACTTAGAAATCGTTCTCAGATATCCTTATATTGCACATCTAATCCATCACAGTAAATCACCTATGCTTTTCAAATGTATCCTAAATCCATACTCTCTCAGTGACCCTACCATTCCATTCTAGTGTGAACAACCACCATCCTTCACGTGGACTATTACAGTGGTATCCAATGTCATCTTCCTACATAACTATTGCCCCATTTCAGTCTAACCTTTACTCAGCAACAAGAAAACTCTCTGAAGAAAATAGATCAGATCACTTCATCCTCTGGCTCTAAATTCTCCAATGATGTCCCATGGAGAAAGAATTAAATTCTGTATCATGGACTATAAATTATGCATAATCTGGCCCTTGCCTACTCTCCAACCTCACTCCCTCCTCATCCTCCCCTTGCAATGGGATCCATGATATTTCTGGACAAGCCCAGTCTATTCTGAGCTCAGTGACCTTGTCCTTGCTGTTTCCTCTGCCTAAAATATTTTCCCCAAGTATTCACCAGGCTTACTGCTTTAAACAACTCTCATCTCTTCTTAAATATTGCCTTCCAGGGAAGCCATGTCTTCCCACCCAGTCTAAACTAGCCCACCTTCAACATCATTTTCTATCCCCTTAACCAGCTTTTTTTCCAAGATGTATCACTATCTGAAAGCACATGTGTAGGTATGTAATAAATGTACCAAATAAATATTACTCACTTATTATCTGGCTCTCTACTAGAACGCAAGTTCCATGAGCAAAGGGATTTAATTTTGTTCACTCTTGTATTCTTACTACCTGGCATATAACGTGTACTTGGTAAATATGTACTGAGTGAATAACGCATTGAAGGGATCCAAGTTATACCACTGTGGCATATGGATAATTTTGAGCTGAAGGCATTTGAGAATCAACAGATTCAAGAAGATGCCTTCTCTGTACTCACCTTTCTGCCCCAAAGCAAAGCCTTCCAAATGAATTCAACTTATTATAACTCTCCCTTTAAGGGAGGCTTCCCTTAGCAGGGGAAAGAATGACTCCTATCACTGGAGATGAGAAGCTGGCACCAGGATGAGAAATTGTATAAACAGACCTTACCTTCTATTAGTTTCCCCCGTATGTTTCTCAGTCATTTTCCACCATTTATTTTCACTTGAAATTCTAACCCACTCCCCTTCTTAAAATGGTATATAATCTCTATATCCTAACAGCTTCTTTGAGCGACATTTTCTGTGAGCTCCTGTGTACATACATGAATAAATCTTGTCTTTTCTCTTACTAATCTGTCTTTTGTCAGTTTACTTCACAGCTTCCCAAGTACTGAACTTAAGAGGGTAGAGGAAAAGTTTTTCCTCTTCGACAGCATAAATGAACGTATCAATAAATGGATAGCTTGAGTAATTTTCCTCATCCTTCCAAGCCTCACTCTATTATTCATTTTATTGATCACACCATCAATGCCAGGCAAGAAATGGAATTTCTCAAGAGTAAGGGCGTTAGAAATGTTAGAAGTCTACCACAGAGAGATGTCACTTTGAGAAATGGTTCACATGATCTTCATTTGATCTCACTCTTCAGCTAAATAGTTGGGAGGCTCAGGATGGGGAGCGGAGATATCCTTTTGCCCGAGGTTCCACTGATATGATTAACAAAAAGATGCCAAAGACACATAAAAAGAATAGAGGTTCCTTTGATACGGGGAAAGCTTACAGCTTATTCCAGTCTGTGGTTCCACAGAGCCTAGGACCCAGCAGGGCGCCCCCTCATAGAAAACATGCTTCTCTAAACGTCAGGTCTCCACCAAAGTGGCCAGCTACCAAAATACCATCCCATCACGATATTCTCAGGTCCTTCATAAACCCCCCTACTGCCAATCACATGACATTTTTACCCCCTAAAATTCTTCTAACTGACAATAAATCACTTCTAAACAAATCTAACAAGATGTTCTTGAACACATAGCAAGAGAAGTGTGAATCTTAGGTCAATTTTCCAGACCTACCAGGCTACGATCTCAGTTCTTACTCTTCCATGTCAGAGTGGAAGGCTGCCCGCAGGCCACTTTAATTCAAACCTAAGAAGATGCCTTAGGCAGAGAAGATTTTTAACCAACAAGTTTGTTTGGGGGATGATTTGGATAGGAGTCCAAATGGACCTAGAAGGATTATTACCAGAGAAAAAGAGGGTAGGAACTTGTTATTACTGGCTAGAGACCAGGCAACTAGAGAGGCTGGGAAAACAATCTCAGAAGGTGTGGAAGACCCAAGCCAAAGGTACACATTAATTCCCATCTTTATCTTGAGAGTCCTGGGATAGGCATCACTTAAAGTAATCTCAGAGGTTTACCTTTGGCATACATCCCTGAGCCATAAGTGAGATGCAAAACAATCAAAAAGACTATCAGGGCATTGCATTTTCTCACCCCAAACTCACTTAAGACTTTATAACTGTAAAACAGTCCATTTTGGGATGGTACTTTGAATCCCAGGCTAGTAGTTTTCTGCCATTTATCAGCCTGTGCTTCTCCTACTTTTAGAGGATTCCACCCATATTACACCCAAGAACAACAACAATAAAAGTATGTTTTTATTAGCCTGGGAAGGACAGGTATGGCACAAAATTTACACAGTAAAGCTTACTGTTTTACTTCAATAAACACTGATTATTGAGGTTGATGATCTGTTCTATAGCTTTCCCCAAAAGCTGTATTACTGTTTTATCAGTTCTGCAAAGAGTATAGTCAAAACACCTAAGCTGGTAGCCTTTATGCTCAATCATAGTTCTAAAGGTAACAGGGAGTGCCAGGCTACAGAGCAAATAGGATATAACTCTCTGAATCTTGCTAAAGTTCCAGTAATTCTCGTGGTCCCAGTAAATACTAGGCCAGGCCCAGGGAACTTCTCTCAGTCTATCTGCCCCTAGAAGAATGGTTCTCAAAGAATGGTTCCTTGACCAGTAACATCAGCATCACTTGGGAACTTGTTAGAAAAGCAAATTCTCAGGTTTCCACCCACAGTGACCTTATCAGAAACTCTAGAGATGGGGCCAGTAATCAGTGCTTTAACAAGACCTCCAGGTAATTTTGATGCAGGCTAAAGTGTAAAAACCATTCCCTTACAGTGTTAAAAGTCAAAGGGATTTGAGCAGGTTGTAACAAGTTCCATGACCTCTAGTATTGAGGATTGCCAAGCAGTCCTGAGGGCTAAGGATGCCCCATTTGCATGGCAACAATATGTATATTGAAGTGTATCAGGTTCACAGTGCAGCCTTTCCTATAGAACCCTTAGTGCTGTATTAAGCTAATCCTGGACTTAAAACCAAAATTGGATACAAACAGACTGGATTTCCTTGAGTGAAGATCCCACGACTAAGTATCTCCCTACATGGGGAACACTATGCCCATGTAATATTAGCATCTTCTTCGTCCCCTCATCTGATACCACCTCCTTCCCATTGGCCTTGTCCACAGTGATGTGGAACTGCCCTACTTTCACTGTGTATTCACCAAGTCCTGTACCAAGGAAATGTACAGCTGAGAAGGTCTTTGTCCTCTAAAGCTTATTAGTCTTTGCCTTACCCATGCCTGATTCACTTTTATCCATGCGTCTTTAGGAAAACTGTTCCTTCTCCCTGAATCACCCTTTCCTCCTCTGATTCTTCATTTTGGAACTGATTCTGAGGCCCTGGGTAGCTATCACATTCTGTGCTCACCCCTTTCAGAGCACAGTATTCCAATTATTTGATTACACACCTGACTCTTCTGAACTAGGAGCTCCTGGAAGGCTGTGTCTTTCATCTCTCTGTCATCAACATTTTGCACAATTCCCATCTACAGCAGACACTTGATAAAATTTGACTAATGAATGAAGGAAAACCAGACAATGGATTCTAAGGAGAGAAAAAAAGTATTCTGCAATGAATAGCTTTTGAATCTCAACACATTTGTGAGCATACAAAGGGAAATAATTTAAAATGAATTTACCTGGGGTTTTGTGGCTTCTTCCACTCTTGATTTCACTTTGTAATCAAAGCCCTAAGCTGCTTGTTTCCACCTAACCTTACCAAACTCATACAAATTCAGTTGGCAAGGTCTCCAATTGCCAGTTACTCGGAATTGCATACTGATCCTCCAAGGTGCTTAATGAGCCACACTGGCTGATTAACAACCAACTACAAGATTGATGGGCATGAAATGAATTTTAATAGCAACCAAACCCTTCCTTCCCTGATTTATAGACCTATCACTGTTATGGAGCAAACCAAATTTCGGAGATTCTGGCAGCTCAGATCCAAACTGCAGTCCGATTGTGGCATTATTAATGTTGGAGTTTGAAGTCAGTGCTACAAATGTATCTAGCAAACTGGGTAGAGAATGAGCTTGGAAGTATGAATATTAGTCAGAAATTAATGATTTGTACAGAATGATGTGTGGCTTGGGTAGTCAGTTCTCTTTGTCAAGTGTGGATACAAAATGACTGTTTCATTCCCAATTGCAATATGTATCCATGGTAGTTATGTGCAATGCATTTGAAAATAATAACTTGAGATACGGAGACAAAGAATGAATAAGCCAAGGAAGTGTGGCATTCACAAAGAGACATTTTATCTGCTGACTCTTAATCAGGGCAGACCTGAATATTCACATTTATAACACAAAAACTGAAAGAGAGGGCTGGGATTTAAAAGGCCCTTCATCTTGGTCAGGCTCTGCGGGGTGTTCTCCCTGCAGCTGGTGGGCCCCTTCCTGTTTCTGATGTCTCCACCTGCAGGTGGTGGCGCTGACCCCTGACCTCATGAAATAAGTCTCTCGCTCTTC
>NW_006784469.1:803805-824913 GCF_000442215.2 Lipotes vexillifer | reverse complement strand
CCTGCTGCCTGGAGACTGCAGACAGGAAGTTTGGGGATGACAAAAAGTCTCTCACTAAAAGACTAGATTAATCAGCTACATAATGTTTGCTCCACAAGCCTTCTTTTTCAAATAAAGTTTTCCAAAAATGAGCTAATCATCTATCTCTTCACTTTTATTCAAAATGCAATAGAAGTATAATTGCAAAGTGAGGGAGGGCCCTGGACAGAGTCTAAAAGGAAAACCTATCATCAATACAGGTCAAGGAGAAAAGACAAAATTGGAAAGCAAAGATGTGTTGCAGCCTTAAAAGTGCACAGATAACGGTGGAACATTTTAGTGAGAAAAGAAACTAGTGGCTTATATTTTAAATTTTCTAAAACATTTCTGCCCAACTACTCCAAAGAAAGGAATAAATGGGGATATAAGGAAGTAAGATAGGAGAAGTTGATTTCATGGTGGACTAGAGAGCAATGGCCCAGGGTTTTACCTTTGCTCTGTGTCCCAGATCTTGAGCCTCCTTCCTTGGTAAGTCAAGGTGTTATTAACTATACTGTAACTACTTCCTGTGTTTGTTCCATTTTCCTCTAATCTATTGGCCAAACTGCAGAAAAGGCTTTCGAAAATTCACACCTACTCAAGTCATTTGCTAGTATAAAAGCAAATAACCTACTTGTCTATATACTTATATAAATATGACCTAGCCTAAAGCACTAGTTCTCAAAGCAAGATGAGACGAAGACAAGCAGACTCGGCATCACCAAGCAACTGAGGGACCTGTTAGAAGTGCAAATTCTAATGAGCATCTTGAGATATCACCTCACACCGGTCAGAATGGCCATCATCAAAAAAACTACAAACAATAAATGCTGGAGAGGGTGTGGAGAAAAGGGAAGCCTCCTGAACTGTTGGTGGGAATGTAAATTGATACAGCCACTATGGAGAACAGTATGGAGATGCCTTAAAAAACTAAAAATAGAACTACCATACGACCCATCAATCCCATTCCTGGGCATATACCCTGAGTAAACCATAATTCAAAAAGAGTCACGTACCACAATGTTCACTGCAGCTCTATTTACAATAGCCAGGACATGGAAGCAACCTAAGTGTCCATCGACAGATGAATGGAAAAAGAAGATGTGGTACATATATACAATCCAATACTCCCCAGCCATAAAAAGAAACGAAATTGAGTTATTTGTAGTGAGGTGGATGGACCTAGAGTCTGTCATACAGAGTGAAGTAAGTCAGAAAGAGAAAAACAAACACCGTATGCTAATGTATATATATGGAATCTAAAAATAAACTGTACTGATGAACCCAGCGGCAGGGCAGGAATAAAGACGCAGACGTAGAGAACAGACTTGAGGACACAGGGTGGGGAAGGGGAAGCTGGGACAAAATGAGAGAGTAGCATTGACGTATATACACTACCAAATGTAAAATAGATAGCTAGTGGGAAGCAGGCGCATAGCACAGGGAGATCAGCTCGGTGTTTTGTGTCCACCTAGAGGGCTGGGATGGGGGTGGGAGGGAGATGCAAGAGGGAGGGGATAAGGGGATATATGTATACATATAGCTGATTCACTTTTTTATACAGCAGAAACTAACACACCATTGTAAAGCAATTATACTCCAATAAAGACGTTAAAAAAAAAAAAAAAAGAAGTGCAAATTCTAGTCCCAACCCAGACCTACTGGAACATAAACTCTGAAGCTACAGCCCAGCAAGCTGTGGTACAACGAACCGTCCAGGTGATTCTGATGCTGTGGAAGCATGAGAACCACTGGCTTAGAGGTGGGTATAAACTGGTATGACTATCCTTCAGCTGGGGACTGTGTCGTATTTTTTTTTTTAAGTGTATAGAATCCAGGTCTTCGCCTACTGACACTGATTTAATAGGCTTGGGATGAAAGTGAGGCATCTACAGCTTTTATCAAGCCGCCCAGATAACTCTGAAAGGGGCTATATGGACTGCACTTAGAGAAATGCTGGGCACAGGATAAACAGTATGTGAACCACTTACATGTAACATGCAACAGCCTAGCCTTCTCCCCACTGACTCCTCCACGCCCCTCTCTCCTCTAATCCTCTTTTCTCTTCATCAGCATGCCACACATTCTCACACTTCTTTGCCTTTGCTGGGACCCTTCTCTGCCTGATTCACCACCGAGCCTTTTCCTTGCCTATCCAACTTGTACTCCCCCTTCACATTTTATGAGAAGCTTTCCTCAGCTCCCTCAGGCAAAGTACATCCTCTCTATTCTTTTACTCCTCTGACACAGTGTTCACAGTAGTCTACTTGAATAAGTAAGGTCTTTAGAAAGGCCCAGGCTTATTCATGTATTCTTTCAACAATTATTTACCTGTCATCTATTTTGTTCAAGGGACTAGTTAGGCCTTGGGTACATAATGGTAAACGAAATGGATATAGTTCCTGCCCTAATGGAGCTCAAAGGGTAGATTCAAATCATAAATGCACCACTTACTAGCTGCAAGGTCTTGGGCAAGTTACTTAATCTCTTTGAATCTCAGTATTATGAGCTGTAAATTGATGATGATAATTCCAACTTTATAAAACTGTGACAAAGATTAAGTAGCAAGAGAAGAATCATATGATGGCATGTCTTTTACATAGTAGGCCTTCAATAAATAGTAGCTGTTATTAGATTACTTATCTCAGTCCATTTGAATGGTTTTAAGTATCTGTCCTTTGCTGGCCTATGAAGTTTCCTGAGATCCCTCATTCATCTTTGAATTCCCTGTCCTTATTACAGTGCCTGCAACATAACTGGCATATTATAATTCCTCTATAAATGTTTCTGCATAAATAACTTGCACTTTGTCAGACAGGTTATGTTCTCTGATGTGAGCCATTTTTCTCTTCCCTAAAAAAAAAGGCAAAACTAGTCAGATGAATTTCAGTGGTGATTTTTGTATTGTGGCTATTTCAGGAATGCACCATTAATAACTTTTCTTCTTACATTGAATATTATAAAATAAATTAAAATAATTGTATCCAAGTAAATGTCCTGTCATTAAATTTAACCAGGTTTTACTCTTTCAAGTGCTCTTTAAAACAGAAATGTAAACAGGGCATCCACGTTAAAATCTACTTTTCAAGAGCACTGAGGGAAAGCAGTGAAGATGCATTGACCTTGAGGAAGAGTACAGCTGCTGGTCCTCAAATAGGACATGCCTTGTCTTACATTGTCTCAGATGAAATATGCATTCATTGTGTGTGTATGGATAACACATGCATATTACAGGAAAGGGGAAAACTTAAAGCTAGTTAGGTGAATTTTGTCTGTGTCTGTATATTTAAGAGCAGAATTGATGCCAACGATCATAGAAAACAAACTTATGGTTACCAAAGGGGACAGACTGGGGCAGGGATAAATTATGAGTTTGGGATTAACAGATACATGCCACTATATATAAAATAGATTAAATAAATAAGGATTTACCTTCTAGCACAGGGAACTATATTCAATAACTTGTAATAACCTATAATGTAAAAGAATCTGAAAAAGTATATATATATATATATATATATATACATATATATAAAATAACCGAATCCCTTTGCTGTACACCTGAAACTAACACAATATTGTAAATCAACTATACTTCAAAAAAAATTGATGCTAATGAGAAAAATCTGTTCTATTACAAAATCGTTCTTTATTCCACTAGTTCTTTAACTTGAGCGTGAATCAAAATCACCTGGAGTGCTTGTTACAGATTTCTGGGCCCCACTGCCAGAGTTTCTGATTCAGTATGTCTCAGGTAGAGCCCAAGAATTTTCATTCCTAACGATTCACAGGTGATGCTAATCTGGGGATCATACTTTGAAAACCACTGCTCTACTCTATGAGGGAAAAAGTCTGAATGTACCATGAAAAGAATGCTCTGCTTCTGAAGAAAGAAACAGAAGCATGAAAGGTTAAAGAAAAACTAGAATTCTCAGGTAACTGAAGTTCTCCAAGTAAAATTAATCACACTGCTCATATATACCTATAACCCTCTGTTTCACAGGCTAGTCTAAATTTACCACTTTATTTTACATGGTTATTGGTGCGAATCCACTTCTTTAGGAGATAGTGAGCACCTTAAAAAACGGTGGCATGGTTTATTCATCTTTATGTTTATCATGGCTTGTACGTAGCTAATGTGCAATAAATGTTTGTTAAAAGAAACAAAATCTAAAGGAAATAGATTGTTCATCTCAATCTCTAGATTGGTAGAACTTTTATGAAGTAATCCATAACTTAAGGTACACTATTGACTTCAATGTTTAGATTCTTGATTTTCTTTTTCATCTGAAATATTAACATAGGTGAAGAACAGGACAGCTAACTTCTGTGAGATATGTAAAGAATAGATAGAGCTACTTAAACAATTCAAATGCTATACAGATACCACATACAAAATGTATACACTTCAATAAGACTTTTTATTGTGCTCCTACTAAATGCCTGGAAGTGTACTGAATGCTGGAAATGCCCAATAGAATCATGCTAACAGCTTCAATGTACTGAGCAGTTAGGATGCAACAGGCACTATACAAAGTGCTTACCATGAATTATGCTTATTTATTCTTCACAACATCCCCAAGAAGTTGGCACTGTCAGCATCTCCAAATTAAGGAAGAGGAAACCAAAGCTTAAAAAAATTAACTTCTCCCAAGTGACACAGATAAGAAATGGCAGAACCATAACTTGAACTAAGGCTGTCTGAAGGTAGAGTTTGTCTCAATGACCCTGCTGTACTGACTCACTCTGAAGAGGGGCTCAGCCCTCAGAAGAGTCACATGCAAAAGAGACTAATATATTTTCTAAGATTTAAACCATAGTAAAGCTGTCGGTTAAGCTTACATACATCCAAAGTTCTAGAAGAGAGACCCCAAGGGGGAACTCATTTTTTGTTCCATATTAGAAAATATTTAAGGTATAATTATTCATTCATCAATTTGACCAATTTCTCTAGAATGTCTATTGTGTGAAATACGGTCTGTGGTTCTGTGGATTCAGTGGTGAGCAAAGTATGCCCACGGTCTAGTGGGTGAGAGAGATAATAATCAAGTGCTCACCCAAATAACATGTAATTACAAACTGAAATAAGGACTATGAGAAGAAAATAAAGAGTAACAAAAAATCAAATAGCAAGAGGATCTAATCTAATTTGGGAGTGGGGGATCTAGAGAAATCCTCCCCAAAGGGTAACAACCAAAGTAGTTCTGTAAGGTGAGCAGGAAAAGGTAAGTGCGTATGTGGGTGTGGAGGTGGAGGTGGAGATTGTGAGCAGAGTTCCCGACAGAGGGAATAACATGTGCAAAGTCAAAAGAGATCATGGCACTGTATTTAGAAGGATCTACAAAAAAAGTTAGTGTGATTGGAGTACAAAAATAAGTGACAAGAAGGAAGAAGTAGTGAAAGATAATACTGCAAACATAGCAGAAGCTATAGGGCATGTTGGGCTTTGAAGAGCATGTTAAGGCCAAAAGTAATAACAATCCTCCGAAACAGAATAGTGAAAAGGCTAGGTGTGCAGTTTTAAAACAGCACTCTGGCTGTAGAGAGAACAGGCTGGTGGGGAAGGGCAGATTCATTTTAATTCGGCTAATTAAGAGATTACTGTGGTCATCACAGTAAGAAATGATAGCAGCTTACCCTAGGATAATGAGGGACATAGAGGAAAACTGTAGAGATATTAAGAAGGTTAAACCAGTGGGATGTGACATAGCGGTTGAAAGATGGTGAAGAGGAGTCAAGTATGAGTCCCAGACTTTGAGCCTGCTTGACTGGATGGTGACATTCACTGGGATGGGGGAGGTGGGGGCAAAGTGGATGTGTATCATGTTTGAAGGACAAGATCACAAGTTCAATTTCGGGACTTCCCTCGTGGTCCAGTGGTAAAGAATCTGCCTTCCAATGCAGGGGACATGGGTTCGATCCTGGTTGGGGAACTAAGATCCCACAAGCCACGGGGCAACTAAGCCCGCGCACCACTACTGAGCTCATGTGCCTCAACTAGAGAGCCTGCGTGGTGCAAACTACAGAGCTCATGTGATCTGGAACCTGCACGCCACAACTGGAGAGAGAAAACCCGCACGCCACAACTAGAGAGAAGCCGGCGTGCCGCAATGAAAGATCCCACTTGCCACAACGAAGATCCCGTGTGCTGCAACTAAGACCTAACACAGCCAAAACAAAAAAGTTCAATGTGGTGTTCGTTGAATTTGAGCTGCCTTCAACAGTGGCAATGTCAATTAGGTAGATGGGTACATAAGACCAGCATTCAGGGCAGAATTCAGGGCAGAGGTGTATATTTTAAAGGTTGTGCACGAAAGTTAGTAATTTAAACAAAGAGCATTAGTGAGATCACCTAGGAATAGGAGACAGAGCAAAAAATGAAGGGAAATATTCATCCTTCTTTGGTACATTGTGTAGTGCATCAGAACTATATCCTATTTAATTTAAAATTGGAAAACCAATCTAACCATCCATGGGACAGACAAAGAGAACTAAAACCTTGAAAGTTTGGCCCATTTGCTAGATCTGAAACGTAGAGCTGGGACGGGAACACAGGTCTTCTGAACTGTAGTTGAATTTTCCTACTTCTCCATCAGTGTTTTTCAAAATGTCTTCCTGGGGCCAACAGCATCAGCATCGCCTACACACTTGTTAAAAAATGTAAATACTCGGACCCCATCCCATATCTACTGAATAAGACAGCACGGCGAGTGGGCTCAGCAGCCCTCCTGGTGAATCTGATGCGTGCTTGGTTCTGACAGCAATCTCTTGCCTGAGCAGCAGTCAGCCAAGTGATGTGTTCACACCCATAGGTAGAGAGGGAACCAGGGCAAGGTGAGGCTGTTACTGTGTGCCAGAGGTGATCATATAAACTAGACCCGCTTTAACTCAACAGAAGCTGTAGAGAACATTGGTACATGTGTTTTACAACCCAACAGTTCTGCATGCCATATCTGTGTTTTGCAAAAGGGACAGACAGTGGTTCCAGGGAAATTTACATTACCAATCCAAGTTGAGTAGGTAAAAATAGTCTAAGACACAAGGAGGCAAAAGTCTATTTTGTAGAACTTGACAGAGAAGGTACTTCTAACCATCAATTTCAGTTTGATAGATATAAACAGCTATTTTCAAGACTCAAACACCCACACTCCCATCTTTAGAACAATGTTAGCAATTCTGTATGCTTGACATATAAACCTGTTGCAAATTACCCTCCAGCCGTGAGATTTATAACCAATGGTTTCTGGTGTTTTGTTGCTTTGAAATATGCAACCTTAACCAGATGTTTATACTTGGGTCTTAAAATCTAACTGAATAGTCCACTTGATGTGTTGGCACAATTAAGGAACTCTTCCTTAATAGGGGAAGAGGACCAAATTGATATGTTTAATTTTCAAAAACACAGATTGTTCTTTTCTCAATAACAGTCTATCAGCTAGAAATTTCTATCAACGTCTCTTCTCTACTTCATGAGTACAAGGATAAGTTGTGGTTTTAATGATCATTTTGGAACATTTAGGATTGGAAGGTAGATGCTGAACCAAAGAGTTTAATTTGTATTCAGGACAGTTTTAATTTTTTGTACTTACTATCATCCTACTTTAAACATAATTATATTTAATGATAATTCTTTTAACTAGAGTATCTAATTAATAAGGGCACATCCATTTCTTGAACAGTACACATACATATGCATGTATAAACTTAACCTATTTATATGAAGAGGATTCATAAATTCTATTATACTGGATAAAATGATATCATCAGCTTCTATCTAATAATTCAAGAAATTCATCCTTTGTGACATATAGGCGCTCAACAACATTCTGATAAATATATTTTCTTTAGTAATCAAATATAATAAAATACATTGGTTTTATTAAATCATCTAAATACTGAAACAACTATACCATTAGTGTTTGAAGTACCTTTGAAAGTATTTCTGATTTCTCTTCCTCTTCTAATACGCTACTTAAAGGAATGAGGCATTTATTTGAACCATCAGTTACAAGCTTTCATAGTAAAAAGATGATTGGACAATAAATGAAAAGCTATGTATTTGCAACTGTATAGCTCAAAAGTGGTAGTTATGTACATTGGTTATCCCTTCAGTGAAAACAAAGATCATCCATTTTCTTTTAGAGGTAATCACTACTATCTAATGCAGAATATACATAGAAAAAACACAATTCACAAGTATAGTAACTGCATGGCAATTCGCTTTCAAATTTCTACATGGATATACTTTTCTATGTGCATTAATTTCACTGTAAAATAAATAACACTGTACGATTAAAAAGAAAACTAGGTGCTAAAAACTAGGTGAAGGTACTCTGCACACTACGGTCAACAAAGAAATGTTTGATAATAAAATGTTTGTTTATAAAATTTGTAGAAGTGTTCCTTGGAAATATATCTTATGAATGCCTAGAGGTGGGCTGAAGAGAAAAATAGAAGGGCATTTAAAATGTTTATATTATCCTTTACATGCCTCTAATTTAAAACAAATATCCAATCATTTGAATAGATTTAGTTTGCTGCAAAAAAGCATGAATTAAATACTAATGAGTTGGAATATAATTTAAAAAATTAAAGTATATTCCAAATAGCAAGCCCATCAACTGACTTTTACATTCTCCTGATAAATGCAAAGTACCAAGTCTCTGAACATAGCTTTTTATGGTTACTTTTTCAAAATAACTACATTATTCAACTCTACTGAATTGCCTGTAAACCCCAAATTACTTGAACATTATTTCTGGAGAAATGTTCATGATGCCTTTAAACTCTGAGTGTCAAATTCAACATTTAGGCTCTAAAGCCTACGGGTGGTATTTATCACTCTCCAACACTCACATTCATCATTTAGGGAAAATATGTTTAAGAAAGAAAAAAATGAAATAGGAACTCAGGGTTTAAAATATTCCTTCTTATAATCTGTGTGGTTCCTCTTTTAAAGTGCTTTGACTTGCCAATTGGAAAGACACCAGGATAAAGAGAAGATTTTAAAATGCCCAAATCTTTATAAGTGATCAAGCACAGAGTGTGGAAGGAAACTAAAACAGAAACTCAGTATAATATTTGGCTTAATCACTCTGATAGTTAATCATAGCTAAGGCTCCCCAACCTCAGCATTTTAGCCAAAAATTAAATACCAAAGAAAGTTACAGTTTGCTGTGGACACCCAGAAGAGCCTCTTCTCTCTTATCTTTCCTATACTAAAACTTTATATTTTCCCTTTCAAACTAATGCATCAGTTATGATTTTATTTAAATTGTGAGATCTTTTTGCAGTGAAAGTACACATACTGACATTTCTCAAATTATTTTCTTAACACTGCTTGATTAGGTGGCTAGAAAGAAGCAAAGTGTCATGCATTCATTCAACAAAAATTTATAGTCATCAAATAAAAGTACATTTTATGATGAAATTGTAACACCAAAAATGTGATTGTGAACACTTGATACCTCTTAAAATCTGAAAATATTAGTGGCCAATTTGATTCTTAAAATCTGAAAATTGGTGGCCAATTTGACAGTCAGAAAAGTATAAGTGATGTTCCCTGAATGCTTTATGAGTTTAAAATTACAATCCTACCACCTGATACTAGCCCCCTCCCCACTTAACAGGGATCATAACTATTGACTCAGGATTAAATTCAAATGCATCAGTGACAAAAGAGTAAATGAAGAGTTATGACCACTGATAATAATTATATCCTGAAAGCAAATAAAAGCTTGCTATAAGGAAATCCTGAATCAGAGTTCTTGCTGAGTCTAGGGTTAACTTAAAAGTTAGGTGGGAGATTGATAGTTCCTACAGGAAATGTTATGTCCAAGTTTATTTCCTTGGCTTCTGACTTTGAAGCAATGGGTTTGGGCCATTTTAAAGGTTAGACATCAGCAAGTGGCTGCAGTGACAAAGAGTTATTAAGCTATAGCACAATACTTTTATTCTCAAAGGTTGGCTAGATTGTGAAAAGAAGCATCCCTTCTATCCTCATTTTTTTAAACAAGACATTTATTTGGTCCTAGAACCCTTTTAGTCATTTTAAGCTGGCTTTGTCCCCCCTTATGCTTTAGCTTTGCTCTTCTCTTTGAGGTCTCAGTGACATTTAGGTCAGAGAAGTTTTTACCATTGTAATCTTCGTTGAGAGTTCTAACAAGAGAGTGAGGACACTCAAGGCTGGCACAGACGCCTGAGCAATTTTCCTTACCACTCAAAACTGGACCAAGTTGTGCAGAAATAAGAGCAGATCACGGGTTTTGCTACATATACTTTCAGATTTACAGGTCAACTGTAGATTTCCAGAAGGTTTAGGGATTAAATTTGGCCACCATCATCTTCACCACCACCCTTAACCAACACCATCATCAATGCCATAATTATCATCATGGATATATTTTGGTTTTTATCACTTTCTATGTAGCAGGTACTATGCTAAGCATTTCATATGTATAACGTCTTTTATGTTTACAAAAATTCCCATAATTCAAGCTCCATCCAACAAGAAATATGTTTAAACATAAATAATATCACATGACAATCCTTATTAAAAACCCCATTACCTTGCAATTTAATTTATGGCAAAAGTCCAAACTAGTTACCATGTCCTGGAAGACTGCACACATCAGCCGACCCCAACCAGCTTTTCTCCACATTTCCTGGCACTCACCTCCACTATCACCATATACCACTCATGCTATTCTTCAAATAGGCCAAGACGATTCCTGCTATGGAGCTCCATACTTTTTGTTCCCTTTGTCTGGATATTCTTCAGACATCTTCCTCCTTTTCAGTGTTCAGGTACCTTCTCAAATTTTATTTACTCAAGAGTCCTTTCTCTGACTTCTCTTTCTGGTGTTAGCTCCCAACTCACTTTCCAGTCACACTCTACCACAATGCCCACTTTTATTTTCTGAATAGAACTTATCAGTATCCAAAATTTATATCATTTTTATATCTCCTTCATTATTAAGTAATATCCTTGAAAACAGAACTTTCTTTATGATCCACTACTTTAATAAATCACCTAGAATAACATCTGCCCTATAGGAGGTACCCAATCAATATTTGATGAGTGACTGAATAAACAAATAGCCCTTTGAAGTGGGTACTTGTCTTGTTATCTTTATTTTAAGGATAAGGAAACTGAGGTTTAGAAAGGGTAAGTGACAGGTTCAAGATCATACAGCAACCAGCAGAGTTAGACTTTGAGTGAAGACTATATGCCTACCTAACCAAATAAAAATGAATTTGTCCATATCATGGCGGACATAGGAGTTTTCCAGATCATGTATAGGACATCCTAACCCGATTGCCACACTGACATCAAGTACTGCTAGAATGATTACTTAATCAGGGGAGGTCTATACCAACAAAAAGAAAACCCTCTAAAAATAAGATAATTTAATGAAAGTTGATCCTATGTTCTACTGCTCCTGTTTTACACCACATTGCCCTGTAGGTATTATGCATTTTATGGAAAATACCTAGTGTTCATAACAGCTGAAGACCATGTGCCAACAAAAAGAAAACCCTCTAATACCAACAAAAAGAAAACCCTCTACAAATAAGATAATTTAATGAAAGTTGATCCTATGTTCTACTGCTCCTGTTTTACACCACATTGCCCTGTAGGTATTATGCATTTTATGGAAAATACCTAGTGTTCATAATAGCTGAAGACCATGTGCATCAGAGTACCCTACACTGGGTGTCAGAAGACCTCAGTGCCAGACTGGGCTTTTTCACAGATTACAATTCCTTCATTTTAAAATAGGAAAGCTCTTTTCTGAGGTGATGTCACCAAGATGGCGAAGCAGGAGACCCCAGCCTCCGTCCTCCCACAAGGATCAACAAAAAGACAGCTATCCACAAATAAAAACAGCTCTCAGAGTGCTCGAGAGTCCACTTAAGAAACTTAGCAACACAGTGAAACAAAAAACCTGCGAATCACCACACAAAAATTAAAAGAAAAAAACATTTCATTTTGCCTGCATCATTCCATCCCCCAGGCCAGCACTACTCAGCACCAAGAAGGAACTTTCCAGCTAAAAAGAGTTCTCATCACTGGGAAGGGGAGAGCAGGGTGAGCAACCAGCTCCCGAGGCTTTTGGGGCACTGCACTAAGGACCCATTTCTGTTTTACTCTATCCAGAGTCTGGCAAATCTGAGAGGGAGAAAGATGGCTAGGAAAAAAAAAAGAACAGTGATACAAATACCAGCCATGCAATGGGAATGACCATAATACCCAGTTACCTGCTCTGCAGATGACCCCAGCAGCTTTCTACCCTGAAGAAACCAACAGCCAGCACAGCCACTGAAGATACCATGCAGACTTCACTCATTTCACCCAGAGATATTCACGTTTACTGACATCAATCAGCTGAGTCCCTCCCTGCTCCCTCCCCTCTGGCCCCACCAGAGCCTGGGACCCACACCTGGAGCCAACTCTGGCCTCTGTAGCTGAGTGAGTGCAAGATGCCAGCCTAGACCCCTATAACTGACCTGCACTGCCTGTGCACACTCAGGGCTAACCCTTCCAGCTGTGCACTTGCACATCACAAGCCTGACACCCACCACTGGCTTCTCTTCCTATGTACAATCATGTGGCAAGATCCTGCATCCACAGAAGTGCATGTTGACAGCCAAGGCCCCCACACCTGCATACGGGCTAGATTTAGGCCTGTGAACAGTGACTGGCCTGCACTACTGGGTTCACCTGCAGTTAAGTTGTTAGCTTGAAATAGACTGTTATATCAATAAAATGTTTCAAGTAATCTCAGTTAACCACAAAACAAAAACCTGTAGTAGATACAAATAAGATAAAGAGAAGGAAATCATACAATAAAAAATCATCAGTTCACAAAGGGAGACAGCAAGAGAGAATGAAAGGAACAAAGGAAGTACACAATGGCCAGAAAACAATTTATATGAGGCAAACAGTAAGTCCTTACCTATCAATAATTACTCTAAATGTAAATGGATCAATTCTCTTCTCAAAAGGCATAGGGTGGCCGTATGGATTAAAAAAAAAAAAAAAAGACGCAACACAAGTTGCCTACAAGAGACTGACTTCAACTTCAAGGACACAAATAGGCTCAAAGTGAAGGAACAGAAAATGGTATTCCATGGGGGAATCAAAAGAGCGCGAGGGTAGCTATATTTATATCAGAAAAAAAATAGACTTTAAATCAAAAACTGTATGAGACCAAAAAGGTAATTAAATAATGAAAAAAGAGTCAATTCACCAATTGTAAATATATATGTACCCAACATCAGAGTACCTAAATATATTAAGTAAATACTAAAAGATCTGAAGGGAGAACTAGACAGCAATGCAGTAATAGTTGGGGACTTCATTATCCCACTTTCAATAATGGATAAATCATCTAGACAGAAAATCAGCAAGGAAACACATTGGACTTGAACTATCATTCAGCCCAAATGAACTTAACAGACATATACAGAAAATTCCATCAAACATAAACAGAATACACATTCTGCTCAAATGCAAGTAGTGCAATAGTCAAGTCATGGAAACAAAGTGTCCATTGACAGATAAATGCATAAAGAAAATATGATATAAAATGAAATATTATTCAGCCATAAAAGGAAGGAAATCCTGCTATTTGCAACAGCACAGATAGACTTTGTAGGCATTGTGGTAAGTGAAATAAGTCAGATAGAGAAAGAAAAATACTGCATGATCTCACTTATATGTGGAATGTAAAAATGTCAAACTTTGAGAAATAGAGAGTAGAATGGTGGTTGTCAGGGGATCAGGGGTGGGGGAAATAAGAGATATTGGTCAAAGGGTACAAACTTTCAGTTAAAAGGTGAATAAGTTCTGGGGATCTAAGTTACAGCATGGTGAATATAGTTAACAATACTGTGTCATAGCAACTTGAAAGTTGCTATGAGAGTAGAGCTTTAATGGTTTTACTATAACAAAAACAACAAAATGGTAATTATGTGAGGTGAAGGGTTTTTAACTAACATTATTGTGGTAAACATTTCACAACATACACATGTGTCAAATCATCACACTGTACACCTTAAACTTATACAGTGTTATATGCCAATTCTGTCACAATAAACATGGAAAAAATAAGTAAATAAATAAAAGTTAAAATAGGAAAAAGCACATCTGTCATATCAACCTCATGAAATTAAGAGATCAAGGTAGATCGCGGTTATGAAAGCACTTTTTTTTTTCTTTTGTTTTGCAGTACGCGGGCCTCTCACTGCTGTGGCCTCTCCCGTTGCGGAGCACAGGCTCTGGACGTGCAGGCTCAGCAGCCATGGCCCACGGGCCCAGCCGCTCCGCGGCATGTGGGATCCTCCCAGACCGGGGCACGAACCCGTGTCCCCTGCATCGGCAGGCGGACTCCCAACCACTGCGCCACCACGGAAGCCCTAAAGCACATTTTAAATGCCAGAGAAATATAAAAATGGAAGGCTTCCTCATCGTTACTTAGGAATTGAAGCTTTCTCTATGTGTGCTCAATAAATATACATTGAATAAATAAATAAGTGAATGATGAGTATTTTGAAATGATATAAAGTAAATAGGTGTAATGCTTATCTATAAGGCTGATTTATGTTTGTTTTACAGTTAGGAGTAGGTAACATGCTGCAAAAATGGGTGGGTCAGTAACAGAAATGTCATTCTAAAAAAATGTACAAGGAAGCAACTTTCCATCATGGTCAAATTACTTCAGATGCCTTCAATTCATGAATAAAACACCCCATCAAATTTTATGCATCTCAAGCACTTCTCACACATTTAAATTCACAACATCCAAATGAGGTAGGAAAGGAGGAATATTTAATTTTTCTTATTTGGTGAAATGAGGATAATGAGGCACAAGGAGGTTAATGATAGACTTGAAGTTAATGCAATCAGTCAGCAGCAGAACCATATTTAGAATTCAGGCTCCCTGAAACCCACTTAGGGTTCTTTTCAAGATACTATGTTAACTGTATTTCATTGTTGGAGGGATTTAATTCAGCCATGTAGACATAAATGCTCACAACTTTTTTTTTCTTACTAAGAGATCTTGCTGTTTAACACTGAGATGTAGAACAGGCAGCCCTACACTGGAGATACAGTATCACTGTTAATTCAAGTCATTTCCTGAGCTAACTTCTGTTCCTTTCCCTATGAATTCTATATTTTTCCACATCACACCACGGAATTATTAAGATTCATCGAATACCCTTTGAAATTATTAACATGCTATATCTCAAAAAATACTGATTTCTCCTTTTGGTTTTACATGTAGAAAGTCAGGATATAGAGATTAAGAGGGCAGAACGCTGTGAAATGAGCCCTCAAAATGTAGGTTTTGTAGGTAGAAGGTCAAGTTTTCAAGATACCACATTCTCTTGTTTATCCTCCCACCTCACTGGTCACTTCTCTTTATTCTCCTTCTTAATCCTCTCCTTTTTTCTATTTATACTCTTCCTTGGGGAGATCATATAATCTCATAGCTTTAAATGTTATCTTATGCCAACAACTCCCAAATTTAAATGTCCAGTCTAGACCATTTTCCTAAACTCTAAACTCATACAGTCAATTGCCTACTCATATCTTCACTGGGATGTTAGTAGATATCTCACACTTAATTTGAATCCTTCCAAAAATCACCCCGCTCTACCTGCAGTCTACCATCTCAGTTGACGGCAACTCTGTCCCTTCAATTGATTAGAGAAAAAAACTTTGGAGCCACTCATGATTTTACTTTTCTGTCATAGCTTTTCCAATCCATCAGGAAATACTTGTTGGCTTCACCTTCAAATATATTCAGTCACTCCCACTTACGACCCTAGTCTGATCCACCATCATCTCTGACCAAATTACCATAATAACCTTCTAACTTTTCTCCTGGCTTTGAGCCCTCACCCCCAGCATCCAGAGTAATCCTTTCAATACATGTCAAATCTTATCCATAAAATCCTCCATATGCTCCCATCTAACTCAGAAGGAAAGAGAACATTCTTACAATGGTCTCCAAGGTCCACCATCACCTTTCTAGTAACCTCTCCTATATCTCTCTCATTTTACTCTAGCCACATGCAGATAAAATACCAGGAATAGCAGATCAACTAATGAGTTAGGAAATCTGTATTGACTGTTCCCTCAAGCCAAGATGATTCTCCCTCAGACATCTAACATGACTCACTCCCTGCATGGATTTGCTCAAATGTCACCTTCTCAGTGAGGACTATCTTGATACCCTATTTAAAATTAGAACGCACCCCAGCATAAGCCACCCCGTACTTTGCTCTACCACTTGTCTTCTACAGCACTCATCATCTTTTAACACACTATAAAATTTACTTATTATGTCTGTTTACTGTTTGAGCCCCTGAGAATCCAGAGGCCTGCCTATTTCTGTTGTTTTCACGGATCCATCCCAAACATCTAGGGTAGTGCCTGATGCATAGCAGGTGCTCAATAAATATTTGTTGAATTAAACTGATGCTACATCACGGACTTTTGGTTGCCTAATGCCAGAATTAGTTTCAGAGTATTGAAGGAACCAAGCAAACAGATGATGGAAGTGGGCACATCTGGACTGAGTAGAAATTAAAGGAAGGAAGAGAAAGACATGAGATAACAATGGGGAGCAGGGATAAATACACACGTTTTTTTCTACTGGAGGCAGGACACAGAGCCAGGGATATAGACAAAGGGGGCATCCGTGAATATACTAATAGAGATTTTGACCATTTCAAAAAGGGTGAATGGAATTATATATTTAATTGATATGATTTTAAAGGCTGACTCAATTGTCATTCTCCTTCCCCCCCCCCGCCAGGATTATATTATTTCAAAAGGTCATTTGTTATTTCATTGGGATCAGGAGTGCTTACTGTTACTTTCTTATATAAGACTGATTAATAAAAAAATACTTGATAAATGTTATTGTCTTTGTGGACAATATATTCAGAAAACAGGGTCCCTGTGAGAATGAGAAGCTAAGGGATACTCAGAGGTGAAAACTTTTTCTAGCACTGATGTTAGTTGCCTGGCTACAAACAGTGTATTATGAGCTTATTGCAATAAGATAAGAATTAAGCTTACTGGTTTATCTATGAAATATATTATTGAAGTGGGATTCTATTTGTATGACCATTTCTGGTCAAAACTTTACAAAAGAGTTATAAAGGAAAGATACTTTACCCAAAATGCCAAAAACCACATTTCTTTTTTCATTTCTGAAAGATATTGCAAGATTGTCTAGATCTAAAAATGAACAAGGATTCTGTAATTATTTAACTTGCATCCACATTTACAAAACCAAAAAGGTATCCTTGGTCATTTAAACTATAGATATGTTTCTAGGTACAACTTTCCAAATTGATAATCCACTAGCTCTGTCAGTTATAGCAGTAATAAAAAACAAGTTTATGGAAAATTCTCTGAGACTCAAAGTGATCTACATGCAAATATATGGAAATTATTTCTTTATTAAAGCAGTAATAAAAGGTGTGTTTGAAAAATTCATGCTTTGAAATAATAAATGGTGTTCACATAACCATTCTCTTAAGTTGCTTATTTTTATTTACATGCATGCTTTATTAGCTACTTAAAAGTGGTTCACACAAAATACAAATTTAAATTGTTGAATATTTTAGGTTATCTCAAGTACCTAACTTACATTTTCTATCAAAATATACTTCTTATTTAATATTAATGAATGCCTAATTTGCAGTTATCATTACTATACCCATAAACTGCACAAATCAAGATACAAAGGAAGCAAATGTTAATACTAAAATTTAGTCATGAACTTCATGGACAACACATTATAATTAGGACATTAATTGGAATGATATAATAAAACTGTTTAGAATTCATGATGTTAGAATTACCTGATTACATAAATCATTAGTTTTTATTTTCACAAACCGAATATTAAACCTATAGGAAATTATGTACCTTATAATGTTTTACTGGAATTTTCTGGTATTTAAATTTTTGTATTTGGCAACAGTTTTCGTTTCACTAACATTTGTCATTGTGTTCTATGTAAACCACCTCTAAAACCTCAAATGGCTGCATCTGGGGTATATCTCTTCAACATTTGGTTCTCTCTAGTTGGGAGGCCATTGGCATTCTAGTCCCTCACAGTCTGTCTCATCTGGTGTATCCCAGCCAGGCCTTCAGATATGATACCCGCTGAGCAAAAAAAAAAAAAACTGAATGCATTTATACTAGAATAATATTTCTGTTGTCACTACCTATTACCTAGACAATTGGTCACACTCTCCTTCCTGCTTAGGTTACTCTCAATAAGGCATATGTTCCTTTACACAGAACATCCCAATTCTGGCACTTGAGGTCAATCTACAAAAAGCCAGATAGCAAATTAATGCAGATCACAAGGAAAACTGAACAAGCAGCAATACTGGAGAAACCCCCAAAGGTTAGAAATGAATTGTGACTTGAACATAGCACAATCTGGTATCTGGTTCATAAAATTGGATCAACATTTTGTGAGATCCAAACTGATTTTGAAAACAAACCATGATATACACATTCTAATTCTCTGATGGACAAGGTAAAGCTCTCACTGTTTCTTTTACTGCCATCTAGAAAAGAATGCTATTATCTATAACATACATCATTAGCATAGATAACATAAAGGTTTTTTTAAGCGTGGGTTATTCTGGCCTCAGATACGTTAAACTTATTTAGAATACTGAATTAAGCTATAGGAGATTAATCCTGGAGATCCAAATCTTGGAATTGCTGCCCTCATTAATTCCTCCCACTTGATTTGTGTATTTCGTTGCTATCACACCAAGTATGTGATGCCCCATTGACAAAAAAGATGTGCTGAGAATAAAGTATCAATTACATGGGCAAAGAACTACTAAGAAGTTCAGAACTCTGGGAATGAAAAAAAAAAAAAAAACTCTAATGAGTGAAGACTTCATGAACAAAAGGGGTGACCAATATGAATTCTGCAAACGAAAACCTAATCCATTCTCCAGTCATGTCACTATACAAGGATGCTCAGTCACTGATAAGGATGAATTTGACATGCTTTACTAGAGGATGACCTTTTAAAATAAAAGGTATCTCTTCTAGGGTAGAGCTGGCAGGGCCAAGGAGAAAATGGTCTGCGGATGAAAGCAGTTTTTAATTTCAGGTTCTTGAAGAAATAAGACCTCTGAGCTGTCCATGGTGCTGGATTAGACCAGGCCTTCAAAAAGCTGCTTGAAAATCCCCTAGGCCCTGGCTTACAACATAGTTTGCTGTATGTATACCTGTCAATTCTGTTGTGACTCTTAGATGTAATTGTTTAACATAATCTACAGTTTCAGTCTTCCTATTTCATAGCCAGTTATGAGATAGCTGTCTACAATTCCTTGAGTGATAACACCAGGTATTTTGATTTAGTAGATCTTGGTGAGGCCCAGGCATGTATGCCTCGTATGATTCTGAGAAGGGACTAAAGTACTGCTTAAACTCTAGTATCCCCAAGGTTGCCTGCCTCAATCCCCAGTAAAAATGTCTCCAGTGTTTCTAATAGAGCAATGATTCTGATCCCACTAAGCAGCTTGATTAGACTTCACATATGACATCTGGACTCACGCCATTGAAGCTTTACTTATGATACTGTTCCAGCTTTTAATTCCCTTCCCTCTGTTCTTCCCCTTTCAAATCTTATCTATCCTCTGAGTCATCTTCTTCATGATTCATGCTTCACTACTCCAGACCTCAAAAGCACCGTTTTTGGAGTCATATAGACTTTGAGTTGAATCAATAACTGTGTTAAAACAACTCACTTAACTTTAAAACCAAGTCTTTACTTGCTGACTTATAAAATGCAAATAGCATCTACCACATTACAGATTTCTTGTGAGGATAACATGAGATAAAATTTCTAAGGCACCCGAAACAGTGTCTGATACACAGTGGGACTATGGCATGTTAGTTCTTTTCCCCTTCCTCTTCTAAATTCCCTTTAAATAAATGTATCCTTTATTACTTTATTTCATCTAATTGACTCTTGTTTCTAGCATTTGCCTCATCAACCAGCCTTTAAGATCCCTGACTAATAATAGAGCTTGCATATTGAGCGCACAGGGAGTAGATGCCAGGAACTGTGCAGAGCTAAGAGGACTCAGCTATTGAGTAGCAGAGCTGGAATTCTGAATCTCAAGCTCCAGTTCCTAACCATTATGCCATCCTAAGGTCAATGACCATTCAGTTTTCCCCCTACCATGCCTAAGCCAAGTATCTGGCATGTGAATTAATTGCTATCCGAGTCTTTTTCACTCTAAGGGAGAAAATGCATTGTCTATATCCTACCCTGCTGAATCAGCATCATCATCAGTCCATTCAAAAAGGGCAGCCAATTGCCCTATCATTTAGTAAATTACTTAGGACACTAAGGGAAACTTTTCTGGAAACGAGAAGAGCTAATACAGCTCCTAATTTGTTTTACCCGCTCTCTTCAGAGTATATGTACTGGAAAATCTGAGAATATCATTCACTTTCATATTCTCCACATTTTCCAGAGGGATAACTAAGTACATGTCTCCTGTTGGGGCAATGATTAAGCTGGCTATAGGAGATCACATCCTCTTTGCTTATCTAGGCTGTTCCTGCTATTCACGTCATGTTCAAATCATCACAAGCAAGCAAATGACCAATAATAAGATACCAAAATACTGCAACCTCAGTCAACATATTTATAAGGCCAGGAAGAGTTCGATGTTTTCATATTCAACAACTTCAACTTATCAGGTTTACCATGGTTAGGGAGAGGAATCTAGTGTTATAATAATGAAAGACATGCTCAGTATGTTTTAATAACTTAAAACATGCTTGCCTCCATGTCCTGGCTATTGTGAACAGTGCTGCAATGAACACTGGAGTGCATGTATGTTTTCGAAGTATGGTCTTTTCTGGATATATGCCCAGGAGGGGGACTGCTGGACCACATGGTAGCTCTATTTTCAGTTTTTAAAGGAACCTCCATACTTCTCCATAGTGTGGCTGTATCAATTTACATTCCTACCAACAGTGCAAGAGGGTTCCCTACCCTCTCCAGCATTTACTGT
>NW_006784469.1:795453-803531 GCF_000442215.2 Lipotes vexillifer | reverse complement strand
TTTTTTTTCCTTGCGTTATGCGGGCCTCTCACTGTTGTGGCCTCTCCCATTTGCGGAGCACAGGCTCCGGACGCGCAGGCTCAGTGGCCATGGCTCACGGGCCCAGCCGCTCCGCGGCATGTGGGATCTTCCCGAAACGGGGCACGAACCCGCGTCTCCTGCATCGGCAGGCGGACTCTCAAGCACTGCGCCACCAGGGAAGCCCCCCTCATGTAGTTTTGATTTGCATTTCTCTAATAATTTTAGTGATGTCCATCAACAGAGGAATGGATAAAGAAGATGTGGTACATATATACAATGGCATATTACTCAGCCATAAAAAAGAACAAAATAATGCCATTTGCAGCAACATGGATGGACCTAGAGATTCTCATACTGAGTGAAGTCAGACAGAGAAAGACAAGTATCATATGATATCGCTAATATGTGGAATCTAAAAAAATGGCTACAAATGAACTTATCTACAAAACTGAAATAGGGTTACAGATGTAGAAAATAAACTTATGGTTACCATGGGGTAAGGGGGGGAAGGGAGGGATAATTGGAAGATTGGGATTGACACATACACACTACTATATATAAAATAGGTAACTAATAAGGACCTACTGTATAGCACAGGGAACTCTACTCAATACTCTGTAATGGCCTATATGGGAAAAGAATCTAAAAAAGAGTGGATATATGTATTTATATAACAAATTCACTCTGCTGTACACTTGAAACTAATACAACATTGTAAATCAGTTATACCCCAATAAAAATTTAAAGAAAAACAACAAAAAACATACTTGCTATATAATCCAGTAATGGCTTTGGCACACTTGTGGTAACTTTGTAAAAATCATCCTAAAGATTCCTCTGTGGTGATGAAACAGTTCTGTATCTTGACTGCAGTGGTGATTATATGAATCTAAATATGTGATGAAATGTCACAGAACAAGACATAAAGACCCTCAGTAAAAGACTGTGTGCAAAACTGGGGAAATCCAAGTAACGTCTGCAGCTTAGTTAACTGTAGTGTGCCAATGTCAATTTTCTGGGTCTGATAATGTGCTATATTTATTTAAGATGTTACCATTGGGAATAGCTGGGTAATGTGCACATAGGAACTTTCTGTACTATTTTTTCAACTCCTTGTGAGTTTATAATTATTTCACAATAAAAAAATCTTAAAACATTTAAAAAATCTTTTAGAAATTTGGTGTGTCTTTTCAGAGAAAATAAGGAAAAATAATTAGAGAAAGAAGAGAGAAAAGAAAAGGGTCTGGCTAATTCCTAAGAGGAAATATTACTTTCTTTTACACTGGAAACAGAAACAAAAACATAAGATGCTACATTAACAAGTTACAGGAAGTCTTTTTTTCTTCAAAAGGCTTAAGAAGATGTAAATGAATTTTCACTTTGCAAGTGAATGATACACTAAAATTACTTATTCCACCCTTGTTTTAGTCTTCTGTTTATGCATCAGTTATGTAAACCTGCCAATATTTAGTCACTAACCTTAAGTTATGACTGAATTTGCAACAGATTTAAAGATGTGATTTGAATTCACCTTTTATAAGATGTTGTAAGGTCATGTGGTGCCATGACACATATCTAGAAAATTGTGTTTCTGCTTAAAATGGACTGAGTGTGTTCCTAAGATGTTTAACTGAAGTGATTAAGTGGACTGCAACATATTGGTTTTTAAATGGTCTAGCCACATTTGTGCCGTTATTTTTTTACAAGATTATACCATGGGTATATATCACTGACAAAAAAATTTTCAAAAGCAGCATATCAACACAGGGGTAAAATTTAAGTCCCAATAGTAAAATCATATTGGAAAATTCAGTTAACAAAAGGCATTAGGAGTCACTTTTCAAAGTTTATACTGATACAGTTTCTGTTATCAAAGTGTAGTAGACAAATAATTTTCAAAATTATATAGATTATTAAGAGAAAAATCGAAAGCAGTCACCGTCACCACTAAGTTTTGCTCATACAAGGTAGATGCTACTTGCAGTTGCAAGAACAATTCGGTTTATATTCTTGGCAAGTTTATAGCAGTCGAAACTTAGAGATAATCATCTTCATGGAACATAGCAGTTCTGATCATCTCGTCATTAAGCCTATTACTGCCTATGCAGTAACATTTAACATTTAAAAGTTAAATAAAATTAGTTAATTCTCCACTTCTGGATGGCCTCAGTGAGCTCTCTTTACTCAATGGCAATTGTTATTTTCCTTTGCTCTCCAGGTTTCCTACATCATTTTATTCCTATTTCTAAGAATGATTTGTTAAGAGTATTTTAAAGAAAAAAATCTAGAACTCAATATAATAAAGAGCTCAACATAAACATGAGATATTACAGTTACTGAAATAATTAGTAAATATATACTCTTGTAGAAAACCTTAATTTTAATTTAACAAAGGTCTATGGCTGCTTCACAAGGAATGATGGGTCCTGAGGTTTCTTGTGAGGATGGTAGGTAGTAGCTGCAAACTTCTTTGGGAAATCAAAAGCTGTTGGATGAAGCTGCACAGATTGGCATGGCAGGATGATAACAGTACAGGAAAAGAGAGATGGTGACAAAAGACACAGTGATTGTTGGCCAGATGTCCTTGATTCATTCATTCTTTCCGTGATTACATATTAAGGGTTGACTGTATCCTTAGTGCTGCTAGACACAGCAGATGTACTGATGAAAAAAACCGATACCTCCCCTCATTGTTCTTACATCATAATTGGAGGCAGACGAAATCAAGGAGGCAGAAAATAAGTGCCATGGAGAAGACAGACAAAGAGCTGAGTTACAGAATAATGTTAATGGATGGTGCAGGTGGAGGAGGCGGCCTTAAGCCACGTGGTCAGGCCTCTCCTTGGAACCTTAAGGGTGTATAGATGACAGAAACTGCAGAAGAGAATATCTGCTTCAAAGAGACACTTTAGACTGTGATAAAGCTTCCCACATCAAGGGGGATTTGCTGACTCTCCTTTTGTTTGAATATTGTCAAAAGAATATGTAGGGAATAGTCCATCCTACCTCATCTACCTTCACTGCCCTTCCATTCTCTGAGAAAAAGAGAGGTTTTCACATGCCTTTAAAATTTGGTTCTTTTACTTGTGCTTGCTGAATTCCTCTGCATTTCCTTGGATGTTATTTATACTATCCACTTCCCAGAAGAGCTGGGAAGATTAAACAACGTTAAGAATATGCACTGAATATTGTATGTTATCCATTAATGAAAGACATTATAGTAAAAAGAAAATCTCATTCATTCAATGATGTTATGGAACCATCCCTATCCTTCTTTGCAAAAAGGAGGAGAAATAGTCATACTGTCTCTGAAGTCAGATAGGTATGGCTCTAAATTTCAGATGTTTCACTTCTTGCTGTGTGACCTTGGGAAAATTACTTAATTTCTAAGCCTCAGGATCCTTCCTCACAGATACATTAAAGCTAAAGCTCTGTGTATCACTGTTGAAATAATAACATGCATATTAATCACCTGGCATAAATAATAATATTTATAATCATCATCAACACCACCACCACCAGCATTATCATTTAATAACCTATTGTCAATGTGATCTAGTCTATTACTGAGTCTTAGCTCAGCATTCAATCCTAATATTTTATCTGACATTCCCTAAATCACCCTTCACTGAACATAGTTTTCTTCTCATTGTCTTTGAGGTACATCATCCTCCATCCTGCCCCTGAATTTGCATATACCTCTTGGAGCATCTTTTCTATTTTCTCTTCAGTAAACTTAGACAACTTTTGTAGGTCTACAAACCATGAAATCAAAGGCTGTGTTCATATCTTTGTTTCTTGTAACCTAAGCACCTAACACTTAATATCTAATTTAAAGATCATAGCTAAAGTTTTCCCTCCCCACATGAATCTTTTCCTTATCATACACAATTGCATAGGAATTTATTACCCTGAATTCCTATAGGAGTCTTTGATTGGACTACTCATTTTGGAAAATCTGCAGGTTTTCTCCAGCACAGTTTACTCTCATGGAGCGGGAAGTGTTAGACAACAGGACAGGCTCATTCATTAGTCAAGGAATTGATCCTATACATTGAACCCATGCAATTCAAATAATGACAACCAATTGTATGTGGAAGGCTGCCAGATTCTCTCACAATAATTAAAAGTACAAATAAATCCACATATATATATATACATATATATATATTAACATCTTTATTGGAGTATAATTGCTTTACAGTGGTGTGTTAGTTTCTGCTTTATAACAAAGTGAATCAGCTATACCTATACATATATCCCCATATCTCTTCTCTCTTGCATCTGCCTCCAATCCTCCCTATCCCACCCCTCTAGGTGGACACAAAGCACCAAGCTGATCTCCCTGTGCTATGCGGCTGCTTCCCACTAGCTATCTATTTTACATTTGGTAGTGTATATATGTCCATGCCACTCTCTCATTTCGTCCCAGCCCACCCTTCCCCCTCCCCGTGTCCTCAAGTCCATTCTCTAGTAGGTCTGTGTCTTTATTCCCGTCTTACCCCTAGGTTCTTCAGACTTTTTTTTTTTTTAGATTCCATATATATGTGTTAGCATATGGTATTTATTTTTCTCTTTCTGACTTACTTCACTCTGTATGACAGACTCTAAGTCCATCCACCTCACTACAAATAACTCAATTTCCTTTCTTTTTATGGCTGAGTAATATTCCATTGTATATATGTGTCACATCTTCTTTATCAATTCATCTGTCGATGGACACTTAGGTTGCTTCCACGTCCTGGCTATGGTAAACAGAGCTGTAATGAACATTGTAGTACATGACTCTTTTTGAATTATGGTTTTCTCAGGGTATATGCCCAGTAGTGGGATTGCTGGGTCATATGGTAGTTCTATTTGTAGTTTTTTAAGGAACCTCCATACTGTTCGCCATAGGGGCTGTATCAATTTACATTCCCACCAACAGTGCAAGAATGTTCCCTTTTCTCCACGCCCTCTCCAGCATTTATTATTTGTAGATTTTTTTAATGATGGCCATTCTGACTGGTGTGAGATGATACCTCATTGTAGTTTTGATTTGCATTTCTCTAATGATTAGTGATGTTGAGCATACTTTCATGTTTTTGTTGGCAATCTGTATATCTTCTTCGGAGAAATGTCTATTTAGGTTTTCTGCCCATTTTTGGATTGGGTTGTTTGTTTTTTTGATATTGAGCTGCATGAGCTGCTTGTAAATTTTGCAGATGAATCCTTTGTCAGTTGCTTCATTTGCAAACATTTTCTCCCATTCTGAGGGTTGTGTTTTTGTCTTGTTTATGGTTTCCTTTGCTGTTCAAAAGCTTTGAAGTTTCATTAGGTCCCGTTTGTTTATTTTTGTTTTTATTTCCATTTCTCTAGGAGGTGGGTCAAAAAGGATCTTGCTGTGATTTATGTCATACAGTGTTCTGCCTATGTTTTCCTCTAAGACTTTGACAGTGTCTGGCCTTACATTTAGGTCTTTAATCCATTTTGAGTTTACTTTTTGTGTATGGTGTTAGGGAGTGTTCTAATTTCATTCTTTTATATGTAGCTCTCCAGTTTTCCCAGCACCACTTATTGAAGAGGCTGTCTTTTCTCCATTGTATGTTCTTGCCTCCTTTATCAAAAATAAGGTGACCATATGTGCGTGGGTTTATCTCTGGGCTTTCTATCCTGTTCCATTGATCTATATTTCTGTTTTTGTGCCAGTACCATACTGCCTTGATTACTGTAGCTTTGTAGTATAGTCTGAAGTCCAGGAGCCTGGTTCCTCCAGCTCCATTTTTTGTTCTCAAGATTGCTTTGGCTATTCGGGGTCTTTTGTGTTTCCATACAAATTGTGAAATTTTTTGTTCTAGTTCTGTGAAAAATGCCATTGGTAGGTTGATAGGGATTGCACTGAATCTGTAGATTGCTTTAGGTAGTATAGTCATTTTCACAATGTTGTAAATCATTATATTTTAAGCATCTACTAGATACTGAAGACCAAATTTCACTAATTGATTACTGTATATAACTCAAACCTTGTATTTCCAACATGACTGTGAGACATAAGAGAATATCTTAGTGTTGGATATGTAATAAACTCTTAACACTTGCCTATGTCCCATAATCTGTAGGCAAATAGTTCTCCTAATCTACTTCTATTCTCTATTAAGATACAACATTTGAGGTCATGATGTTCTCTGGAAATCCAGAAATTCCTAAGGCAAAATCTAGATGACACAATTATAGAAGAGGCTGCAACTGATTTCCCTCAAGCACAGTCCTGTTGCCATAGAATCATCTCAAATCTGCCACCTTTAAGGCTGAACTCTTCTCCATTCCACTCACAAGTATTCTCACTTGGGTTTTAATGGGAAATGTAAACTATTAGAGCCAGGGCTGATTCTCTCTGGATGCTGTCATGAGAAAGGTCTGGATTCCCCATTACTTCTCCTATTAAAATAGCACCGAAAGCAAAGTGTACTAAATCTTAGCATGTTTGTTATATAGAAGCTCTTACAGACACATCCTCAAAGTAACATTTCCAGTAAGATAAGTTAAAATCTGTTTTAAATAAAAGTTGCTTGTAATTCATTTATATAACTAGCGCTTAGAAGTAATATATATGAATGCTATTTGAAAGTCAGGATTCATCTTATTATGGCATCATATTATAGTAAACTTATAGGCAAGACAAAAAAAGTACACTGAGGAGAATCTTTGGTTAAAAAAAATGGAAACAGAATAGTAAGTTAAATCATGATGGCTAAAGAGCATATATAATTTTCATTATGTTGAATTATATACGCAACTAGGCAAGGACATACTGGCCTTTCAAAAATAAAATCCACGTTTTCAAATTCAGTTTCTTTTAAAAGTATAAAATCATAAATGAAAAAAACAAAACCCTCACTAGCTCAAATAATATGATGGAGACATAAAAATATCAAAGGTTTAGGATTGGACATATATTCAAACCCATGCTACATGTGTGTAAGTTATTTAAAAAAATGGTCATTGTTAGGATTTTGCTGGAAGTGGCTTGTTACTCTGAATAACACTATTTCCATAACTTGTAAGGCATAATAGATAAGACACACATACACACAAACATTGTGAATAGTGGCAACATATTTTGTCCTTGGGCTTTCACTGTAATATGCCTGCGTGTGCCTCCAACTGATGGTAAATTTAGTAGCATTTGAAGTCTCTTGGAAAAAACAGTTCCAAAGAGTTGGAAAGGGAAGGTGTTTTCAGTTCAGCACAGCATGCTGCTTGCAGTAGTGAGTAGCTGTGAGGGCTTCCTGCTCAGTTGCTCTGTGAGAGAGCTATGTTAAAATGTGTTGGTATTCTAGAAAGCATAAGTTCACCTGAAACACTGTGTTTCCTCGATTTCCAAGACAACAGTGATTTCCTGTAAGTTAAAAATCACAGAGTAAAATGTTGCCATTTCTTACTCTGTTATAATTTATCTCCATGTGAATGTGCGTTCACATTTAAATAACGTATACATTACTTTTGAATTATAATGCCTAAAATGAATTCAAACACATGTCAGAGAAGCCACCACATAACAGCCTCTTGAAAGTCACAAATTGAAATGCTCTAACGGTATGATTATAATTTAATACTAATATCAAAAGTATTATTTTCCTATTATTTAAGCAATTGCTGCGACTTATTGGTAGAGTTATAAAAGCAAGACAGCAGAATATTTATTAACCATACTATACTTAGTATATTTTTAAATTGAAGTCACATGAAATCTAGCCTGTAAAATGGGAAAAATAATAATAGTAACCTCAGAGACTGCGCCAAGAGTCAAATGAGATAACGTACATGAGATTGCTTCATAAATTTTAAGGGCCTGCCATGTCACTATCATGTTATACTGTGTATCTCTTTTGTTGAGGACATTCCTTTCATATGTGCATAGAACAGTGTTTGCTGCTTTTGAAATCTCAGTGTGGTCTTTTATCAAAAGAAAGTTCACTTAAAGATTCTTTTTCAGTGCCATAATCTGCAAAATCCGTTCGTGTAATTATAAAGTATAGACAGATAGATAGATAAAAATTAGAGATGGAGAGGGAAAG
>NW_006784469.1:791374-795430 GCF_000442215.2 Lipotes vexillifer | reverse complement strand
GGGAAAGAGAGGGTCAGGAAAAGAAAGAGAGAGAGAGGGAGAAAAGTAACTGGGTATATGGATGAATGGGAAAACGGACAGGTAGGTAGACAGCCAGAAGGACAGATAGAAAACATATATAATCTTTGTCAAATTACTTAACTTCTCTTCTTTCAGTTTTATCATATATAAAATGGGACAATAATAGTACCTACATTACAGGACTGTTGTGAGCATTAAGTTAGTTAATCCTGGAACACGGTAAGAATTCAGTAAATATTACTTTTCATTGTAGTTTTTATTTGGCTCTTTAAAAATCTGTCACATATTTCCATGTAAATTTTTATGCATAGATTAGATATAGCCTAATAATGAGAGTTATCAGTTGCTGAGCACCTTCTGTGTTTTAAGCACAGATGTTTTATACACTGTAAGACACATAATCATGAAAATAATCCTTTTAAGTACTTATTTTGGGTACCATTTTAAAGATGAGAAGATCAAGACTTAAAGCATCTGTTTAAATTTCCTAAGATCATGGACGTAGAGACTGTCATACAGAGTGAAGTAAGTCAGAAGAGAAAAACAAATATCGTATATTAACGCATATATGTGGAATCTAGAAAATGGTACAGATGAACTTATGTGCAAAGCAGAAATAGAAACACAGACGTAGAGAACAAATGTATGAATACCAAGGGGGGAAGCGGGGGTGGGATGGATTGGGAGATTGGGATTGACATATGTACACTACTATGTATAAAATAGACAACTAATGAGAACAGACTGTATAGCACAGGGAACTCTACTCAGTGCTCTGTGGTGACCTAAATGGGAATGAAATCCAAGGAAAAGGGGATATATGTACACATGTGGCTGATACACTGTGCTATACAGCAGAAATTAACACAACATTGTAAAGCAACTATACTCCAATAAAAAATTTTTTTCCCTAAGATCTTAGAGCTGCTAAGTTGCAAAGGCAAGAATAGAATCCAGAACCAATGACAGCAGGATGGCTGCTCCAGCTCAGATATTCACTTGCGGCCCACACTCTGTGAGCTGCGGTTTTCCCATCATGCTGGAACTTACACCTCATAGGACTATTGTGAAGATGAAATAAGACAATGCCTGAAGGTGCTAAGCAGAATGTCTGGTGCATTATAACCTAATATAAAGTAGCTGTCATCACTGTTAGTATTATTACTACTACTATTATTATGTTCTTCTTTATCACCAATATGATCATCTATCTACCTCTAAAACACAAGATCTTTGTATTATACTATCTCAACTGGGCACACTTATCTATTTTTATATAGCAGAAGTGATACAAAAAACTTGGAAAATTTGGTTGCGAACTCATAGCAATGGTCACTGGAGCAAATAATGATGTTTAACTTCCTTTTCTCACTATGTGCAACTTACTTTTCCTCTGTGTCACGCAGTTCATTAAAGTCATCTTATTTTGAGTATAAAAATCAAAATATGTTATTATCGAATTATATCTTACTTGTACTGACAAGGTATGTAGAGTTTAAAAGTAAATTATCATTTGATTTTTGCATAAATTCTACGAAGTCAAGAATTATTATACTTCTTAACTTTTTCTTATGTGAGTTTGTAGACATATACAAAAGTAGACAACACAGTACGATAAACCTCCATATACCCACCACGTAGGTCCATCAGTTATCAACTCAGGGCCAGTCTTGTTTCATCTATGTCCACCCCCACACTCAGAGCTTTGTATTATTTTGCAGCAGAGCCTAGGTAATCCTTCTTTTGATATTTAGATACTGAGATAATTAGTTATTTCAGTTGACATAACTAATACATGACAAAGTCGTTGCTTAAAATTGACCTCTCAATACTTCTGTGTTTCATTCTTACTCTATTAGAGGTAACATCTTTATGATATATGTAATATGCAGTGATCAATTATATACTTTACTGCTTCATATATGGGTTTGCGTAGGCACTTAAAATAATTGATAGTTTGGTTATACGGACAAATTAGGATCATCTCATATCCCTTCTTAAGTAGGTAAGAGGATAACTGACAAACATGGATTTTTAGAAAAAATACATAATATAAGATAAACAACTGTATAAGCTACATTGTAAAGTTAACAGGAAAAATAAGCAGTAAATAGGGATTTTTTTGAGTGTGTGTGTTTATATGTGGCATATGTGTCAGCACAGAGAAAAGGCCAGAAAGTTATACACCAAAATATTAATTGTGGATTCCAACTGGTGCTTGGATTTTTCACAGTAGCATACTGATAAGAAAGCTAACCCTGTAATCTTACTGTCTGGGTTTGAATTCTCACTTTGCCATTTGCTAACTGTATAGACTCGAACAAGTTTCTTAACTCTTATCTGTATTTCCTCATTTTTAACGTGGGAGTAATAGTGGTACCTACCTCACAGGCTTATTTAGAAGATTAAATAAGTAAACCCATGTAAACTACTTCGATCTATGCATGTTAGATATTATTATTATTAATTATTTCTACTAATACACTGGACTATATCACTTTAATAATAGGAAACAATAATTGTTTAAGTGGTGGAAAATGAGGAGGATATTTGTTAAGATATTTTGAAAATTAATTTTCAGTTAATTGTTAGTTTGCTAACTGATACTGTCTTGAAATTGTTCTTATCACTTCCAATAAACTTGTGAGGAATAGATAAATATAAGATTCTACCTATGCCAATGCCGGAATGACTTGTGAAGTGACTTATCAGCAGTGTAGAATGAGTTGTTTTGTTTTTTCCAGAATTTCCCCCCTTTGAAGAAAAAGATTATTGTAAAAGATGCTGTGATAATTCTTAGTTACACTGGCAAGCTATAAACATTCATAAATACAAAGTGAATAGCTATAAAATGAAGTAGGAATTAATCTTTGTAGAAATACTATACCTTAAGTATAGTTTCTAGCAGTATACTTTTCAATGAACTTCATGTATACTAGTAGTGCTAACTTGTACTCATTTGAATGCTCCTGAAGCCTTCTCTTCAGAAGTTAATAATTTTTCTAAAATAAGTCAAATCATGCAAATTGATGAATATAAATTGCAGCAATTTTATCACTGCTAAAATCGTTTCTGAGCATTACAAGAAGAGTTCACTTGGCTACTGTCTTCACACTGACTACTTTTTCTGATGGGCTTAAACTAATAAAGTGACAAATTGATCTGCATTTTATTTTACACTACCTTAAAAAAAGAGAGAGTCCTTAATTCTTACTAAAAACTACAAATTATGAAATTAGCAAAAGGCAGCTATAGCTAAATACATTTCAAGCAAAATGCCATTCATCTTTGTTAAATTGATCTGCTGAGTCGAGCAGAAACGTCTCCAAGGTTTTCTCTTGAGGAGCCAGAAGTCAGGCATCTAGTTGAGGCTTCAGTCAATTACCTTTTTCTTTTATGGTTCAAGTTTCAGTGCCTGTATCAATACCGCTTTTTCTTTGCATAGGAATGTTACATTTTTATTTAATTTAACATCAATAAAACTATCTAGTTTATATTAGACACCCACAGAGTATCAATAATCATAAAACAGGTAATATTTAACAAGCATGAGTAATTGCCAAACGTAATTCTCCACACTTTATGTGTATCATTCTCTTAGTTCTCACATCTACTCTATGAGGTAGGCAGCATTAATGTGTTCATTTTATAGATGAAGGAATCATGGCCCAGAGAAGTCAAATAGCTCCTCAGGTGTACAGATATATTCACTAACTATAATATCCTAATTATGCTGTAAATATAATATTCCATAAACAGGCATGTGATAGATATTTGTTGACTAAAGGTTGAATAATGAATTGCAACAGACTCTACTAGTAAAAGGCAAGAAATATGGACCTGGAAAGACTTGGCTTGGTCTCACACTGGCCATTTACTAAGAGAGTTTGGATAAATCTTTAGAGAATTATCTCAGTTCCTGAAGTTTCTTAAAGGGAGATTCTGAGATAAGGCTTCATTGTAAATGTGATATAATAGGACATGTTTCCAGGAAACAATGGTAAGGGAGTAGAAAAGTGGGATTGGGAAGGGAAA
>NW_006784469.1:767803-791351 GCF_000442215.2 Lipotes vexillifer | reverse complement strand
GGAAAGAGGCCAACAATGTGCATGGCATAAAAGTCTGGCATGACAGTGTAAGTCACGCTTCTGAATTTCTCAACCGGAGGCAAAAGAAAGTTCAAGTATTTATGCCTCTGCAACCAGCAGTCATTGATTAAAGGGCTTCCCACACACACGGAAGTAAATTTCAAGACACATCCCTTTGCACAGACCAAGTGGGCTCTGGCAGTCTGAGGGTAGCCCTCCAACAAAGAGATGCCGGTGCTGGCTCTTGGGAGTGAAAGCAAAGCAGGAAGACATTAAACGAATATGAAGTGACATAAGTGGATCACTGACAACATCACCTACCGAGAACTTGTTTCTTCATTTGAGATTAAAATCATATCAAGAATTGTCATGAAGATGAAATAGGGTGATATGTGCCCAGCAGTTAGCCTGGCACTGGCACACAGCAACACTCAATAGATGATGGCACTTGTTTGCAGCACTCTGTTGTGAGGATGGGAAGTATTACTGTGAAAGACCAACCATGGTGCCCAGCACATGAAAGAAATTTAAAGGCTACCATCACCAATTATTTTTCCTATTGCTGTCACTAGTGTTGCTGGTAGTATAATACCTAAGTTAGGATATCACTGCAGTATTTAACTCCAAAGCCTATAAAATTCTTAGATACCTGGCACCATTTATGGAGGTGAGAGGGCTATCTCAGGATCTGAGTACCATAGAAGGGGCCGCATTCTCGCCAGCTTTCCTGCTATAGTGGTATTGGGCAAGCATCTCAAAAGACAAGAACAGAGGGCAGGACCTTTTAGCTATTAAATGTAAGATGCAATATTGACTTATTGATAACAGTAATAAGAATAATGGCAGCTGAAAGGATGTTTCTGACCTCCTTCATGATCCCCCCAGATATTGATATTTCTTTCAAAGTTACTGATGAGAAGGGCACTCAGTAAATTTTTTTTCCTACCATGAATGTGAGCATTTGTTCTCAACATCTTTTGATGAGTGAAGTCAACCCCAAGGAAAGCAGCTAAGGAGAAGGGTAAGCAAAATAAGGTTTACCAGGTCTAAACAGATGTGCAGCATCTCTTCATCCCTGGATGAAAATTTAGGCTTGAATGAAAATGGATGGAGAAGTACATACTACCTAAATGTTAATATTAGGGGAGAGGATGGGGAGAATACTAAATCTTTCTCTATGTAACCCTGTCTTGTTTGACTTGTTCTAATGAGTCTGTATTACTACTGTACTTTTTTTTAACATAGAAAAAAAGTGTAAAAGGAAAAAAATTGAGGTTAATTTAGAACAGATAAAACAGCTGAAGAGCAACTCTATTGCCTCTTAAAAAGATATTTTGATTAAACTAGAAATCAAAAAAATCTCCACCATGGTAAAAAAGAAAATAGTTTTCCCTCTTTACTCTCCTAAATTAGGAATACAAAATAAATGGCTAAGAAAGTGGTATGATGGCCCTCCTTTCCTCAGGGGTAAGAGTGAGTTTAGAGGCTGATCAAATTCTCCAGTTATACACTTTTTAAGGACTAGACTATGAGACCACCTCCTCTTCCTTCTTTTGCCTCTGGAGGTGAGGGGTGAGGTCAGAGTTCAGTGACAAAGTGACAATCAACAAGGGAATTTCCTCAGCTGTCCCTTTTGTAGGTTGAGTATTTGGTAGGCATTGCTATATAGTCAGACCATGAAACCAGACTGCACCTTCTAGGAAACACCAAGATTCCTCCCCGTTATCTCCATTTCCATAAGCACAGGCAGTGGGAGCTAGCAATAGGAGTCCTTATTCCACTGTCATCTCTAATAGAGATAGTTCTTGAATATCATTCCAAACTCATGGATACCCTTATTGATAGATACTGTAGCGATACCAAGATGACAGTGAACCAAAGTTTACTTCTGCTGTTTATTGGCTATTATGGTTTTACTTTTCCTCCTCTATTTTATTAGGGACTCAATGAATCTTCATTATTGTGGGCATACCCGTATTTCTAGTATTCAGAAGGAAAATTTCTTGAAGTTAGAAATTGTATGTAATTCATTAATTTTCTCCACCATCTTAAAAAAGGTGGTTGTTAATTGTGCACTGCCAGACTGCACTGATTTTTCCCTATATGTTCAAACTGCTGTTTAAACAGCCCTAGCCTGTGAGCATATATGCTCTTATAAAACATGACTGCATGTGCGCACGTGCCAACACACAAAATGGTAAACACAATGTTCATTTCAAATTGTTAAAATGCTTTGGGCTTCCCGGTGGCGCAGGATTAAACTAGAAATCAAAAAAATCTCCACCATGGTAAAAAAGAAAATAGTTTTCCCTCTTTACTCTCCTAAATTAGGAATACAAAATAAATGGCTAAGAAAGTGGTATGATGGCCCTCCTTTCCTCAGGGGTAAGAGTGAGTTTAGAGGCTGATCAAATTCTCCAGTTATACACTTTTTAAGGACTAGACTATGAGACCACCTCCTCTTCCTTCTTTTGCCTCTGGAGGTGAGGGGTGAGGTCAGAGTTCAGTGACAAAGTGACAATCAACAAGGGAATTTCCTCAGCTGTCCCTTTTGTAGGTTGAGTATTTGGTAGGCATTGCTATATAGTCAGACCATGAAACCAGACTGCACCTTCTAGGAAACACCAAGATTCCTCCCCGTTATCTCCATTTCCATAAGCACAGGCAGTGGGAGCTAGCAATAGGAGTCCTTATTCCACTGTCATCTCTAATAGAGATAGTTCTTGAATATCATTCCAAACTCATGGATACCCTTATTGATAGATACTGTAGCGATACCAAGATGACAGTGAACCAAAGTTTACTTCTGCTGTTTATTGGCTATTATGGTTTTACTTTTCCTCCTCTATTTTATTAGGGACTCAATGAATCTTCATTATTGTGGGCATACCCGTATTTCTAGTATTCAGAAGGAAAATTTCTTGAAGTTAGAAATTGTATGTAATTCATTAATTTTCTCCACCATCTTAAAAAAGGTGGTTGTTAATTGTGCACTGCCAGACTGCACTGATTTTTCCCTATATGTTCAAACTGCTGTTTAAACAGCCCTAGCCTGTGAGCATATATGCTCTTATAAAACATGACTGCATGTGCGCACGTGCCAACACACAAAATGGTAAACACAATGTTCATTTCAAATTGTTAAAATGCTTTGGGCTTCCCTGGTGGCGCAGTGGCTGAGAGTCCGCCTGCCGATGCAGGGGACAAGGGTTCGTGCCCCGGTCCGGGAGGATCCCACATGCCGCGGAGCGGCTGGGCCCGTGGGCCATGGCCGCCGAGCCTGCGCGTCCGGAGCCTGTGCTCTGCAACGGGAGAGGCCACAACAGTGAGAGGCCCGCGTACCGCAAAAAAAAAAAAAAAGCTTTAATTTACTCAACAGAAAAAGGAGAGCAGAAGAATTTTCTCCATGATTTCATTAAAGTTTTCTTTGGCATGCATAACCCATATGGGCCACATTGCAATGTTCCTTCAAGGCAGTGAATATGTTCAATTTGGAAGTAGGTAACTGTTAGAAATTGATTTTGCAAAGACAGAAATGTAGTGCAAACATACAATGTTCATATTTTGCAAAAGCTGTAACCATTAATTTTTGTTTTTTAAACTTGGCTTTCCCTAACACCAAATTTTCTCCTTTTTATGAATACCATCATCTTCAGTCTGATCATGGTGCTGGACAGTTCCTAAAGCACCTTGAGAAAGGAGATGCGCAAGGGCTTCACTGGGTTTTCAGAGACTAAAAGCCACAGCAAAATTTCCTGGATCCTATATTTGTCTCTTCACTTATCTTTTTAAATAACACACCCACAGTACACACACCCACACATACACACATTTTTGTACTCAAATTCAAATAAAGTATGCCCTGCCCTTTCTTTTACTGACTACAAATGTGTGGTTATTACATTCTCCAGAGAATAAAAGTGCTCTTGGACATTTGTTTTAAGATCATATTAATTACTGTCATTTTAAAAGTGAAAAATCCACAGGTTTTGCAATTGCAACATCAGGTGGCGGGGGGAGAATATATTCTTAAATATTCTGGACAAAATCTTCTACAAATGTCTTAAGAATTTCTAATGACTCTGACACATTCAAACATAAGAAAGAATTAGAAAATGACTTCACTAACATTTTTTGAAACTTTACCGTAAACCATTAAAAAATAAACACATTTATACCCTCTGAATATGTGCTGGTTTTCCTTTATTTTAGAGCACACATGGGAAAAAATATCATGAGTTTTAAAATATACTTGTGTGTGTGTGTGTGCACGCGTGCACGTGTGTGTATGTATGTTAAATGGTATCCTTCCAATGAAGGGATTTACATTCACTCTCAAGTTATTACATGAGTTGCTAGATATTTTTTGAAGAAAAAACAAGTTCCTTGATGATGTCTCTATTAGTTATTTCAATTGAGAGTAAGGGAATATATAAGGAGAATGGTATCTTTGGAATATATTGATATACTTTTTATTTAAAAATTTATATTTCTCTTTATTTTTGTGCCTAGAACACATCTTTTTGTAATTATTTTTATTAAGGAATATTTAATAATTAAGTAAGAACTCTTAAGGAATACATAAAAATATAATTTTAGACTAAGTCTTATATAGCTTCCACATGCAATGCAAACACTCCATTACTGAAGATAATATACAAGGGTACTCAGGTTTGAAGTAGTATGGAGATTGTTGGACCATAAGCCATAAATCCTTTTAAGATAGCACCAAAATCTTAGCTATATTCTTGATTATACAAAATAAAAAGAGGCGCTCTAACGAAAAGAAGCTAAAATAGTTTATGATCCATATTACTGCAATCATCTACTTGCGAAAGAAGAGTGTATATTTTTAATTAAATCCTCAATGATTTGATATTTTGGTTTTGGAACTTTACAAGCAAGAGTACCCTAAGGAATTCAGAGCTTTCCTCACAAGACCAAAGCAACAATGCATGAAATTGAACTCAAAAAGAGCCACCATTCTGTGTGACTTCTTGGCTGACACAATTTAGATATTTATAGCTTTACGAATGGGCCACTGGAGAAGAACTTGAAGCTTTCTCTAGCCAGCAAGGATTAATGAATGTGTGCACCTGGTAATTACACCACTCCATCTTCCTGAAAGCCTTCACACTGCCTCCATGGCAGAAACTATCATGAAAATGCATTGAAAAATATCAATCTGCAATTCTACAATTTAATCTAAATAATAAAACTTGGTATCTTTTCTCCCTACACTTTCCAGATGTTATAACAACATTGACAGCATTTAAATTTAAAACATAGAAGCTGAATGTCAGCCTATTATTGAGCATGTTTCATTTCCAACGTAAATCTCACGAGAGAAAAAAGAGGTTATAAATATGGCAAAAAAATTACAACATTCAAACGTACAACAGCGAGCTCATAACTGTTTCCTCTTTATTAAAAAACAGCATACGTTATAAATAATGCATTTACTTCAAGGCAGACGCATTTGCGATGATTAAATCACAGCCCAAGTAAATAAAGGTAAAATTTAGAAGTGTAAAGATATCTTCCAAGTCCAGTTTGGACCTGTTTTGGCTATCTTTTCTAAACTCTTACTGGAAGTAAAACCTCAATAACTTTTTCAACTATAAATAAAAGATAAATCATTCTATTTTATCATCTAACCATATGCTAATTCCAAAAATACTTGAAATAAAGAGGTATACAGTGTCATAGTGTTCAACTCAAATAATGTTACAAAGAAATTTACATCTTCAAACTTTAATTGAACAAATCAAACTTTTGAGAACAGTATTTTTTCTCCAATAAAACACAATACAGAAGTTCAACCTCATGTTTCTTAATGTTGCAGCACAAAGAATTTTGATATTCTAAGAAAGTCAGCAATGTATATATAAATGGGCAAGGCGCTTTTGAAAAAAAAAATCAAGGTGTTCTAAACACAGATTTTTATGATAAAGTTTGATGCTACTCACACTGAATTTTAATGACTTCTTTAGTAAAGCAGAAAGAGAGAAAATTTAACGTAAGCACTGATACTAAAAGTTAATTGCTGCCTTACCACAGAGACACCAAGACTCCTTTAGCAGGAGTCTCTTAAAAATACCTTTAAAAGCAGAAGAGGGCACAACCGTTGAAAAAAAAAAAAAATCGCCTGTTACCGCTGAACTCTATTGTTCTCTGTTGAAGTATAGAAGAAGGAAATGCTCCAAGAGAGGGAAGTGGGTATGAATTGCCCCCTCCAGAGAAGCCAAACAAATTGGCTATAAGAAGGAGACTTCAAACGCTGGACAACCAGAGCCGCTCAAAGAACCTTACATTTGGGCTACTTGCCCTTACTGCTGTTTTTTGTTTTGTTTTGTTTTTATTTCCCCTACAATTATGTGGTTCAACTTGACAGCAGAGAAATAATGGAAGGATGTATTTTTGAATGCTTTGATCTCCAGCTCTTTATTCTGCTTCTAACTAGCTACTGCAATATCACTTAATCCGGACCTCAGCATTCCAAGTACAAAAGCATCTCCTCCCACCTACTGCTCACAGGCTCCTGCATCAGACTAGAAGACTTACAGAGAGGCAGCCAGACCCACGGAAGAGCACTTTCCTCTCAACAGATGTCTTCCGGATTTCAGGCACACACACACACACATGCAACACACACACAGACACACAACTGCCTACCTTAATAAGGTGTGCAAAAAACCTCTTACGATCCCCACGGACGGTTTTAGTTCAGAGCAGCCAGCAATGCCTCCGCACAAAGCTTTGCCATTGCTAGTGTGAAGAGAAAGAGCTGCTGGGATGCTGAATGGCACATCAGCCAACTTTGTGTGTAGCAAAGGCTCTAAAGAAAACCTGGGCTGAAGCTCTCTGCTGGATCATGGATTGGACTCAATTCCACTCCCCACACAGCCTGTGTTACCCAATGGAGATTGTTTCTGGAAGCACTTACAGAGTACATGCCTAGACAAAGACAGACCCCCCCCCCTTTGCTTTCCCTAACAATTTTTAAATCACTGTGGTAAACTGTAGACCTGATACTTTGAGGTAGATCATTTATTGTGAGCAACATGAGAGATATCAATGGTCTCACTGGAAACTGTAGCTCCAGAATCTAGAACACAGCCGGCACTCAATAAATAGTTGGCTAAATACTGAATGTTGAAATAACAGGGTCAAATTAGAAGTTGCTGAATTATTTGCATACTGTAATGAAAGTAGAAACAATTTAAGTGAATCCATTGACACATCTTAAAAAGTCTGCTGAAAACCATATGTATTACTTGCTTATTGCCCCAGCAATTTCTAATACTATAATAGTTCATTATAATGGTCTATTCACCAACAAATAAAAAGCAGACTTTATTTTAACTCACTCATATAATTTATAATCAGCTATACATGTGCATATATACTTAGTAACCCTCTGGAGCTGTGCATCAAAGCCTTACACTAAACTTGCACAATGGACTGAATAATAGAATTCCACTCCTCGAGGAAGTTTTACTCCTTCTACAACAACCTCTCAATAACCCTAAATTCACAGGCACGTTCTCTAACATGTTACTATCCTATAACAAAACCCATGCCGACAAGGATTCTTCAGGTTAATTCCTGAAGCCAGAGGGAAAGGTTCCAAAGTGCACTGCATCACGGGGGTCTTCCCACAGATGCTCACCTGGAAGCAATCTCTGCCAAGCATCTGTCTATAGGCGCAGGTGTGTGCATGTTGGGACAGCCGAGGAACACACCTAATTTGGTAGATGACATCCCTGATGTGGCAGGCTTTATTGTGCTGTTTATGACAATATTTACAGATGACCATGTGCTTGTTTAATAAACAGAGTAATTAAGTGCACCCGAAACAAAATGGGAAGTTAATAACCTAAGTGGTGCTGAAGTGTTTATGTACAACAACTGACTAGTGTATTCTTCACTGCCTGTTACTCCACCTCTGAATATCCTCTGAAGAAATCCTCAGTTTATATACACACGACTCCCCATTTGGAGCATCAATGTTATGCATATTTTCAGGAAGACTTACACCTGCAGCTTCTCTGCACAGATATACACCCATAACAGGTGTTCAATAAATACCTGTCAAATGACCAGACAAATGACAAATGAAGGAGAAATACACTTGATATTTATATCTTCAAGATAGCTATCATAGGCATATGATTTTACGGGAGTTGCTACTTGGGTTGTCTACTTTTCAATCAACTGAATATCATCACCAGTTGCCTTATGGATGGATTAAATTCGATAGAGCCTGATACATAAGGTGTTATTTCAGTGCCATCTATGTAATGCTGCAACTAGTTATCCAGTTTGGCAGATGCAAATGTATGCAGTTCTGATCCTCCACCTGACTTCCTAACTATAGATTTTACAGTAGAAGAAAGAATGAGGGCCTTTTATTTATAAATAATCAATATAATATGTAAATAGACATTCTTCCCCTTTGAGCTGCTCACAGCCAGCTAGCTCTCAAATGAAAGTGGATCAGCCCTTTCTTGGCTAATGATGTGGTCTGCATCACAGAGGTTATCAGATTCCTTTGCAGAATGCAAATAAACATCTTGAATAGCAAAAGGATCAAAGCACAGCACCTAAACATTGCTCAGACCTGCTGTTAATATTTCTATGCATCAGAAAACTTGAAAGAGAAATTAGAATTGAAAAGAAATGTACTTCCCAAAGTGTACATCATTATTTAGATGTTTAGTGGATTTATCCCTCTTGGATTACTGTAGTGCATCCCACTCTAGGGCAGTAGTGGAGACATGTTTAGTGGAGGCAAAAGACTTAAGAGAGTCCTGGCTCAGCCACCCACAAGGTGTTTGACCTTGTACAAGTTACTTAAACTTTCTGGCTTCAACTTCCTCTGTGAATAGGACTAATAATACCTCATCAGGAGTTAAGGATTAAATACATATTCAAGCAGTACTCCTCAAACTTTAATGTAATACAAACCCCCTGGGGATATTCTTAATAATGCAGAATCTGTGTAATTAGTCACTAGGCCTGGGGTGGCTCCTGAGATTTTGCTCTTTTAATAAGCTCCCAAGTAGTACTAAAGCTACTGGTCTGTGGACCCCACACTGAGTAGCAAATATCAACGGAAAACACTGTTGTTCTTCCAAATGATAGTGAGCTTCTGTCCTTTTGCCACTTTTATTTACTGCAGGCTTTTCCTCAGCATCTGCTCAACCAACAATTATTGGATACTTATTCTGACAGGTGCTGTGTAGTACATAGTGATTTCAGAGATTATGCATTGTCCTGTCCTCAGGAAGCTCTCAATCTATTTGAGATCCAAAATCACCTACTACCATAAACAGCTTAGACTCTGAGAATCAAAGTTACCTACCCCTTATACTCACACAGCTTACTGTCTACATTAACATAACTTACCATTTCACTGTCTTCATTAGCATAACTTTCCTATTTAAGGAGAATCTTGACTAGGCAACTAACCTCCCTTCTTTACAGTAACCTCCCCAAAGTCCCATCAACTCTGATAGAAAGCATCAATAGGCATTCATACCTTAATACTCTCTAAACCTCTTGCCTCAAAATCCTTGCAGTGCTGTTTCTACCAAACCTAAGTTGTAACATTAAGATCCTTACCCAATCCTAACTGTGTCCCTACATTGAAACACCTCCTTGAATGAAAGTGCAAATTCTCAGTAAAATCCAACCTTGCCCTTCCTCCTATGAGACACCACCAAAGCTCTGTCAGGGTGATGGTCTTCCTTACCGTGGTAAGGAATAAATTCAACTCTTTCTTACCAACAGGTTGTATTGGTAATACTCAGGGAGCCAGCATTCCATGTATGGAAGAAATAGACATGTGGATCAAAAGCATGTTACAAAGAGATAAGAGTGGTGTCAAGGGGTGGATTCGGAGACTTCAGCCCCTTTATTGACCATCTCAAATAAATATACAATTTAAGAATAATCAGTAATGTTTTTCTCAGCAAACCTACCTGCACAACAAATCCACTAGGTCCCTCTCATCTCCTCACCCGGGCATTTTGATGGCATCGCTGGTACCACCACTGACTATGGTAAGGTATGTGATAGGTTTATGCCCCAATACTGCAATGGAAGCACATGAGAGTGACACTAACCCAGACTATGGGACAAGGGGAAATCTTTTGGCAGATGCCATGCCTGTGCTAAGACTTGAAGGAGGCAGGTCCACAATTGGGGAAAATCCAGCACCCAGACAGATATTGCCAGATTGTGGAATTTTCAGAAAGATACACAATTGGAACAAACACCCATTTGGGGGCAATAGTGAGGCTTGGGATCCAATCATCAAATAACGCTCTATCATGTCATGTTACCTAGCTTATGCCAAGGCTACTCAGAGTATGGTATGCAGACCAGCATCACTGTTATAACCTAGGTACCTGTTAGAAATGCAGAATCTCAGGCCCTACCCCAGACCTACTGAGTCAGAGTCTGTTTATTAATAGGATCTCCAGGTGACTTTTTATACACATCAAAGTTTGAGAAGCATTGCTCAAAATAATATTCTGGAGGCTATGGGAAGCCACTGAATGATTTTAAGGAAGTGACATGATTTGAATTTCCATTTCAGAAAAAAAATTACTCTGTGTCCATTCATTCCTTCATTATCTATATGCCAGGCATTGACCCAGCAGCTGGGAATTCAGCACTACTTAGGGTAGATTAGATGAATCTCCCCATTCAGTATCCATTAACAAACATTTATTGCATGCCGAATTTGATTTGACTTCTCAAGCTTGATTTAGAAACAACCCTACACTGATGGCTATGTTCTTAATACAGTCAAGTTTTGTTGGCCAGGACAAATAATTGTTACGAATCTCCTAGCATGCTTTACTCAGAATTGCTTCACACTATCAGGTTGGTGAATCAAACGTGAAAGGTTTTGCTGATGTAGTTTTATAGAATTTTTATTGCAATGATATTTGCTGTATTGGAACTTGACCCACAGTGCAAGCTGTAGCACAAGATACCAATCAATATCGGTTTTCAAAATGAACAATATGAGATGTAGAGCTTGCAAATTTAAACTTTAATATTAGAGATGATAAGATCAGTACCATTGTTTTGCTAACATATGCAGAGGATCGTCCTTTGTTGACTGAAAAGGAAAACAATACATTCTAAGTATGTGGAGTTTCTGCTTTTTCATAATAGTTAATGCCTCATCAGAACTCATACAGACTTGATGTTAGGAGCCCTGGAAATCTAGCTAGCCTGTTTCATGCATGTTTTATTCTTGCTTCCTATGTGCAAGCATAGTAAAAATTGGTGGGCAATGAGTTCTCAGTTTTACTTTAGCTATTCTGGGTTGCTTTGATGGCTTATGATCTACTGGGCTGGAATCATTATAGGAAAAGTGACCACTGTATCTAAATATAAAGCCATCATGTTCCTGACTCAATTCCTTTGTGGCTGCAGGAATACTGAATTTAGTCCCTGGGTGCTAATGGCTGGCTGTTACTCGAAGGCTCTTTAATTGCATTCTCATAGTCTCACATAGCTGGGGAAGGCCCTATACCATGGACTCTGGCAGATTCCCTGAGGGAACAGAGATTTAGGAAGACTTTCCCAGGAGAAGCCAGCCTGGTACTGGAGTGAAACTAGGCTGCGATGTTCAGCCTTCTTGCTGATATGTGACTCCTTCCACCACAGACCACTGTGTTTAGAATTCCCACATTACTCATTTTCAGTGAGAGGATATTTTAATAGGAAAATTGTGGCTCTGTAAGCAACCAGATCAAGGTTCAAATCCTGCCATCAATACTCATCAGCTGTGGAACTTGTACAAGATCTTGCGTTTCTTTCACAATTGATTCTTTTATTTATAGACCAGCAATAATAATAATAATAATAATAATAATGTCTGCCTTGCAGAGTTGTTTGGATAATTAAATACAATAAAATGCATACAGTACCTGGAACTTAATGGACTGTCAATAAATATTAATTTTGGGGGGTTATTAAAGACTCTTATAAAATGCAAGTTACAGTAGTCATTAATATTTTTGAACAGGTGAGTTAATTGAATTGGGAAGCCAGTCATAAAGAATAAATGCTGAGGAAAGAGACTGTCCCATTATATTCTCTGAAGTGTGTGAAAGGCAGAACAAAAACGGGAGGGTTGTAGAGATAAGATAATATCCAAGAAGCCAGTGGACTGCAGTTCTTAGAACCATTGAATATTAGGACTGAAAATATCATCAAACTGTCCATTTTACAGATGAGGACACTGAGGCCAAGTGAAGTGAAATAACTTGCCTAGGACCTAGAGTTAGAACGTTACCAAGTCAGGATTGAAAGGCCAGTTGAATGAGAGGCTTCAGAAAGGAAGAGAAAGTGTGAAAAGAAAGATCAGCAAGGGGAACAGAGACCTTTAGCCCAGGGTGTGGGGTTATAATCCCACTGCCCCATCCTCCCGACATGAGATATTCCTCAGTGTAAATCACTGATATTCTTCAGCCTCCCATATGAAAGTACCGAATTGTGACCAGGGTTTCTGCCATTAAACGCTCAAGATCCCCTAAAACCATGAACATGGAAGAAGAATGGTGCATCCTAATATTCTTGCTGTATCAAGGACTCTCAGAGACGCGCCTTTTCCATATTTATCAAAGAAGATGAAGCAGCAGAAACAGCACAGTCAAGTGACAGCCTTTGTACTGCTGTCCCAAAGCATTTTAAAGACTGTCATGGATATGAAGCAACAGGCACTGTTATGACAGTGCCTGCCCCAATAGTCATGTACTCCAAGGGGGCGCACCTTTGAATAGTATCTCCATACAGAAGACTCTTAAACATACACCTCTAACCCCTACTTCTTCCCTGAATCCCTGACTTGTATCCAACTACACTCTCTTTTACTTTACTGTGATGTCTAACAAGCTTCCAAACAAGTGCAAAAACAAACTCTTATTTCCACCTCTACCCCTCTACTATCTAACCTGATCCTTCTGTCGTCTTCTCCACTCTATTCACCTTGTAGTCATCCTGGACTCCTCTCTTTCTTTCACATCTCACACCGCAACTATCAGAAAATCCTGGCAGTGCTACCTTGCAAAGATATCCAGAATTTGTCTACTTCTCATTATCTACACTGAAAATATCCTGGTTTAGAACCACCATTATTTCTCAGTTGAATTATTACAATGGCCCCCCTGCTTCCTCATTAGCTACTCTATTGTCTGTTCTCCACTCAGCAGCTAGAATCACCTATCAAAGCCTGAGTCAATTCATCTTACTTCTTTCCGTAATGATGATTCCATTTATATAAATTTATTGAAAAGACAAAATTAGAGAGATGGAGAACAGATTACTGGTTGCCAGGGATTAGGGATGGGGATGAAGGGTCTGGATGGAAGTGACTATAAAGGAGTAGCTCAAGATAGTTCCTTTGTGAAGATGGAACCATTCTACATCTTGAGAGTGGTGGTGGTTACATGCCTCTATATATACAGAATACAGACACACAAATGAGTACATGTAAAAACTGGTGAGATGTGAATAAGGTCTGTAGATTGTACCAATGTCGATTTCCTGGTTTTGATATTATGTATAGTTGTTGTATGGATACAAGGTGCTAACCATTAAGGGAAGCTGGGTGAAGGGTACTACGGACCTCTCCAAACTATTTTTGTGACTTCCAGTATTTATTTCAAAATAAAAAGTTTTTTATTTTAAAATACCACACACATGTGCCATTCCTCAAGACTTTGCATTTGCTCTTTCCTCTACCTGAAGTGTTCTTCCCTCATATATGTGAATGGCTAATTCCCTCACTTCCTTGAGATTTCTGTTCCAAGACCAGCTCATAGAGGGCTTCACAGTCTGCCATATACAAAACATCAATTTCCTGGTACTTTTTCTCTATCCCCCTTATCTGTAGTTTTCTTCTCAACACTATCATTTGGCATATTACCTATTTATTTGTTTATTTCATACTTTTTCTAAATTCCCCACTAGTATATGAGCTCCTTAAATAGAGGTTCTGTTTTTTTGTTTTTTGGGGTTTTTTTGTGGTACGCGGGCCTCTCGCTGCTGTGGCCTCTCCCGTTGCGGAGCACAGGCTCCGGACGTGCAGGCTCAACAGCCATGGCTCACGGGCCCAGCCGCTCCACGGCATGTGGGATCCTCCCGGACCGGGGCATGAACCCGTGTCCCCTGCATCGGCAGGTGGACGCCCAACCACTGTGCCACCAGGGAAGCCCAGAGGCTCTGTTGTTTATGTTATCTCTGTACTTAAAGCAGTGCCTGGCACATAGTAGACATTCAATACATATTTGATGAATGAATAAATGAACAAACAGGTAAAGCTGCCAGAAGGAAAAGTCAGGCAGAATGGCTTAATGGGTAAATCTTGGTCTTCACTTTCCACTCTGACAAAATTACATTACTTGACACTATTAAAAAAATACCTGGGAAAAGAGAAAGAAAACTTGTTCTTACTGCTTACATGATACAAACAAAAACAAACAGCATTATTAGCAGCAGCTGTTTTTCTTTTTATAATGCACTTGAGTGTTACCATGTCAAACTGTATTATGGATAGAACACAGCACACATGTATAAAAATAAGTAACTTCCCTGGGAAGAATCAATACAGGCGGTCCCCAGGTTACAAATGGGTTGTGTTCTGCACATTTGAAAAGCAGTTGTTTAATGATCTGCTAGATGCTTTCTAACCATTCTGGCTGGGTTCACTTCACCCCCTACCTGTGCAGCTAGGCATACCATCTTCCATAGAATCAAGCCTAGGAATCCAGCATAGTTAGAGATCATAGGTTAGTAAACAAAAATGGTATTTCATCTATAAACGAGCTGAAATATTGTATAAATAATGCTGGTCTGGGGGCTTCCCTGGTGGCGCAGTGGATGGGAGTCCGCCTGCCGATGCAGGGGACACGGTTTCGTGTCCCGGTCCAGGAGGATCCCACATGCCGAGGAGCGGCTGGGCCCGTGAGCCATGGCCGCTGAGCCTGCGCGTCCGGAGCCTGTGCTCCACAACAGGAGAGGACACAACAGTGAGAGGCCCACGTACCGCAAAAAAAAATTATAATAATAAATAAATAATGCTGGTCTGATTCTGCATGCTGGGTGTAGGAGTTCAAGAACAGATTTGAAAGGAGTTTAATGATACATTTACATGAGAAAGGCAATGCCATGTGTGGTTGGCAATGTGGGCTTTGAAATCTGGCAGACCATGGAATTGAACTCTCACTCTTACACTTACTGCCTTTGCAATCTTGGTTCAGTTTCTTAACCTCCTGAAGCCTTAGTTTCCTCAACTGTAACTTGGAAATAATAATTAAGGTGACCTTCTGGGATTCTTTTGAGAAATAAAGGAGAGAAGCATTTATCACATAGCCAGAGTTCCATAACATTATGTCCTCTTATATCTGTCTCTTTTGATTAGTCTGAGCTCTGTAAGTTAAGAATGATGTTTTATACATCTTGATAACTCAACAGGCTAATAAAGTGTCTAGTATGTTGTTATTGCTCAATATATGCTGGTAGTGAATATGAAACAAATATACCATTTCACATATTGGAGAGGGATGTATTTAAAGGATAGGCAAGAGACCTTTAATGCCTGAGTCTATACCTCTAAGATGTTTTGCTTTCACCTTCTTCCCTTTCCCTTCTCATTCTGCAGTCACAGAATTGCTGAAAGATTGCTCTTTTCCCACCTCCCCTCACTTTCCAGTGGGAGGAGCATTAGGGGAATTTAAAAATAAATATAATTTACCTTGCATATTTTTTCATTTGGTTGGAATCTTTGGGTCAATATTTCATAAAAGACATTTTATTAAATAGACATTTTCATTAAAAGGGAAAAACAACTCATTTATACAAGGTAAGCATGCTGCCCACTGCCACATTTTTGACTTTAGTATGTGGGTACTGCCAGCAGGATGGAGCCTGCACCATCATTGAAGAACCTACTGCCCAATGATGAGGATATGAAATGCCCTACAAAACCTGTTCATTGGCATGATCTCTCGGTTTGCCCTGATGATCTCTCTCTCTCTCTCTCTTTCTCTCTCTCTCTCTCTCTCTCTCTCTCTCTCTCAGCAAGCCATTAGTCCATTGGTCCATTCATTCCTGGGCCAGATTTCTTATTTGATTCGTACGCTTCCAAGCTAGATTACGAACATCAGCAATAACTCCTCCCCAATCCCAGATTAACACCTATTATTTTGATCTCTGGTCCTCTGGGCAATGATCTTACTTAGTTGTGCCCTACCTCCTTATGGCCCCAACATACTGATATCTTGCTTTCAGCCTTACCATTGGACTCCTATCCTATTCCTCTAGAAATGAATGTTAATAATCACTAATCTTAAAAAAAAAACACCCATCTTCTCTTTGAAAGAGTTCAAGCAATTTTAATAATCCCCCAAAATAACAGACTGACATTAAATCAAGCCTTGACCAATTACAGCTAAAAGAAAAATCTAAATCTCCTGAGGGAATGTAGGAAAGCATAGAAGTGGCTTGAAGAAAACACTTTGGATATATAACAAATTTTGCTTAATATTTAAACTAAATTTTCCCTGCTGAGCACAAGCAGATAATTTTCCTACCTTTGATGGCTAATGCAAATAATTAGTCCCTCTCCTCTTTATCACCTCCTTGAGCTGAAGTCTTCCCTTGATGTTTTCTCATGTGTGAACATGATAGTATCACTTACCCTGATCTTGTAAATAACTTCCAAAAATTAGCTGGTCCAGAAAAACTACACAAAATGTATTCAATCCTTGCCAAATATCTGCAAGCCATAGCTCTTCTGTCCATATGACTCTACTTTCTTTTTTCTCTCTGCTTTACCTTGCTGGTGACTCCAATAGACTGCCTGTGTAACTCGTGCCTACTTTGAGTTGATTGGTTGATCTGTCCTTGCTTACACTGAGCCGATCTGTCCTCTTTTAGTCCCAAGATAGGAATCGTGCAGAAAGAAATACAATTCTGTTCTAAAATGCAATAGATTAATGGATAAATTCATAAGTGGCCATAACCAAGAATTATAGAATCTTCCTCTATCAAGGCAGTGCAGCCAATGTGATGGCCAGGTCCCTGAAGGAGACATGGATGTGTCAAAAATGGATGGTATGAATGGGCTCCATTACAGTTAATGATTTTAGGGCCTTGTTTAGAAATGACTCCCTAGGCAAGGGCAATTAATTGATCTATATAAGCTTTTATTATAGACAGTGCTCATTACCACATATACTTTGTATCATGGATTTGTCCCTTGAGAGCCTGAAGAACAAAGAGTTATAGTCTCCCAACAAGTCACTTACTATGAAAACCAAAGAAAGCCAATAAAAGGGGGTATTTTTTTTATTCATCACCTATTCACATTATTTCTTTTTTGATGGTTTAACACCCTAAGTCATCTCTTTTATGGCATCATGAGGTCAATTGACTTCTTTAGTAAATATTTCTTGTTAATCCTGGCTTACCTTCCATCTGTTAATAACAATGGGGTGTATGTTAGTGAAACCCCGGGATTCCCCAGGTAACTTTGCTAAGTAACAACCATTGATTCTTTTTTTTTTTTTTTAACTAAGATGAGTTTTTAAAATTCAATTTAATTTTTATCATCCTTTATTTTTTATACAATTTTAAAGGTTACTTTCCATTTACAGTTATTAAAAAAAATAGTGGCTATATTCCCCATGTTGTACAATACATCCTTGAGTCTATCTGACACCCAATAGTTTGTACCTCCCACTCCTCCAACCCGATAGTGCCCCTCCCTCTCTCCCTACTGGTAACCACTAGTTTCTTCTCTGTATCTGTGAGTCTGCTTCTTTTCTTGTTATATTCACTAGCTTGTTGTATTTTTTAGATTCCACATATAAGTGACATCATATAGTATTTGTCTTTCTCTGTCTGACTTAATTTTACTTAGCATAATATCCTCCAAGTCCATCCATGTTGCTGCAAATTTAAGAAAAAAAAAAAGCATTGGACTGCTAGCAACAGAATAAGCACACTGCATTGTTTAACTATTAGGTGTGATAATTTTCTCTGAACCATTCTTTTGTCATGGATTTCTGCAAGACAAACTGGGGTCAGGGACATGGACTCTGTTTGCCACATGATGATTCATACAGAGTTAAAGTCTTACCCTTGGTTTATCTATTAGTATTTTGCTCTAACCAAGCTGGATTCCATCACCTTGGTTCAGTCAAACATCTACAGTAGTTTCCTAAAATAACGAGTGAGAAATGTAAATTCATAACAAGAGGTTTCTATGCGTCCATATATAAGATGATGCTGGTGAACCAAGAGAATATTGACAATCTGAAAATGAAATGTTGTAAAAGGTTTGCGTGAAACTGGAAGTAAAATTTTAACAAAAACTATAAATGTGGCCTCTCCATGGGTCCATCTGTCCACAATCTCATGCCATCTGCCCCTTCTCTAGAGTTGCCATGGAGGAGAAAGTTCCACTACTCCAGCTATCTAATTTCTATTTGGAGAAAAGATGGGTGTCATTTTCAGTTTTAATTGAGATAAGAGTGTTGTAATATTTATTTATTCCATCAAGTTTCTTTTCTTTTTGTTTCCACTCATCTTTTCCCCTTAGAATGTATACATTATTTTTGACATCAAATAATGACAACAAAGGAAAAATTGCACATATTATCTTCTCAGTTTTGAAAGAAAGGAAGGAAAAAACATCAACCAAAGAATTTAATTTCAATACATGTGATAATAGTAATTTCTTTCCTTAATGGTTTCCCATAATCTCTGCTTTAGCATATACCTTCTCTTTTCCTAGTTTCTTCTGAAAATTGATAGTGGACTATATCTATTGGTATGCATGCTGTAACTCTACTACACCTGCTACTTTTGATATATTTTCATATTTCTCAAAGAGAAAAAAAATAAGGGTGTGAGAACACCATGGGTGCTGGAATAATAAAATTCAAAAGTTTTATGTCTCCTATTTCTTCTGCTGATAATTTTCCTGTTTGCTCTCAGATCCGTTCCTCTCATGTTCATTGCAACCGACATTTCCCACAAACCCTCGCCAATTGGCTTCCCACTGGTTTTGGTCAACGGGAAACACTGATAAGAGACTGTCCGGTGGGAGGAAGAGATAAACAAGGATATTTCTTTCCAATTGTCTCTGCTGGTAGTGACTCCAGCAGGGGTTTCATTTTCCCTAGGGTTCCAGTGTGCACTGGAAAGACTCTCCTTTCTTGGCTCCAACTCCCAACAAGCAGCATCCATCCTGAATCCAGTTCTAGCCCACTCAATATGGCTCTTAAACCCTATTAATATCTCTTTCTCCTTTATTCCTAAAACCCTAGAGGAGTTAACTGCATCCCATAGATGCTAATCTCTGGGCTGCCTCACTATCCCTTATTGGGCTTTTTAACTGGCTTGATATTTATGTAAATAGTTCCTCATATTAAATTTACCTGAACAGGGTTTCTCAAACTTTTTTTCAAGTTCCACAGCCAGAATTATTTCTGTTGCCTGTGTTCCCCCTCTTTATCCTCTATTATATAGTGTTTTCATTTTGGATTTATAATCTATAGTAAACTGTAACTTTGTCTGTATACGTCAGTCACCCGTGAGTTTACTGAAGTCAGAGACCATAGTTATTCGATTTTCTATTCATGGGGCCAATTCTTTATAACCTCACTGGTATTTGGAGGCCATTCGAAATATGTTTATGAAATTGGATCAAACTGAATATTTTTAATTCACTTGAATTGAGAAAATAGGTAAACCTTGAAGGTTTTGCATAATAATTACAAAACTGTGGATCAAAGTAAAAATCACAATGTATCTCAAATATGCTATATTTGGAGGCATCAGAATGATCTGGACAAGTATTTATTAGCATATGGGATTTTGTTTCAAGGATATTAAATGTCCAAGAATATGTATTTTTTCTTAATTCGGACCTAATTCCTTTTGCAGGATGAGGCACCTGACAGTGTGAGACACACGCACATATATACGTATATCTATGTGCATATATATATATATATATATATATATATATATATACATACACACACACACACACACACACACACACACACATATATATACCTATGTCCATATATACCAGATACTTTCACAGTTTCAGCAACATGTGTATTTTTGGATACACTATTCTTATGACCTATTGACAATAAAAAAAAGGGGAATCACTGGAGAAAAAAGACACTCCTCATAAACATAATTGTATCCCAGAAGAGGCAGGTCATGTTCACACATTAAATAATAGTCAAGTAAGCCTGAAAAATCATAGAGGTGTTTTTAGTAAAGCAAGTGTTACTAAGCAAATAATCTTCTGCCCACATATTTCTGATGCTTCCTGCAAAATCATTTTATACACTAATCAGTTAAAATATTTTCATTCTAAAGACATTTTTCCTTCTAACTACAATTCTGAATGTTTACATGCATACTTTAGGAAATTGAGTTTTTAAAAGAAAGATTGAAGACTTTTCTTCTCCTGTTATTTGATTAATGTGCACTCAACCTGTTGCCAGACGATTTTGTTCCATTTTTTTATGGAGTATGATATGTGTGAATATTGTATGTGTGAATAAGGTAAAATGCAATTTACAGCACTGCTTTGTATTCCACTTTTCAAGGTGAATAAAAATAAAAACAAATGGTGCAAAGCTAAATAAATTCATCATTAATGGTTACAGAAAAAGTGGACAGGAGAAAAGGCTGCAAGAGTCTACATTTAGATAAAAGATCTTACTTTATATAAATGAGAAAACTGGTGAGTGAATTGATTAAGTACCATCAAGGTCATGAGCAAAAGGTGACCCCACATCATTTAAATTTATAATACCCTTGCCGGAAAAAAGACAGAACAAACATGTGAACTGATTCTGTGAAAGTGAAGTTGCCAGAGACTAAATACGACTCACCAACAGGCTGCCAACTGTGTTTCTAACCACCATAATTGCACTGATAGAACTTTCTCATCAACTGCATTTCTAGCCCTTACCTTTCGTAACCAGAAAAGGAGAGAGAAAAAGGAAGAGATAAATCTTTTAGGTGTTACAGTTCCTAATTACAGGCTTCCCAAAACAGTTAACACCTGTTGACAAATTGTTAGCTCTAAAGCAAGAGTCTGCAAACTACAACTCAAGCCAAATGTGGCCCCTGCCTCTTTCTGTAAATACACTTTTATTAGAATACCACCATACACCTCTGTTTACATATTGTTTATAACTGTTTCCACATTACAATGGAAGAATGCAATACTTGCAACAGACACCTTATAGCCCACAAAACCTAAAATATTTACTATCTGACCCTTTACAGAAAAGTCTGCTGACCCCTGCTCTAAAGCAATGGTGCCCTTTTGGAGCTATAGTAAATTAAAAACAAAGCAGAGCTGTGGCTCACATATATCTTATTTTAAATGTGAAATTACTTTTCCTTTTCCATAGATCCTCCCCTCCACCCCTGGAAGGAACTTAGTTTCCAATTTCAAGAAGCAACCAAAGCAGAAGCACACCAGTGAGTGTGCATGGTTACATGAATAACTTGTGAAGGTTTGAATATACTTCCTGGCAACAGGCAGTAAGTTAAGAACTGAAAAATATGTCTGCCTGGTACTTTTAAGGGGAATATATGGAAAGCCTCTTTCGAAACGTTGAAAAGATTTATTTTCTATTCTGGAGGTACTTTACTATGAGGAGTTGAAGGTTGCATAAAAATATAGCAACTGGCATAGTCAGAGTGCTTACTCACTAGGGAAACATTTGGCCCTAAGATAAGACATGTTGGAAACAAATAAACAAGCAAATAAAACTGGCCAATATAAACTTAAACGCATATATACTCATGAAGATATATGCTTAAACCTATCACCTCAAGCAAATCTATCTTCATGGATCCTAGGCTATTTTCTAGCCTTTAAATCTTCCTTAGAGGTTACTCTCAGGTGCTTTGGAATTTGAAGTTGCTATGACCACTTGTACAGTCCTTACCTTTCATAAACGAAATTCATTTCTTTATTCCCATCGTGTGCTTCCACTGGATGGTATATGATGGGAACAAATGTCTCCTTTAGGTAAATCTTTGTGACACTTGGGCATTACTACACAGAGTATCTCATGTTAATTAAGACATTTACCTTAAATATCACACCTAGGAGATGAGGCTAAGAATAAAGTCACTTGAGGTATGACTTGATGTGCTTCAAAACCAAGGGAAATATATAACTCATCATCTTTCCCTAACAACCTTATAAGGCATCCTAGTTCTCTTGATCTTCCTTCAACTTACAAAGCTAGCTCATTTTTAGGACCTTTGCACTAGTTATTCCCTATGCCTGGAATGCTTTGCCCCCAGATCAATACCTAGCTCTTTTGTCAATCTTATATTCTTAAAAATCACCACCTCAGGGGCTTCCCTGGTGGCGCAGTGGTTAAGAATCCACCTGCCAATGCAGGGGACACAGGTTCAAGCCCTGGTCCGGGAAGATCCCACATGCCACGGAGCAACTAAGCCCGTGTGCCACAACTACAGAGCCTGTGCTCTAGAGCCTGTGAGCCACAACCACTGAGCCCGAGTGCCACAACTACTGAAGCCCGCACGCCTAGAGCCCATGCTCTGCAACAATAGAAGCCACCCAATGAGAAACCTGCGCACCGCAACAAAGAGTAGCCCCCGCTCGCCACAACTAAATAAAACCCCAAGCGCAGCAACAAAGACCCAACGCAGCCAAAAAAAAAAAAAAAAAAGTTACTGTAGTATAAGTGCCTGACCGTAAGCTTATTAAAAAAATAATAATAATAATAAAATAAAAAATCACCACCTCAGAGAGGTCTTAAAACAACTTTCAAACCTTTCTAACTCTCTTAATTCTCTGCATACTTCTCTCACTTTCTGATATATTTTTCCCCCTCTCTGTTTGACTCCTATCTCAGCTTACTAGAATCTGGGATTATGAGAACATGGACCTATTCTCTCTTGTATATGGTGTGCAGAACATTGCTTGGAATATAGTGGCCATTCAACAGATTAATGAATATATTCATCTTAGAAAGCTAGATCCACACTGGTCCAGATGTAGGGCTAAGCAAGGACATAAAAGAGGAAAACACTTTTTCTGCCCTCAAGGTGATCCTAATCTAGTTGGGGAAACAATCACAAACAAATTAACACAATTTTACCACTTGAGGAACTATTTGTTAGGTTAATAAAGCAAGTATATGGGGAACATAGAAAGAAAGTAATCATATCAGCAAATTAGAGGATGGTGGAAACAAGGAAGAATTATTGTAGGGGACGTTTTAGCTGAGTATAGAAAGGCAGGTGAGGGATGAAGGCTCCAGGCAAATGTTTGTGACAAGTAGACTGACATGAGGCAGTGAGACATGTGTAGGAGAAGACATCAGTTCACGGTGTCCACCTCTCTTCCGAACATCCACATGCACTTCTCTGTCTACTCAACCCTTCACTTAGAAGCTTCACAGAGATATCAAATCAACATATCCAAAACAAACTC
>NW_006784469.1:748309-767793 GCF_000442215.2 Lipotes vexillifer | reverse complement strand
TCTTTCCCTCTAAATCTCTTCCTTTCCCCTTGTTATGCATTACTCATACATTATTTCATCCAACATAGCACTTATTATTTTAAAATTTCCACTAATGGTAGTGTCATCTCCCTAGAAAAATCAAGTCAGAAACTAGGAATCACACATGACCATTTCCTCAGACTCTACCCCATATTCATTCAATCTAACACCAACCTGGGTCAATCCTACCTCCTGAGTTTTCCTCAGATTTGCCCACTTCCTTGCACCCTCACTAGAACCATCTTAGTCAAGATCACTGTCACTTCTTGCCAAGATTACAGCAATAGCCTCTTTTTTTTTTTCCTTCAGACTTGCTTCTCTCTGAACCATTCTTCACTCTTCAGCAAAAGAAGTCTTGGATCTCAACTCTCATCATGACTCTTTGCTGCTGATCACACCTCAATGACTTTCCAAAGCCCAGAGGGCAATGAAAAACCTCTCCAACAGGATGCAAAGACTCTCTGGGGTCTGGCCTCACTTCCTTCTGAGCTTGGTTTCTTGGTACTGTCCCTTTCAAACATACTCTTGTCCCATTCTTTCAGTCCCTTTATTGGGTGACACTCTCTCTTAGATCTTTCCATGTGGTACACCCTCTGTGTGGCAAATTCTCCCCCACACCACAACATTCTTGTGTGGTCAATTCTTAACTATCTTTCAATTCCCTGTTCAAATATCATTTCTTCAGAGAAGCTTCCTTTGACCCAGAAACTAATTCAGATTTCTAACTCTACCCCAAATGGCTCTCTCCTCTTTCCCTCTCATGATTGCCTCGTGAGACTCATCATAGTTGATTACTTGTGTAAAGTCTGACATCCCTGCCGGGATCATGTCTGTCATATTCACTTTTATATCCACAGCATCTAGTTATAATTAATAATAATGATGATAATTATTGAGGAAGCTAAGTAAGTATTTGTTGGATGAATAATAGCGGTAAGTCTGTCATACAGAGTGAAGTAAGTCAGAAAGAGAGAGACAAATACTGTATGCTAACACACATATATGGAATTTAAGAAAAAAAATGTCATGAAGAACCTAGGGGTGAAATCAGGAATAAAGATACAGACTTACTAGAGAATGGACTTGAGGATATGGGGAGGGGGAAGGGTAAACTGTGACAAAGCGAGAGAGAGGCATGGACATATATACATTACCAAACGCAAGGTAGATAGCTAGTGGGAAGCAGCCACATAGCACAGGGAGATCAGCTCGGTGCTTTGTGACCGCCTGGAGGGGTGGGATAGGGAGGGTGGGAGGGAGGGAGACACAAGCGTGAAGAGATATGGGAACATATGTATACATATAACTGATTCATTTTGTTGTGAAGCTGAAACTAACATACCACTGTAAAGCAATTATACTCCAATAAAGATGTTAAAAAAATAACAGTGGTAAAAATGAAAATGAAATGATGTAAAATAGTGGATTGACAAAAGACAGTACTGAAAATAGACAGGAGAGCCAGATTATAAATGCCTTGAGAAACATTGCGGAGGTCAAACTGACAGCACTTGGGTACAGATTTGAGTGAGAAAGAGGAAGAATGAATAGGAATCTAGGATGACTGTAGTGTCTTTTCAGCTCGGGTGACTAAGGGAATAATGAAACCATCAGCTAACAGAAGAAATACAGAAAGAAAAACAAGTTTGGGGGATGCTGAAAGGATTGAGCTATTTTGAATCGGTGGGACATTCAGGACATCCAAGTCAAGGGATGTAGTAGACATGTAGAAATCTGTCTTATGGGCAGAACACCCTCCAAGCCAATAGTCTCGAGACAATTTAAAAAAATAATTAATGTCAATAAATTACTTTAATGTGCACAAGAAATATAGTGTGAAATATATTAACGAGGTTAACTATTGTTAAAAATCAGAATGTGTTCCTGTATAATGTAATGGCTACATATCCCTTAGCCATCCCATGCCAATGAATATCTAAGCCAATGAAAATTCCCTACCTCTCTGTCCTAAAGCGACTCTAAAATCTAATTCTGAATGGCCTCATTTTGGCTGGTGCCAGGCTGTTTGGGCACCATCCACAAAATGGCTTTAACTATATTCATTTGATCCTCCACAAAAGCCAAACACTAACAATTGTACAAGAGATTTTTAACGTTCTTTTATAATCTTGGAGGTGGTGGTATGAGGAAAAAATAAATAAAGCAGCAATGTCCTCCTAGGTATCAGAGTTCTTTCGGAGAAATTGTTTTCATTCCTTTGGTAGAAGAAATAAAGACCATGGTAATGATCTGAGTTCTGATGAGTGTGTTTAGGCACAAAATGTCCCATGAAACAAAGGTAAATTTAACATGTATTAAGTTAACATAACTCAGCCAGAAGATCATTCAGATTTATTAAATCTATTACCCTGAGCAAGATTCAAGAGTTAAACTGATGACAGATGGCCACTTCGGTGACTACGTTTAGGGAGGAAATACCCTTATAAGAAATAATAAACCCTATCTTTCATAAGACACAACATTTTGTCTTAGTGTTAAATCCTAAATGGTATATGCCTCATGCGAGCATCCTCTGATAATAATGACCATATGAAGTGATCGGATTATTGAGAAATACACACCAAATATAAAGAAAAAGATTTTTAATGATTTTCTTGATTGATCTTTGATGGAGTCTGAGTACGTAATATTAAAATAAAACTCACAGTATTTTATCCTGGGGAAGGCAAGGTGGTGTGGCCCGGTAGCTTTCTGGTATAAGGAAAGATCCTAGACTTTCCAAAGGGAACGACGGATAGCAAGTCCTTGGAGTTACAGAATAACAAAGCTGTAGGGTCAGGAGCTACTTAGAAGTGACCATTGGGTTGTAGTATCATCCTTAAATAACACCTCCTGCCAGGTTTTTTGATAGGACTAAGATAGCAGAACTTTTGAAACTGTATAATAAAAGCATGGTGTGCTCTAATTGGGAAAGACAGATAGGCTTTGGATACTGAATTAGTGGCTGCTTATTAATATACTATTGGGAAAAGTGAGAACACTGACATGTGTTAGTGCCCAGATGAAGACTGACCCAGTCCCACAGAGAAGTGGGCTGTGAGGCTACCTTCAGACTGAGCCAGAACCTTCAGGAAGAAGCTCTGGATCTGTTCAACATCACTGAGACTTCTGAGGGTCACATATCAGGATGATAGTTCTTCATTACCACAATGTGTACAATATGTCATAAGCCTTTGGTTACTCATAATAGCTAAAGTACAAATCATTGCAAATGGATTCATCTTCTGTAAATGAGAACAGATTCAAACAATGATATCAGTCTCATTTGCATTATGCTTTTATGAGAGTGAGCCATGTGCTGGAAATTGCCTCTGACCCATAGTACCATTTCATGTAAGCTATAGTCCATGCTGCATATGCATACTCAAGGAAGTTTACCTTGCATGTGCAGAGCATACATTTTATGTGCTGGGAGGATAAAATGGCCAAGTAAAGCTGCTATCTAATAAGAAAGAGCTCTTCCTTATCCGGACCGTTTTCCTAGCAGGCATTAAGAGTTACCCAATGAGGCCACAAGAAAATTATAGCAGAGCTTCTATGGACATTTTCATTGGATGTAGCCTTGCCTCCGGCTCAGCCTGCTAAGATAATTAACGTGAAAACAGAAAATACTATTGTCTGGAGTTGGCGTTTTAAAAACCAAATTTTAAATGTGTTTCTTGAGTTGCTTAAGTGCATAGATTTATTATTACTTAAGTATAGTTTTCTTCTAAAAAAAAACCTGGAATATTACTGACATTAAAAGGTCAATAGTTTCATATTTAAACCTAAAAATAATTGCTTTGAGATCTGTAGAATATTGTGTAGCCTATTATTTCTTGATAACTTTAGAAGAGCTAATACGAGTCAGATCTTAAATGGAATGAGGAATTCAGAATTTATATTATAACAGAAAAGGAGACAGTAAAATGACAAGGAAATTACTAAAATATAGTATATTTTCAATGTGAAAATAGATTTCTACACCCATTTCAAATTAATGATACCTTAGGTTCTTCTCTCCACCAGTAAATCACCCCTCAACTTGTATATTTCACCTTTCCCAGAATTACTTCTTCCATGAAGAATTTTCCAGAATTGCAATTATATAATTCTTTTAAAGTTTTACTTTTCAAAAATCAAGGGAATTTAAATTGGGAATTAAGTCACATTTAATTTCCAGTTTAGCATTTTAATCTTTGAAAATAACCCAGCCATGGGGAAGGTGCATCTGAAGATTTCAACAGCAAACCAAAATGGGGAAACCTGTGATCTTTGAATATAAAATGGTGGTTTGGCTTCCAGTAAAGCTTTGTCCATTATACTCTTACTCTTGTTCTTCTTCTTTTTTTTTTTTTTTTTTTTTTTTTTGCGGTACGTGGGCCTCTCACTGCTGTGGCCTCTCCCGTTGCGGAGCACAGGCTCCGGACACGCAGGCTCAGCGGCCATGGCCCACGGGCCCAGCCGTTCCGCGGCACGTGGGATCCTCCCAGACCGGGGCACGAACCCGCGTCCCCTGCATCGGCAGGAGGACTCCCAACCACTGCGCCACCAGGGAGGCCCTCTTGTTCTTCTTTCTCTCTAGCTTTTGCCTCTGTCAGAGTCTAAAATGCTAATAATACTACATCATGGAATATATTTCACATCATTTCTATAAAATTAAAGGAAAAGCTTTAAGGCTATAGAGTATCATAGAAGCTACCTTTTATTTATATAAAATTTTATTTGATATATAATTTTCTATACATATTACATTATGTGTATGTGTGTGTGTGTGTGTGTGTGCGTGTGTATATATATATATACACACACACACACACACACACACACACACACATTACTCTAGACATGTTTTATAGCTTCATTGTGTGCAAGATAAATCTAATATATTCTCAAACCAAACTGTTGTTTGTAGTGTTATTTGGACGATGTATCATTAATGAACTTCAAAAGGAGAGGTGAATGTGAGCAGATTCCTCTGGTCTGGTGAGACTCTACATCCCATACAAGGTCCTATGAAGAAAGAACATTCATATAAACATATTCTTAAATATCACACACATATGGCATCGATTGTGATAACACAAAGTTGAAATTGTATATATTTATAAAATTTATAAATTATATGTGTATATATATATAATCGTACTTATAAGATTTCCAATACCTTAACATCTAACATACTGTTTGGCACATTATATGCCCTTAATATTAAGCCAGTGAATGAATGAGGCAAAGAAAAAATGAGTAAATACATAGGAAAAAACCAAGTTTTTCACTTATTTTACTTTAATTAGAGTGGTATTTGGTTATAGTATCTGACAAAAGTTAATTATTTCTAATATTTTAAAATCACTTAATAGATAGTTTTGCCCTGTAAATGATCTTTTGCTATTCTCTGTCAGCTATAATTGTCCATTCGTTTTTATAGTTTTCTTTCCATTTGACAAGTCTAAGTGGGGAAAGAATGGGATTAACACTTACCAGTGCCTATTTTTTCTTCTAAACATTGATATCACTTTGAATATTCACAAGGATCCTGGAAAGAAGATCCCTTTGCAGAAGAAACACTGGGTAGATTCTCTGAACAAATTTCCCAAAAGGGAAAGTTAGAGCTTGAATCCAAGTCAGTCTAATTTCAAAACGTAGGTCTTTCCTTAAACTACACCATCTCCAAGAACAGCATTTTCTTATTTTTCATGAACCTTGCCAAAGCATCCAAGATGTTATCAGTAGCTTGGACATTCAAAAAAAGGCAACTGTGAACAAGTGGAACATTTAGAACTGTGGGTAGTATCAAAGTGCTCTAGGGTGATTTTTTAGCTTACTTAGTACCCACCAGAATTAGATGCTTTGAGGAAAATAAAACTAGTGAAGTTTAATCAGCTGGATAAATGTTTGGATAAAAGATGAATCTTGTTTGAACAAGTGAAAGCCCTTATTCTTTTGATCTACCCATTGAAGTCGAACAATTATCAAATAGCTAATTCTAAAAATATTTATAATTATATTTTTAAATTACTTATTAGTCAATGTATATATATATATATATATATATATATATATATATATATATATATATATATAGAGAGAGAGAGACTTCACTGCAGACATCTTTTTATATATATATATATATATATGTAGAGAGAGAGAGACTTCACTGCAGGCATCTTTTTTCAGGCAACTCAGGTACAGTGACGAGTACAGAAGAATGTTGAAGATATTGAAAGAAAGTCCTTTAAAACTACCTGTGCCTACTCCTTGGAAGGTCTTCATGCATCCCCAGGTTACACACACACCATTGTGAGGACAACTATTTTAAGAAATTCAGTCATTGATTTTGCAAGAAATATAAACTGGCATACCAAAATCATCTGATAACCTGTATGGGCACTTCTTCAGTGGCATCTTACAGCTATATGGTTATGTGTTAAAATAAGGAAAGTTGCAGTTCTGGAGAAAACAGCCTTATTGGAATTTGTGCCTAAGTATAATTCCACACTTCCCCTCTCTTTGAATTTGTTTCTTTCAGTAGAAAACAAGGTAGTTATAAGAGGCAGCCCCACATAGTGGAGAGTCATAGAACAGGGAAGCAGACTGTAATTTAGGGTCAGCATTGCAATAACTGTGTAGCCTTAGGCAAGTTCCTCAATTTTTCTGAGCCATCGTTTCTTCTCAAGAGTTCTTAGCCTGGCTGCACCTTAGACTCAGCTTTAAAGAAATAATGATGCCCAAACCTCACCCCCAGGAATCTGGATTTGATTACCCTGGGCTGGGGCCTGGACATGTGTTTCTTTACAGCTTTCTGGTTAATTCTGTGAAGGCAAGATGTAAAAGTCAAGGTTGGAATCATCATCATCCATACAGCCTTTCCACAAAAATGTAGTGAGTGCCTAAGCAATGGTGCAAGTTTTCTCTTAAGGTATCTACATATTATTGGGGAAAAGGTGAATGCTACTTGAAGAAAATAAATGCTATATTTGGGCTTATCAGACTTAAAAATCTTTTATACAAAAATGATGCACAGTAGAGAAGGCAATTTAATCTATAATGACCTTTTTTTAAACTGAATAAATATATAGTACAGAGATGTCCATAAATTTTGTTGTTAGTAATGTGGCACCATGCTTTTTTTTTCTTTAACATCTTTTTTTTTAATCTGTGTAGAAATCTTTTTTTAAATTAAAAAAAAATTTTTTTACATCTTTATTGGAGTATAATTGCTTTACAATGGTGTGTTAGTTTCTGCTGTATAACAAAGTGAATCAGCTGTACGTATACATATATCCCCATATCTCCTCCCTCTTGCGTCTCCCTCCCACCCTCCCTATCCCACCTCTCTAGGTGGTCACAAAGCACCGAGCTGATCTCCCTGTGCTATGCGGCTGCTTCCCACTAGCAGTGGCAGTGTATATAAGTCCATGTCACTCTCTCACTTCGTCCCAGCTTAACTCTCCCCCTCCCCGTGACCTCAAGTCCATTCACTACATCTGCGTCTTTACTCCTGTCCTGCCCCTAGGTTCTTCAGAACCATTTTTATTTTAGATTTCATATATATGTGTTAGCATATGGTATTTGTTTTCCTCTTTCTGACTTACATCACTCTGTATGACAAACTCTAGGTCCCTCCACCTCACAACAAATAACTCAATTTCGTTTCTTTTTATGGCTGAGTAATATTCCATTGCATATATGTGTCACATCTTCTTTATCCATTCATCTGTTGATGGACACTTAGGTTGCTTCCATGTCTTGGCTATTGTAAATACAGCTGCAATGAACATTTTGGTACATGACTCTTTTTGAATTATGGTTTTTTCAGGGTATATGCCCAGTAGTGGTATTGCAGGGTCCTATGGTAGTTCTATTTTTAGTTTTTTAAGGAACCTCCATACTGTTCTCCATAGTGGCTGTACCAATTTACATTCCCACCAACAGTGCAAGAGGGTTCCCTTTTCTCCACACCCTCTCCAGCATTTGTTGTTTGTAGATTTTTTGATGATGGTCATTCTTACTGGTGTGAGGTGATACCTCACTGTAGTGTTGATTTGCATTTCTCTAATGATTAGTGATGTTGAGCATCCTTTCGTGTGTTTGTTGGCAATCAGTATATCTTCTTTGGAGAAATGCCTATTTAGGTCTTCTGCCCACTTTTGGATTGGGTTGTTTGTGTTTTTGATATTGAGCTGCATGAGCTTCTTGCAAATTTTGGAGATTAATCCTTTGCCAGTTGCTTCATTTGCTAATATTTTCTCCCATTCTGAGGGTTGTCTTTTCATCTTGTTTATGGTTTCCTTTGCTGTGAAAAAGTTCTTAAGTTTCAATATTGCACCATGCTTTTAATTTAACATTTCACACAGTGGAATGTACTTCATTTGGAGATTTACAAGTGCAGTAGGGTTGCACAGTTCCACTTTTTCTGCCTCTCAGAGATCTTAACAATTAGTAATAAACCATTAGTGTTACTCAGGATCGACATCAAAGATCTATTTCTTCCTATCCAAGAAAAATCTCAGAAGGAAACTAAATCAACCATTTAAATGAACAATATCTGAAATAACTGAGCTAACCCCAAAAAGAAAATCCCCTCTTGAGGTGAATATTTTTTTTAATTAAAAGGTGAAATCTGAAATACCACACTGCTTTTGTTGTTGTTATTCTTTTGTATTACCCTGGTGCACGTAGTGAAGAAATATTGATGTTTCTCATATGACTGTATTTTATAGACATATATATTCTTTTTCTATTTTTTTTTTTTTGTGGTATGCGGGCTTCTCACTGTTGTGGCCTCTCCCGTTGCAGAGCACAGGCTCCGGACGCGCAGGCCCAGCAGCCATGGCTGACGGGCCCAGCAGCTCCACGGCATGTGGGATCCTCCCAGACCAGGGCACGAACCCGTGTCCCCTACATCGTCAGGCTGACTCTCAACCACTGCGCCACCAGGGAAGCCCTAGACGTATATATTCTACTCCATTTTTTAAATTTCATCTTTCCTTAAAGTATTTGCCCTGGCACTTTAAATAACTAACTCAAATTTCTCAGGCATTTTAACTCACTGTTATACTTTATATGTTTCAGCTGATGCAATACGGACTACCTGACAGATTCTGCACTTTTTGTTCATCTTTTAATTTATAAGTAAAAATGGATAATTAACTTTAAACACTGAGCTAAAAAAATCTTAGCTAGGACTAAGGGCTGCTTCATGTAAATTATTTCTTTTTAATTTTTCTTAAAGATAAAATACCCTGATGAGGAATAACAACAACTTTATTCTAGCTTTTCCACTTGATTTGGTCATTTTGTTGTGAATTCCTTAGGAACGATGGAGGATAATTATATATCTATGGCTTGAGATGCATATATTGGGGAGATTTTGTTAAATGCTAGATTTCTATTTTGCTAAGGTCTGATTTATTTATGCAAGTTATTACCCTGATATTGAAAAGTAACTCTAATTTGGACATCCAATATCTTTGCTCCTGAAAGTAATACAGAGATTGAAAATGAACCCTTTGTAAATGTTGAGTTGGGGCATTTACTCAGGGAGAGGGAGGTAGAGAAGATTCATTATATAGAAACAAAGGAAACAAAACTTGTGATATTAGGGAAAATATCAGATTTGGTTTTGCAGAATGATTCTTACTTTTTCAGCATTGACTATCTAAAGGGAGCTAGATCCCACTATATCTTTTTAAAAAGTAAATTCAAAAATAAAGAGGTTCAAGTTTTACCACCAACTGACCCAAAACATAAGGAACCATCCAAAAGGAAAAAACAAACAAACAAACTAATCTGAAGCATTTTTGTAAAACTATGCCACAAATCAATATTTTAGACACTTTAAAGATCATCCCCTTGCTTTACAACCTTCACACTTCAGAGACAGGGGCTATATAGGTTTATATCTTCTCTGTTTCTAAAATAAATCATTTCCGAGTTGGTACCTCTTTTACAGAAGGGCCCACTGCAAATGTCAATTTTTATAATTGACCAGAACCATACTTGTGGGAAAAATGAGGAGACAAGAGTAGGGATGTCATTCAGGGTCATTTCATATATTTGTATCACAGGAAAGCATTACACATTTTGCACTTCATTTCTTAAAGCCATTCCCCTCCACACTCACGCCTCCCCAGGAAGTATGAGTCAGAGGTGATCCAACTGGGAAAACTCTTTGTGAAAGGATTTACAAGTTTTAAAAAGAGACATATATTTGTATGAAAAAATATATTGCAGAGCACTGTTCTATGAAGGGCAGTAAATGCACCAAGTTAGTTTCTGCTATGAAAACAGAAATATGAAGATCGTGGGGAAATTTAATCCCAATGTGTTATCAATGAATTAAAAATCCATTTAGTATAAAGCCTCTAAGGAACAAAGGGAACCTGCTTTTTTAATATCAGACAATTAAAAATGTTTTACCCTTCGAAATAAAAGTATAAAAATTTTAGAATCAATGATTCTTACTTTTTAACTTTCAATTAAGCATAAACAAGTTCCTAGGGTGGGGGTAAATGGGGTAAGTGTCATAAACTGGATGCACAAACACAATATTTAAATTTAAATAAAATTTCCATCAAATATAAATAATTTTCAGTAATATTCTACAGGAATTGTAAAAAGCTGAAAAAAATGTTATTAATTTAACAATTGCAGGAGAGATGGGGAAGATGGCGGAAGAGTAAGATGCAGAGATCACCTTCCTCCCCACAGATACATCAAAAATACATCTACGTGGAACAACTCCTACAGAACATCCACTGAATGCTGGCAGAAGACCTCAGATCTCCCAAAAGGCAAGAAACTCCCCCACGTACCTGGGTAGGGCCAAAGAAAAAAGAAAAAACAGAGACAAAAGAATAGGGACAGGACCTGCACCAGTGGGAGGGAGCTGTGAAGGAGGAAAGGTTTCCACACACTAGAAGCACCTTTGGGGGTGGAGACTGCGGGTGGTGGAGGGGGAAAGCTTCGGAGCCACGGAGGAGAGCGCAGCCACAGGGGTGCGGAAGGCAAAGCAGAGAGATTCCGGCACAGAGGATCCGGGCCGACCGGCAGTCACCAGCCCGAGAGGCTTGTCTGCTGACCTGCCAGGGTGGGCGGGGCTGGGAGCTGAGGCTCGGGCTTCGGTCAGAGCGCAGGGAGAGGACCGGGGTTGGCTGCGTGAACACAGCCATAAGGGGTTAGTGCGCCACGGCTAGGAGGGAGGGAGTCCGGGAAGAGGTCTGGAGCTGCCAAAGAGACAAGACACATTTTCTTGGCTCTTTGTTTCCTATGAGACTAGATATCAATTACAGGAAAAGATCTGTAAAAAATACAAACACATGGAGGCTAAATAATACACTACTTAATAACAAAGTGATCGCTGAAGACAGACATGACGACCCAAAACCTATGGGATGCAGCAAAAGCAGTTCTAAGAAGGAAGTTTATAGCAATACAATCCTACCTTAAGAAACAGGAAACATCTCGAATAAACAACCTAACCTTGCACCTAAAGCAATTAGAAAAAGAAGAACAAAAGAACCCCAAAGATAGCAGAAGGAAAGAAATCATAAATATTAGATCAGAAATAAATGAAAAAGAAATGAAGGAAACAATAGCAAAGATCAATAAAACTAAAAGCTGGTTCTTTGAGAAGATAAACAAAATAGATAAACCATTAGCCAGACTCATCAAGAAAAAAAGGGAGAAGACTCAAATCAATAGAATCAGAAATGAAAAAGGAGAAGTAACAACTGACACTGCAGAAATAAAAAAAATCATGAGGGATTACTACAAGCAACTCTATGCCAATAAAATGGACAATCTGGAAGAAATGGACAAATTCTTAGAAATGCACAAACTGCCAAGACTGAATCAGGAAGAAATAGAAAATATGAACAGACCAATCACAAACACTGAAATTGAAACTGTGATTAAAAATCTTCCAACAAACAAAAGCCCAGGACCAGATGGCTTCACAGGCGAATTCTATCAAACATTTAGAGAAGAGCTAACACCTATCCTTCTCAAACTCTTCCAAAATATAGCAGAGGGAGGAACACTCCCAAACTCATTCTACGAGGCCACCATCACCTTGATACCAAAACCAGACAAGGATGTCACAAAGAAAGAAAACTACAGGCCAATATCACTGATGAACATAGATGCAAAAATCCTCAACAAAATACTAGCAAACAGAATCCAACAGCACATTAAAAGGATCATACACCATGATCAAGTGGGGTTTATTCCAGGAATGCAAGGATTCTTCAATATACGCAAATCAATCAATGTGATAAACCATATTAACAAATTGAAGGAGAAAAACCATATGATCATCTCAATAGATGCAGAGAAAGCTTTTGACAAAATTCAACACCCATTTATGATAAAAACCCTGCAGAAAGTAGGCATAGAGGGAACTTTCCCCAACATAATAAAGGCCATATATGACAAACCCACAGCCAACATCGTCCTCAATGGTGAAAAACTGAAAGCATTTCCACTAAGATCAGGAACAAGACAAGGTTGCCCACTCTCACCACTCTTATTCAACATAGTTTTGGAAGTTTTAGCCACAGCAATCAGAGAAGAAAAGGAAATAAAAGGAATCCAAATCGGAAAAGAAGTAAAGCTGTCACTGTTTGCAGATGACATGATACTATACATAGAGAATCCTAAAGATGCTACCAGAAAACTGCTAGAGCTAATCAATGAATTTGGTAAAGTAGCAGGATACAAAATTAATGCACAGAAATCTCTGGCATTCCTATACACTAATGATGAAAAATCTGAAAGTGAAATTGAGGAAACACTCCCATTTATCATTGCAACAAAAAGAATATAATATGCAGGAATAAATCTACCTAAGGAGACGAAAGACCTATATGCAGGAAATTATAAGACACTGATAAAAAAAAACTAAAGATGATACAAACAGATGGAGAGATATACCACGTTCTTGGATTGGAAGAATCAACATTGTGAAAATGACTCTACTACCCAAAGCAATCTACAGATTCCATGCAATCCCTATCAAACTACCACTGGCATTTTTCACAGAACTAGAATAAAAAATTTCACAATTTGTATGGAAACACGAAAGATCCCGAATAGCCAAGGCAATCTTGAGAAAGAAAAACGGAGCTGGAGAAATCAGGCTCCCTGACTTCAGACTATACTACAAAGCTACAGTAATCAAGACAGTGTGGTACTGGCACAAAACCAGAAATATAGATCAATGGAACAGGATAGAAAGCCCAGAGATAAACCCACGCATATATGGTCACCTTATTTTTGATAAAGGAAGCAAGAATATACAATGGAGAAAAGACAGCCTCTTCAATAAGTGGTGCCGGACAGCTACATGTAAAAGAATGAGATTAGAACACTCCCTAACACCGTACACAAAAATAAAGCTAAAATGGATTAAAGGCCTAAATGCAAGGCCAGACACTATAAAACTCTTAGAGGAAAAAATAGGCACAACACTCTATGACATAAATCACAGGAAGATCCTTTTGGACACACCTCCTAGAGAACTGGAAATGAAAACAAAAATAAACAAATGGGACCTAATGAAACTTAAAAGCTTTTGCACAACAAAGGAAACCATAAACAAGACCAAAAGACTACCCTATGAATGGGAGAAAATATTTGCAAATGAAGCAACTGACAAAGGATTAATCTCCGAAATTTACAAGCAGCCCATGCAGCTCAATATTAAAAAAACAAACAACACAATCCAAAAATGGGCAGAAGACCTAAATACACATTTCTCCAAAGAAGATATACTGATTGCCAACAAACACATGAAAGAATGCTCAACATCACTAATCATTAGAGAAATGCAAATCAAAACTACAAAGAGGTATCACCTCACACCAGTCAGAATGGCCATCATCAAAAAATCTACAAAGAATACACGCTGGAGAGGGTGTGGAGAAAAGGGAACCCTCTTGCACTGTTGGTGGGAATGTAAATTGATACAGCCACTATGGAGAACAGTATGGAGGCTCCTTAAGAAACTAAAAATAGAACTACCATACAACACAGCAATCCCACTACTGGGCATATACCCTGAGAAAACCATAATTCAAAAAGAGTCACGTACCACAATGTTCACTGCAGGTCTATTTACAATAGCCAGGACATGGAAGCAACCTAAGTGTCCACTGACAGATGAATGGATAAAAAAGATAGGGAACATATTGAAAATGGAATATTACTCAGCCATAAAAAGAATCAAAATTGAGTTATTTGTAGTGAGGTGGATGGACCTAGAGTCTGTCATACAGAATGAAGTAAGTCAGAAAGAGAAAAACAAATATCATATGGAATCTAAAAAAAAAATGGTTTTGAAGAACCTAGGGGCAATATGGGAATAAAGACACAGAACTACTAGAGAATGGACTTGAGGGTACGGGGAGAGGGAAGGGTAAGCTGGGACAAAGTGAGAGAGTGGCATGGACATATATACCCTACCAAACGTAAAATAGATAGCTAGTGGGAAGCAGCCGCATAGCACAGGGAGATCAGCTCGGTGCTTTGTGACCACCTAGAGGGGTGGGATAGGGAGGGGGGAGGGAGGGAGATGCAAGAGGGAAGAGATATGGGGATATATGTATATGTATAGCTGATTCACTTTGTTATACAGCAGAAACTAACACACCATTGTAAAGCAATTATACTCCAATAAAGATGTTAAAAAGAAGAAAAAAAGGAAGCTCATATAGTAGCACTTCATAATGGTAAAACTTACTTTTCCATTGATATTTCATGCTGTCCTTCGTAATCCTCTATACTTATATTTTCTATTTAAAATCATTATTCTGAGGAGTTCATATGCTTGACCACACTGCTAAAGGGGTATATAGCATATGCAGTAAAGAATCCCTATGCTTGTCAGTACCTATTTTTGATACCCTGACATTAACCTGGCACATTACAAGGGCTCCATAAATCTTGGATGAACTAAACTGATAGTGAGATGACTCAAGTTCCTTGGAGCTGTACAATGCCATAAATCTATAGAGATTCTTCCTAAGTAAAAATTTAATTTTAAACTATTGTTAAAGAAACTTCCTGGCATTCGTATGTCAACCAGGCAACCCCTATTTTACACGACAGATCTATGAGTTCTGACTTTTGAATCCTAATATATGGAACATATATCCATATGTTTCTTTTTGTTTTTTTAAAATAAATTTATTTATTTATGGCTGCGTTGGGTCTTCATTGTGGTATGCGGGCTTCTCATTGTGGTGACTTCTCTTTGCTGTGGAGCACAGGCTCTAGGCACGTGGGCTCAGTAGTTGTGGCTCGTGGGCTGCAGAGCGCAGGCTCAGTAGTTGTGGCACACGGGCTTAGTTGCTCCCTGGCATGTGGGATCTTCCCGGACAAGGGCTGGAACCCATGTCCCCTGCACTGGCAGGCGGATTCCCAACAACTGCGCCACCAGGGAAGTCCCTATCCATATGTTTCTAATTCTCTATATTCTTCATGCCCTATACTTAAAATCCTATTGTAAAAGTTTTCTTTATATTTTTTCATGTGGATCATTTAAACATTTAAAAAGTTAACAGAGGAGAAACATTTAAAAAGTTAACAGTATTTATTTTTAATTTAAGAAAAAATTATCCAAAACTTGGAAATTAAGCCAAAGGATGGTTCTGTATGTTCAAGTAACACAGTAGGGTGTTATCTAAATGTCCCCCATACCCTCAAAAGGGCTTCTACATTTTCAGAGAAATGCCAATCTGTTTGACTTACTGTTTACTATTAGTTTGAATCCAGACATTTTACATCTCAGTAAAGTTAAATGCTAATTTGTAGAAAACTGAGATGATAAAAATGACTTTTTATCCAGTAGAGAATATAACCTTAGAGGTTACAGGATATTAACCTGTTGTGAATCAAATTTACCAATCTTATTCCAGAATTCTTCACTGATTATAGAAGCATTTGCATCTTGTGTCTTCTTTCAAGCCTGTTTTGTCTTACTACTGGCTCCCTCATAAATGTGTTAAATAAAATCTAACATGTACTCATCACGACTTACATGAAAAGTATGTTTCTTAACAAAATTTCACTTTCACACTAGCTGGTATGATTATGGATTTCCTTTATACTTTATTATCCAAAATGTCCCCAACTGATCCATAACACATTTATGATCTGAAAACATAAACGTTTACTTGAAAAAAATACACGGTATATGAAAATCTATTTAGTTTCATGATGCCATATGCATGCAAGATCTTGAATACCATACAAAGGAATCTAATTGGCTGAAGATGAAACAGTTTTTCAATCGATAGTGTTTTTTTTCCTTTCCCATCAGTAGCAAAGCTATGTAAAAAATAAAGTCTAGAAACATGAAAAGTGTATGAGTATTGACATGTGCTTATTGTGAATGTGATGAGAGAGGTACGTCAGGACAGTGAGAGTTAGGTTCATTACACTCCTTTCTCAGACTATAAATGAAAGAATAACAAATAACGGCTAAAATTCAGTAACTTCCAGGGCCAAGATACATAACCATAATTTGGACACTGATTCCCTTTGATAACCTTTCTCCTCAGGCACCGTCAAGATAGATGATAATTAGTAGTTCAGCTAGAAGTTGGACCACAAATTTCAGCTTGGGTAAACTGTAGGAGACACTCCACATTCATTACAGCTTTTTCAGTTGCAAATATTCCCTGTGGCCAACCCTGCTTGTTTTCCCCTTTGGAATGAGTCTGTTTTCACTGAGCCTTCTAGGATGTTGAGCCGCTAACAGAAGTGAGGACTTTGCAGGCTGAGGGCTCACAGTTGCAAGATACTAAATAATACTGATTCCAGACATTTTATTCCTGTGTGAACTTTTGGTAAGAGGGAGGGGTGCTAGCAGCTGCATATGAGAAGTATCTGCAGTTCCTATCTCACCCCCCACCACCACCTATTCCACAAATTATACAGTTACCTTGACCTTCAACTTCTTCCTTTTTAAGTATAAAAGCCTGGAGGAGAGTTAGGACTGTTTACACTTCTAAGTCTGTCCCTAAGTCAGAACACTAATTGTGAATTCTGCAGTGTTGACTTGGGATGAAAAAGGGAAAGAAAAAGGCTGGGAAATGGGTGATGCTGGGAAAGTGGGGCAGTCCCTAATCCTTTCTCCTCCCATCCCCACCCCAATCAGCTTTTCCCATCAGTCTTTATAATGAGCACCACTTATTTATTCCCCTACGAAATGTCCCAAAGTTTCCTGACTATTAAAAAAAATGGGGGACCTTAATAAATAGGACTTCACTCTAAACTGAGTAAATCAGACTTTGCATTGACTAACAGAATGCATACCACATGTGAAATTTCCAACTTTCAAATAGCCACATTAAAAAAAGCAAAAAGAAACAGGTCAATTTACTTTTAATAATATATTTGGTTTACTCCAGTATGACAAAGTAGTATAACTTTAACCTGGAATGAGATAGTTTACTTCCTTTCAAGATCTTATTAAGTCTTCAAAACTCAGTGTATGTTTTACCCTCACAGTCCATCTCAATGACTAGCTGCATTTCAAGAGTTCAGTACTCCATGTGGTTAGTGGCTACTGAATTGGACATTGCAGCACTAGAGAGAGACTTAATATTGTGATTCTTATGATCAGGCAACTTTGGAAAACACTTCTCTATTTGGAGGAGACCCAAGAACTCATCCAATGAATATACTTTTCTCACTAACAAAACTTGGATTAGCTCAGTATTGATGTGATGCTGTTAGACCTCAGAAGATACACAAGAACTTTAGCATTCACACAAATGGGACACTTCAAAGTGAGGCAGAGCACAGGAATTTGGAAAAATATTGCTCATGGTAAACTACTTTATTCCATTATTGTGCAGATGGACAATTAATGACTACATCACTGCCTTAGTCTGGGGTTTCCTTTTAAGAATGAAGCTATTTCTATGCCAACTGTAGAACCCCTGACCCAGGAAGGGATAGTTGGATTACCTCCTGGAAAGTTCCTTAACTCTCCAGAATTTTGATTTAAATAAAAAGAATAATTCTTATTTCATTTGGTTATTTGAGAAATAAATGAGTGAAATATTGATCATGCAAACAAGCCCAAGAGAAATAAATGAGTGAAATATTGATCATGCAAACAAAGCCCAAGATTATGTAGGGAAGAGGCTAAGGGTAACTTTCCAACTCTTGTTATAGCTTTAATTTCTTACCTTAGGTGATGACCCTTCATCTCTCACACCCTTCATTCCTCCCTCCTCTCTCCACCTTCTTGATGGGCGGCTCTACCTCCTAGCCCCTGGCAACTTGCTTATGGACCTTTCTGATTGTGAGGTGATAGCCAACAAGATAGCGGGGAAGTCATTCACTTCTCTACTGCATCAACAGTTCTGTGCAATGAGAGGTTGGGGCTTCCAAGTTCCCATCAGCCAAAAGGTAGAAATCACTGATAACTGCTAAATGTTTACTGCAGTGTTGACAGTTATAGCTTATGAGGGACCATATTTCTCAAAGAGGAATATTTATTTTTAAAGAAGAAATTAAAGTTGGGGATATCACTATACAGACCTTCCTTTATTTTTCCTTTGAGAACTCTGTGAGAATGAACACATACTTTGTTTCACTACTGGATCTCTATTTCCTGGAATAGTATTTAGCACACAGTAGGTTCTCTACAAACACCTGTTTAATTACATATTGAGAGAGCTGCCTGGTGAAACTCAACCAGCTAGGAGCCCATGCTGGTAACCATTCTACAGTACTGCCACTTTTAGCAGTGAGGGCTTAATATCTGATATGAGGAAAGCTGACAATGATATGCAAAATAACCAGTTTCCTCACTATATTTTTAATTAGTAATGCTGTCTTTTAATGTAAGATTCTTAAGTACTTTATGACCACAGTGAGTCCATCTTAATCACATTTGCTGCTTTATTTTCAAGCAGAAAACACACACACAACACCTTCAGATGGATACTGAAGTAGAAATAAATCATTTAAAATTTGTTTACATGTGGAATGTCTAGAAAGAAAATAAGCGTAACAGGATCACAAAATCTGTCACATATGTTCCTCTAATAATGAGCTGAGGCTGCACTTTTTCAAGTATGCTAAGCTACAGTTCGCCTTTCAAAGTTCTGATCAAAATTATAATGTAAAAAACTAGGAAGAATACAAGAAACCATAAGTATCCTACACAAGCTTATTTTCAAAACTTCAAATCTTGTCCAGACACTCTTCTGCTTAAGTACATTCAGTAACTGTTATTTATAGGCTAAAACACAGACTTGTACATGTATCTCATAATGTCCCTCACTTAGTATTCCAAATCTGCCTGTCCAGCCCGAGCAATCACCCTCCACCTGGGAACCTGAGCTCTTTAAGCTTTTGTCATTTCCATTCTCCTAACAACCTACAATTCATATGGCTACCTGGCCTTTGAACATGTGTTCTCATGGTCAAGGACACTC
>NW_006784469.1:736545-748271 GCF_000442215.2 Lipotes vexillifer | reverse complement strand
TCTTTCTTGTTTCTCCCTGATAAACCTACCTGCTCGTGGTAAAGACATCCCAAGTTCACCATCGCCTCTTCCCCATTGTCACAGGACTTCGTGAACACAGTGAGGAAAGAATTTCCTTTTTTTAAATTTTTTAAAATTAAAAAAAATTTTTGGCCACAACGTGCAGCTTGTGGGATCTTAGTTCCTGGACCAGGGATCGAACCGTGCCCCCTGCAGTGGAAGCGTGGAGTCTTAACCACTGGACCGCCAGGGAACTCCAGGACAGAATTTGAGAACTGTATTCTACCAACTCTGAGGTCTATATATCTATTACTCTCTGCACTAGATCAACTTCCTTGAGTCATAGATTCCTCATCCCCTCACATGGATACAGACGTCTGCCTCCCCCACTGATGTAAGGCCACTGCGCATTGTTTGGTTCAACATTGAAACTTTTGGCATGCAGCACCGTCCTGACCCTTGACAAAAACATGTTGAATAAGCAAAGAATGCCGATATCCATAGCTGTGCAATGTTAAGGGAAAACAATTTTGCCTTAAAGGAACCATATGTGTCATGGTGGATTTTATCCTGAGAGTATTCTGAAAGGGAGGCCACTACTAACCACTAGGCTGTGACCATCAAAGGGCTTCTGCCCTGTGGGAACCAAGAGCCTTTCACTGTCAAGACTGTCTTAGAGAACACCAGCCATCGCTACACATAGACCAATGCCTAAGTCTTCCATATACGACTGCTGCTTACCAAATTCTGGTCTCCTACCAAAACTCTACTTTTATTTCAAATCATGGAGAAATAAATGAGTGTCCCTGTATCTTCTGTTCCCTCAATAACCTACATCTTATAAAGGATCCCCCAAATCTATATCTCAACAGGAGATTAATATGACAATGTAATTGAAAGTGCTTCATAAATTAGAAAGTGCCTTATTATGTTATGACTAATGTTATTGCCATCATTAACAAGCCTAACATCATCTCTAATAATAAAAATAACCCCTTGTAATACTCTGATTTTGATGTACTATGGGTCAAATTATAACCCATAGCAATAAAGATGTTATGTCTCACCCTTACTGATAATGACATAAGATGGGTTTAATTAGGATTATACTTATCAGGAAATAGCATTTTTATGGATGAAAGAAGTTTCATTTTTATTACTTAATATCCTTAAGGCCTCTTAAGAGGGCCTGGCCCTATAGTGAGTGGTGGATATTACTCTCTTTATTTGTTTCCTCAATACTTATTAGGCAGAGCTGAGATTTAATTTTTTTCTCAACATCTCAAACTTCTAGCTGATGCTCAGTAAGCCATATGATATTCAGATCCCAAGGCCTTCACTTATTTGCCTTGTGATTTGGGGTAAAATATTTACTGTTCTGAGTCTTGTAAAAAGTTATAAGAATAACTTTTCTACTTATCTTGCTGGGTTTTTTTAGAATCACATCAAATAATATTTCTTATAATATTTAAATATAAAGGCACTAAAAGCAACTTTAAACAGTACTGCAATTAAATAAATATTGTGTTACATTTCTGGGCCCGTTTCTTTTTTTTTAACATCTTTATTGGAGTATAATAGCTTTACGATGGTGTGCTAGTTTCTGCTTTATAACAAAGTGAATCAGCTATACATATACATGTATCCCCATATCTCCTCCCTCTAGCATCTCCCTCCCACCCTCCCTATCCCACCCCTCTAGTTGGTCACAAAGCACCGAGCTGATCTCCCTGTGCTATGCAGCTGCTTCCCACTAGCTATCTATTTTACATTTGGTAGTGTATTTATGTCCATGCCACTCTCTCACTTCATCCCAGCTTACCCTTCCCCCCTCCCTGGGTCCTCAAGTCCATTCTCTACATCTGTGTCTTTATTCCTGTCTAGCCCCTAGGTTCTTCAGAACCTTTTTTTTTCCCTAGATTCCATATATATGTGTTATTTGTTTTTCCTCTTTGACTTACTTCACTCTGTATGGCAGACTCTAGGTCCATCCAACTCACTATAAATAACTCAATTTTGTTTCCTTTTATGGTTGAGTAATATTCCATTGTATATATGTGCCACATCTTCTTTATCCATTCATCAGTCGATGGACACTTAGGTTGCTCCCATGTCCTGGCTATTGTAAATAGAGCTGCAGTGAACATTGTGGTACATGACTCTTTTTGAATTATGGTTTTCTCAGGGTATATGCTGGGCCTGTTTTTGTAAAAGTGATTTTATATCATCTTCCCAAATTAAGCATTTCCTACACTGGCTTCTTAATTTTTTAAAAACTAAATTCTTCCCTTATACTCATCACATTACTACCTTGGGACACTCAATCAGAAATAACCCAACACACATACACACACATACACACACACAGACACACGATTAAACAAAAAAAGATCTAGGAAATAATACTTTCCTATGTGTGATGAATCCTGATATTTTCTATTTTGTTTCACTAAACACAAACGTTTGTGGTGAGCCACAAATTGATTTCATGACTCACAGTTTGGAAAATACTAGCCCACTAGATTAAAAGAAAAATAGAAAAAAATAAACCAAAACGTAACCAATAGGAAAGGAAATGAGTCCTAAGCATCACCTTTTGCCATTTCTTTCCATGTGTCTGTAATCGGTCCAAGAGCACCTCATCGTGCCCTAATCAAATCACAATTTTTCATAATACCAATGTTTCCCTGTTTTTCTGGATGTAGGCTTCCCTCACTTATTTCCCACATCACCTCTCCTGTGAAGCACTTCCAAATCTTCTAGCCAGTTACTCCTTTTCTTGCCTTTTCCCCAATGTCCCAGTTATGTACATATCTCTATTATACCTCATACATGTTATTTTGGTTGCTTAAATATCCATCTACTGAATATACCATTCATGTTTCAATTGTTTAAATGTCCATCAACTTCAGTGAACCTTGATTCCTCTGTGAGTAGATTGGGATTCTGTTAATTTTTAGGTTCTGAATACCTAGCATAGGGTCTGACACAGAGTAGCTCCAAAGTAAAAGTTTGCTGAATAAATGTATTGATTTCAAAGGTGAATTGAAATATAAGGAATTGCTAGGGCTAAATGTTCAAATGCAGTGGTGGTATGCAGGTTCTGTAAAATATGGGTAATCTTATGGGCAGATTCATCCCTTGGGTGGGACAACTAACTACTTAGGTAGCCTCCTAAGCCCAGTGTACTGGAGTGGTTGGTGTCATGTGCTCCTCTTATTTGAACATCATTACAATTCTATTTAAAAATTTCTGTTCTTAATGATATCCCAAGGAGACTATGAAAGATTTCAACAGTTTAGCCTCCTTAGATTACATTATCGTGGGTGGATGAATTGCCCTGAACACTCTTTTAGGGATAGCCCTGATAATGAGATAAAAATTTCAAATTCCTATGAACTATGGATTGGTAGAATTTGCTTATTACAGCATACAGATCTTAAATAACTGTTTATAAGCCGCTGTTAAACCATGCTGCATAGCTTATTATTTTTTAAAAAATAATTGTGTTGTTTTAAAGTTAAGGTTGTTTCAGCAATACATTATTAATGTTTAAAAATACATATATTGGGCTTCCCTGGTGGCGCAGTGCTTGAGAGTCCGCCTGCCGATGCAGGAGACGCGGGTTCGTGCCCCGTTTCGGGAAGATCCCACATGCCGCGGAGCGGCTGGGCCCGTAAGCCATGGCCACTGAGCCTGCGCGTCCGGAGCCTGTGCTCCACAACGGGAGAGGCCACAACAGTGAGAGGCCCGCATAACACAAGAAAAAAAAAAATACATATATTGCCCTTTTGTAAGCACATACAAGTATCATCTATTATTTTAATACAAATAGAAATTCAAAGGTAACATGTTCAAAAATGTATTATTTAAAAATAGCAGTAAAATGGGATTTTCAAAATAAAATCGTATTAACTAGGATTTACAATACAATATAAGCCTGTACTATTATTGTCACGCCAGGATTTGGAAAACTATGCTGGAACATTAAATTTATTCATTTTCACAGCCAGCAGATATTTTGATGTCTGAGTAGCAATAAGAACAAATTACCTAAAAACTTTTAATAGTGTATAGTAAATTAAGACTGAATGGTAATGCAAAAGTGGGTATAACAGGACAAAATTATGAATCTCATAATGATCCAACAACACTTAAAGTGTGCAAACATTTGTATTCTGGAATATACGACCACGGTTGATCCTAATTGTTTCTCTCTTGTCAAATAGAAATTGCACATTAATCTCAAAGTATTGCAAACTGTTCATTACATGCAAATGGTTATGTTGTACAGGCTCTCCAAGGGGACTCAAACTTCTTTACAAAAGGAATCAGGCTAGAAGAAGAGTTTCTCTGATTACGCTAGGTTTCCGTTTAAAGTTCTTCATTTATAAGCAAAAGAAACTGCCTCTGCCAAAAAGGAAATCCATGATAAGGAAATGGAGAGGTTCACGGGACAGAAAGGAAAATCAAAGAATCAGGCTTGGAACAATCAGGACTCCAGAGGGTCTCCACAGCAAGGGTAGCTTGTTGGTCTTGACCAGGCATTCTCGTTAGAATGAATGAAGCCCAACCATATCTCTTATCTCAAGTTTAAAAGTCTCAAGAAAGAATATGATTGGCTAAGCTTAGGACCTATGCTTAGGAACACTGAGATGGTGGGAGAAAGGCTCTGGCAGAACAACTTCGGGAACTCTCTTGGGCGGAATATTTGATTTATTGTCCCATGAAGACTGCTCAGGTAATCAAGAGGACCTGGCGGTACTATCAGTAAGGAGAACAGTTCCTATATACTCTTCAAAATGTCTAAGTCCACCACACACTATTTAAGTGACTTTAAAACCTCTTTTTATTTTTAATCATACCCCTCCTCCTAATGCATGGAGTTGAAAGCTGACTCAAATAACAAGTCTATTTGGAGTTATTTTTTTGTTACCATGACTTTCAGTGTGTTTGACAAGCATGGCTGAAGTCTATTTCTCTGTTATCTCAAGTAACAAAGAATATTTAAAGAGAGGGTAAGAAGGACCCTTGAATTTTTATTGCAACTTTTTATGACTCTATCTTCTAAAGCAAGAGTTAACAAACTTTTTCTGTAAAGAGCTACATAGTTAATCCTTTGGCCTTTGTGGGCCAGGCAGTATCCATGGCAACTACTTATCTCCCCCTTTGTAGCCAGAAAGCAGCCATAGACAGTAAATAAATGTAGTTGAGTCCCAGTAAAACTTATTTGCAAAAACAGGTGGCTGGCAGGATTTGGTGCCATAAAATTCCTCTTCTGAAGAATTTAATATTTATAGGGTCAATAATATTTAGTGTACTATGTATTATATCAAATTCATTTAATTGCTTGACATCTGAGGGATGTCATAGGTGAGATACTTACTCCTAATAATGACCAGTTCAATGTTCCACATGGAACCCTAGATTCTATGGTGGCATATTATTTTGTTTCAGGTTGAAGTTATAAACTAAAATTATTTATTGACAAATAAAAATAATAATGTGCCAATAAAACCTCAAGGGGAAATATGCCACCACACAGTCTGATATGTACTCATATCAGACTTATCTACTATTTTTCAGTTACCTATGTCCCTGAATCTTTCCTCCTTAAAAAAAAATTACTGTCAATTATAGCTTCACAAAAGAGCAAGAATTAAAAAAAAATCTTAACTATGATGTTTGCAAACAATCCTGGTCTCTGGCTTGTACCTATAATTTGGTTATCTAGCAGCAAGATTTACCATTCTTATGACTAAATACTTGCTATTCAGCTTGATGAATAGTTCATCCTGAACCAACTCATCTATGAACAGGCCTCTTGTACTATAATTTGTCAACTTTATCATCGTTCAAAATTTAAAATTCACATCAGAACATTTTCTCACTCTCTTTGTATGACTTGTTCATAGCTAGCTCTTTCCTTATGCTGCCTTTCACAATCTTGCTCTTTTCTGTTTCCCAAAATCTCGTCCTCCCAATTGAGTTTGGGAATCCCAGAGGTATAATGGAGGAGTGGCAAGAAAGACTAAAGGGACACAAATAACTGCTGTAGAAAGAAGACCCATTTTCCTAGGCTGGCTCCAGGACTTTCTAGAGTGTTTACTTATGGCCATGTGTTTCTACCTGGGCCTTCATATGCTGAACACATGTGGCTGTGAGCTTATTAAGGGAAAGGTGGCTCTTTGCCAAGTCTGTATCCCTAGTAGCAAGCAAAGTGCCTGCCTTGCACACACTAGGCTTACACTAAATATTTGTTGAATGGATTTTGATATTTATGATACACTCAAAGGGTCAGAGAATGAAGCCATCATATTGCTAAAAACCTTCAGCAAATATGAGAGTTTCAAGTGTTCTGTACAAAGAAGAGGAGAGGGCAGCTCCTTGGAAGGAAGAATTTCTTGCATATGAGATTGGGTAAAAATGGAAGAAAGGACAAGCTTAGGGATAGTTTGCCTTAGGGAATAATAGGATGAAAATATAATCCTTTCATTTATCCAATTATTCATCATAGTGAGTGTTATATATTTTATGTACGAAGAGATTGTTCTATGTACTGAAGACCTATTAGTGACCAAGAAAGACAAGGTCTCTGCAAGATTTACATTCTAGTGGGAAAGATAAAAAATAAACATGCAAACATATATTAAAATTTCAGCAATTGACAATGTTATGAAGAAGGCAAAGCAGGGTAATTTGGAGAGAAATTAATCCTCTCTCCATGTGTGTGTGTGTGTGTGTGTGTGTGTGTGTGTGTGTGTGTGATCTTTTTAAAATAGGAGAATTTACAAAAAGCATATCTGAGAAGATAACATCAGAACATGGACATATGTAAGTAAAGAGAAGTGTACAAAAGTCCTGAGAGGGAGGGGATTAAGACATAGGAGATAAAGACTGAGGATAGGGTGGAACCCTCTAGCAAAGAGAAAAGCAAGTTTAATGGTAGGAACTAGCACTAAAAGCAATAGTAGGAAGGTATGAGAGAAGAAACAGCAATGAGATCAGAGTGGCTGGAACAATACTCTTTGCAAAGTATTGTACTTCATAAAAATTACTTATATTAGCATTAATCTTATTTTTCATTAAATAATTTCTGCTTCACATTGCTTCCATGTTGATGTGAGCAGGGTTTTTTCCAATTTGGAATTTGCAATTAGCATGCTTCACTTTTTTTTTTGGTAGATTCTTACTCTCCTAATAATTTCTTACTCTAAGAATGGGGATCCCTTAGGGATGTTTTCTCATGCATTTTAAGCAGTTCTTTACAGTTGTGGCTATTACAGTAAGTTATAGTTTTGGTTATTGCTTCTTTTCCATTATGTAGAGCAATTTTTCATCTTCTTAAACATATCATGCTAGACAATAGAACTTAAAGAACTAGCCATTGAGATTATCCAATTATTTTAATATACTTATCTTATAAAAGACACATTTGACAGGCAACAATTTAGAGCCCCTCTCTGAATTTCTGCACTCTGCCAAACTCCCAATAAATCTGTTATTACTACTTCTGAAAAGATGCATAGGAGCCAAGAAGTTATAGAGGAGTTTCTAAGCAGCAATAAAAAGCTAACGGTATTTATGTAAGAATGAAGTACCCAACTGTTTAACTGTATTGAGAGACTGACTTCTCATGCCATTACCAGCTAATAACATTCAAAAGCTTACTTTAAGATGTATTCCCATACTTACACATCACTGTAACCCTAAAGTAAGTGACTAGAGAAATATTCTCTTCGCAGTAAATTTTCATGTTGATTCTAGCTACAGAAACCAGGGTAGCCTTGTGACCACCAAACAAAATCTTATGAAATTTTATTACTGCTGGGGAAATATAAAGGGCCAGCAGTAGTATGAATTATTCTTAACATTGGGGTCCCAATGAAGGGCAACAGATGGCAGAAATTTTAACTCAAATGATTTCTCTATCAAAGTTTCTATTAGCATTTGAGTCCCAGCAGTGCGGCTGTTAAGAAGCCTGCAAACTCACCAGCCAGCTGGTAAAATCAGCACTGTAAAAACTGACTACACAGAAAACATACTTGTATGCAATTTGGTCTTTTACACCATATGCCTTTTTTAGATAGCCTTTGATTTACTCCATATTAATTCAAAGTCAGTTATCTCCTATAGAATCCTTTGGGGGAGTAGATTACCAATTAGGTATTAAAGTACATCCAAATAAAAATACAAACACACACTATAGCAGATAGTGTCAGTGATCTAAGCACATCCATTCAGCACTCTGTTTCTGAGCAAGCCAATGGTTTTTCAGTGATGGGACCTACTACTTGAGGCTTTCTAGGCTGCAAGCTCAGAAATCAGGGTGAGAATAATTAGAAAGTCTGGGTATTTCCAGTAAGAGGAAGACAGCTTTTTTATGGACTCACTTTGTCTCAAGCTTTTGGGTAGGAGTTACCCAGCTCCAATGTGTTCTTGGAATCTAAACTTGTAAGAATTGGGTCCTTTACAAAGTGCTCTAGAATTTTCTTCCATCACAAATAGCCAAGGTAAGGCAGAGCTGAAGAGCAGCTAAAATTGTCTTTGACACTCTTAGATGCTTCTTTCTTTGTCTTATCTCCCTCAACTGCAAGAAACTAGTGCCTTTTTTCCTTGATTTATTTCCTCATCTGAGAGATCACAGAAATGTTCTCATGTTACAACTATACAGTTTATACGTAATTTTCCATTCTCCATGCAAATTTCCAATTTGAGAAAAGAAAAAGCATATTTTGCTTAACTAGAACATGAATTTAAACTATTTTTTTGAGATTTGATGATGAACATAAACATTATGATATGACATACTTAATCCATGCTGTCTTAAGTACCCACAATCACAATGAATTAAAATTTATCATTATGTTACAAAGTAAACAGTTTTTAATTGAATTTATTTACAGCAATACACAAAACTATATTGTACTTCTACCATACAATGGAGTGAAACACAGTAACATTGAAAGATACGCCAGAAGACTAACTTTAAGAAGATGATATTTTGCCTAAAAACAGCAGTTAACTAATGTCACAATAACACATTGGTTTTTCACTCCCTATGTGTGCTTACCATTCACTGATTTAAAGCCTAAAAAGTTTCATCTAAATAATCCTACTTCTGTTTACTTCTTTAGGTTAATTTCAAATGAAATTTCTTAAGATTTCAAGGTCTCATGCTTGCACAAGGCAACGCTCTTTAGAAGGTGCTCTTAATTTTTAATACGGTTCACTAAGCAGCACTGTCCCATAAAATAAACAGGTTCTATTTCCATTAATAGCAAGGTTTTTCTACTCTTTCAAATACTCAATCTAATTTTGATTTTTATTGTTTCTACTGTCAACTTCAAGAATTTTCAACTCCATTAAAATAACAGCCTGTGCTTTAAAAATTATTTCTTTCTACTCTAGAAGAACATGTAGAGCTAAATGTTAGGACATGTTATGATTTCCACTTTTCTGTTTTCACTCAAGGTACTTGTTGGCACACCAATTCACTCTGTCACTAGATGAGTTAACATTATTTTCATAACTTTCCTTCATGGTGCTCAGCTTTCCCTTTGAAAACTCCCATTAACATTTATTCTTGTTAGTTCTAAAAAGAGGCAGATGTGTCAGCTTTCTGAGGAAGATTTGTTTGGTTGAACTGGAATGTTCCTTCACTTTCCAATCCAAGAGCTATACTTTGAGAAAACATCATAAGTCATAAAAGTAAGCATTATTGAAAATGCCTGGTTATTCAATCTGTATTTCAGAAGTTTGGGGACAGCAATTCAGTAAATGTACTTTTGTTCTTATAGATACAGGCTAATCACTTAGGAAGTATGATTAGTTATAAGATCTCAGGTTTAATGAGTATTTTGTGGAGAATGCAATTCTAAGTACGTTATGCACATCTCATTTTACTATTTAAGAGAAGAGAAAACAGAGACAGAGATTTAAGACAATTCACAAGATTCTGCAGCTATTAAAGGAGCTAAAGGAGCTGGGATTTGAACCCACACTTTCTGAATGTGGCTTCCGACTTTTTAGCCAATTTTCTAAACTTCTACTAGAGACTAATGTGGCATGTCAATATTTTTGTGGGTGATAAAATTTTCCATGTGTACTCAATTACTGCTTGTTGAATGAATATTTAAGAGACATAACTAATTGAATGAGCTTATAAACAGACCAATTTTAGTGGCATGTAACATGATTAATATTTTCTCATGTAAAAAATATGATATTTTTAAAAGATTCCCGTAGTGGCATGACATATTTTTGGAATATGTTGAAAAATATTAATTAATATATTTATTTTTATCATTCATTTGTGATGGCTGAGTTGCATTCATTCAATAGCTGAGTTGCATGGAACCAGACAATCTTTTTGGCATTGGCAGCAACTTTATTTTGAACAGTAACACCAAGTGTCAGTAGGACAATGATTTGTCTTTTTTAAAGTTAAAAAGATAAATAAAATGCAGTTTGATAGAAGTCTATATAGATAAACTTACAACATGTACCTGTTTATTATTTTATTTCATATCTAGACATGATGTCTTTGCTGAAAATTATTCTTATGAGGCTTTAAACTCCAGTGTACCCCTGTAAATATTTGTTTAGTACATGGGCTGCTCGGTTGATTTTCCTTAAAGTAACGATTACCGGTTCATGGCAACAAATCTGTCTGCTGCTAACAGGCAGCATCTACATTCTGTTTCCTAAAATAATTTCTCATCAAAAATTTAAACTCTCTTATTCATTATTAGTCAGTCAACAATGATAATGACCAAGACAGCTGAAATTACCACAGTTTCCATTTTTCTTATCAATGGAGATGACTTATAGTGCCTTTCTGGACCCTTTTCTGAGACTTACCAGAACGGAAAGATAACTCCAGATGTCTTATGTTTATGTGTGTCTATGCAGGTATGCACACGTGTATGTGCATGATTTTGGACCTTCCTAATCACCAGGGGGAAAAAAACCGTAACTGTTTAGAATATTTGTGATATCATTCACAGTTCCATAGCTAGAAAAACTTTTCCCTGGACATCCAGAATTCCCTTTTTTATTTCATTGAGTAAAACACAGACTAAATAAAATAGTCTTTTAAGAAATTCTCCAATTAACGGAAAAAAAGTTTTGATAAAATGTTCATTAATTACAACTAAACCCCAGTGTCAAGAAGTGGAGACCTTTAGTCATTCTCAAGGCAATTCAAATTATCATATAGTTTTAAGATTGTATAGAAGTAAACACACTAAAATATCAAATGACATAAAAATTGTTTGTTTTGGACTTCTGCTTCTGTCCAAGTTGGAGTAACAGGGACCAAAGTTAACTTCTTGGTTAAAAATTTTTAAAAATGAACAAAATGTATGGAACAATGTTTTTTAAGACATTATACACTGGGTAATTAAAAAAAGTGATCTCTAAGAAATTAGAAACAAATTAGGTGAGCCCTACCATTGATTGCCCCAGCTTACTATCTGGGCAGAGTTCCAAGCTATGACAAAGGATGAAGGTACTCTCAGAAAGCCACGGAGTCTCCTTGAGTTGAGGAGATGGAGCTGGGAATCCAAGGAGACCAAAGTGGCTAGAGTCACAGGGCAGAGCATCAGAGAGGAGACAGATACACAGAGAATAAACATTAGAGATGTGCAGAGAACGCCCTTCCAGTCTTCAGCTCAGTCCCAATCAGTTCCTATATGAGAAGAAACTATCACTGTCTAGGGGAA
>NW_006784469.1:731801-736425 GCF_000442215.2 Lipotes vexillifer | reverse complement strand
AGAACTACACAACATGATTAAAGGGAACAATCACCAGAGTTCACATATGGCTGGGAATAGTATCTGTCCCTGCCAGCCACAGTGGAAAACATCATTCACAGAGCATCAGAGTGAATACTGAGATGGGTTTTGCTTTAGCAGTGGGGAATAATTAGCCCTAGACTTAGGTCGTTCTGCTCAAAACTCAAAAAGTATAAGAGGAAGACACTCAAAAGATCAAACTGTTTCCAAGCAAACTAACTGTGTTCCAGCCCAAAGGTCATTAATATTTATCTGCACAAATATATCAAGCACTCAACAAGTTAAAATTCACACCTGGCACCCAATCAAAAATTACCAGTCATCCAAAGAAGCAGGAGAATAACACCCATAACAAGGAGAAAAAAATAATTGAAATTGACCCAAAATAGACACAGATGATAGAACTGGTAGACAAGTACATTATAACTGTTATTATAACTGTATTCCATATTTTCAAGAAGGTAAAGATTGACATGTTGAGTAGAGACATGAAAGATGTTAAAACTCTGTAGTCACACTTCAGCAATGTACTGAATCACACAAAACAATGTCTGAGGTTAAAATTATACATTAGATGAGATTAACCAAAGATCAGATATGGTAGAAGATTAGTCCATTTGACAATAGAAATTATGTAAAATGAATTACAGTGAAAAAAAGACTGAAAATAAAAAGAACGAAACATCAGTGGGTGGCCTAATATATGTTATCAGAGTCCCTGAAAAGGGGAACGGGGCAGAAAAATATTATTTTTAAATAACACCTTTAAAATTTCTGAATTTGATGAAGACTAAGGACACACAGATCCAAGAAGCTTAACAGACCTCAAGAGGAAGAAACACAAAGAAAACTATAGCAAGGAACATCATAAACCAATTGCTCAATTCCCAAAAGCACTCCCTAATAAACCTTCTGTATCCATTTCTGAGTGAGATGCCAACCTGAAATATATACCAATATCCATATCAAGACAACCACCCTCTGTGGAGTAGAAGGTATATATATATTTACCTACAATGTACTTCTACGTTGCTTTATTTTCTCATAATGAGTATATATTATTTTTACAACAAAAACAGATTAATATATGTAACTACCTTGTGATGGATATCTTTGCAAATGGCAAGAGGTTTATAAATCTCCCCAAGAACACCTTATATCTCTTAAAATTCTGCCTTTAAGTCAGAAACCTAGTGATGCTGCATTAGCTCAAAATTCGCTTCAGTGCTGTTACAAAATGTATTTTCTGTATGATGGCAGATTGGAAATCCACAAATTTCCCGTACCTGCAATGCCAATGCTGATGTGTATAAAAATTTGATATACACATAATTACACAAGATTTCAAAATTATTCATTTTCTATGTTTACACAGCTTACACACACATAGGTGTTTAAATGCTAACTTTCTTAATATCAAAAGGCCTATTTGCTATGCAAAAAATATTTGAGAATGGAGAACTGTAAGGTTGAAAATGATATTGCTTTGTGAATCCAGCATTTTGAAATGTCTGGACTATTTAATACATTACCCTTTTCTTTGCTTTCATCTGTCTTAATCAGTGTTTTCTGGCATTCAAAAACTGGCCATAGTTCAAATCTACTTGACTGAAAATTGCTACCTGAACAACTTTAACTAAAAAATGTTGCAAAAATACTTAAGATTTGGTGTAATAAACACAATATTTCTTATACCTAAGCCATATACTTTATAACATAAATTATAACCTGTACAATCCACTTTATCTGCATAATCAAAAGATACAGCAAGTTGAAATTAAACTGTACGCTGGTTATAATCCATATGTTGCACTTCCATTAACAAAAACCATAAAACAGTCAATAAGTACTGCCAATAAACTCTGCATTGCTTTGGCCTCTGGACTATCTCAGAAGGCATTTTGTCAATAGAATATATAGAAATATTGCTACATCGCCACAAATTGTCTTTAGGGAAACAGAACTGTAATTTCATCATGATGGATATTTCTAACAACTACATGATTGCTAAGTATACCACAAGTTCTCCTCCTGGACAAAATCCAACATAAGGCAAAAACACACACTGCCCCAAAGCCACAGGACACCCTGCTGTAAGATGCATCCCTGTATCAAAGATTCAATTACACTTTGCAGTTCATCAGGTAAACCAGTTACGTCTAGACTCCTATCCTGACACAAAACGTCCACTGCATAGTCTTCAAAAATGATCATCATGACAAGTTCTAGTAGGTGCAGTGCTGACAACAAAAGTCAAAAATTATAAATTTCCATCATCCTTCACAACCTGAACTTAAAGAAGTTAAGTAGTCGTGATGTTGTGGTGAAGATAAAAACAATTTGAAAAAAAGAGATCTCAAAAACTTACGTTAAGATACCATTTGTATTTGGCATGTTTCCAACTCTCAGGAACTTGTGTCTTTTTGAGAAAGTGTTCAGCTTCTGTTAGCCATTGATTAAATATCTTCATATCATAATGAAACCGCCGCCATTTTTCAACAGATCTGTCAAATTGCCTAGAATTTAAAAATATGGATCAAGAAAAATAAATGGATTATATGGACCTAGCATATATTTTATTACATTAACGAGGATATTATTTTGATAGCTTCTCACATTTGTATATTTCAAATTCAATTAACATAAATAATTAGTATAGAATACAGGATGAATTAAAATAAAAGGTTGTAATTTTCCCTTTAAAACTGAATACATTTTGTGATTGAAACAAAGATGGAAACAACTATCATGGAGTATTAGTGTTTTCTTCCCTATGGGAATATTTAATTTTTAATAAAATTTCAGGAATTAAAAAAATATATTAACATCTAATAAATTAAGTATTTTGAAGCTAGATACTAACAGTCAAAATATTTTTTGGATCAAAATAAAATTATTTCATTAAACTCTACCAATTTCAGTCATATCTTGACCTAAAAGCGTCTATTCATTAAGATCCTCAAGCATTCAGGATGATAGATGTAACTTATACGTAGGCTTACATGTAAAATATCTACCAACTAACTGATATAGTAGTCTAAAACAGATGATGAGTGTTGTCTTCCTTTATCCTTCCGGTTTCATTGTATCCACTAACATTTCAAATTGGAATGCTGAAGGAATTTAGTGCAAGGTAATATGTTAACATCTCACGTGAAAAGAATATTAAGAAGGAAGCATTTGGTCATGTTCTGGTTGCAGAAGAGACTGAGGCAGAAATTATATGAGTCAAGGCTTTATGTTTACCCTAAGACAGCTGCACATAACAATCACTTGTAGCATTTTGAAAAAAACAGCAATAAAACACTGATTTTGGGTCCCCAATCTAGACCAATTAAATCAGTATCTTTGGAGGTGGGATCCTTACACTGGTATTTTTAAAAGCACCCAGATGATTCTAATGTATGGTAAAGGTGAAAAATACTGTATATTATTAAGTTTTAAATATGGGGTTCACGATCTACTGGGTCTCCCAATGCCCATCCAAACAGGCATTTGCCAGCACGAAAAAAAAGCCATCCTGAAGATTCCTGGCTGTAGAGCTGCCTCACAATACAGTAGTCTGTCAAACTTCTCTGAGTTCTACTCTTAAGATGCAATGGATTATAGATTTGAATATCTTGAGGATCTTCTCAGATCTCTACCTCCATTTAGGAACTTTAAATAATTTTAGAACCCCAATAATGCCACAATTCCCTACTGTTTTACTGGGAAAGGAATGGAATTCACATTTATTAAACATTTACTATGAACCAGGCCCTGGGCTCTGTGCTTTCACGTATCCAATTCCATTGACTCCTACAAAACACCCTGCAACATAAAAATTATTACTTCCATTTCCCACTGAAGAAAACTGAGATGCTGAGTAAGTTACCAAAAGATAAACAGATATTAAATGGAAGAGAGGGAATTCTAACTCAGATCTCTCTGGTTTCAGTGGTGTCTTTTACCACCTTACATTAAATTTGCTGGGATTTCCTTTTTTCAAGATGAATTTTCACCAAGTTAAACAATTCAACATGATCGTTGTAGGCCTCTTTTTCCTATTTTTTCTTCTTTATTTTCTTCCAATATTTAATTATATATCTACATATACAATGCATTCTATCAGATATTGCATTTAATGATGAACTGTATTTTCACCTTAAAAATATCTAAAACAGTATTTTGGTAGCATAAAAAGGCAGCTAATGATAGCCAAAAGAGGCAGTCTCTATAGCTAGCTTATAAAAAAGAATTCTACCTTTAATAAATAATGGCATTCTAGAGTTGATCAAATATGATATATCCATGAGCCACAAAATTATCTTGGAAATGTGTGCATATTTAATAATAATTTTGTTTCCATATGTTTTCAGCGCTAATACACAAAACATGACTTAAGAATACATCATAAGAATTTATTCCCTTTCGGGCTTTCCTGGTGGCGCAGTGGTTGAGAGTCCGCCTGCCGATGCAGGGGACACGGGCTCGTGCCCCGGTCCGGGAAGATCCCACATGCTGCGGAGCGGCTGGGCCCGTGAGCCATGGCCGCTGAGCCTGTGCGTCCGGAGCCTGTGCACCGCAACAGGAGAGGCCACAACAGTGAGAGGCCCGCGTACAG
>NW_006784469.1:719950-731700 GCF_000442215.2 Lipotes vexillifer | reverse complement strand
AAAAAAAAAAAAAAAAAAAAAAAAAAAAAAAAGAATTTATTCCCTTTAAAAAAGAATTGTACATTTTATATGTCTTACAGGTACTTGAAGCACTGGAGTCAAAGAGTTGTTAAATGAGAATCTAAAACACAATGAATCATAGTTGGCATTGTTCCATCTTAGTGAGACTGTAGTTGATTTTAGTTTTCATTATATGTATTTTTATGTTGTCAAGTTTTTCTGCAATGTGCATTTCATACTTTGAATATTCAGAAAAATACAGCTATTAAAATTTATTTATTTTAAATTAAACTATAGTTGATTCACTATATTATATTAGTTTCAGGTGTACAACCCAGTGATTCAATATTTTTGTAGACTATACTCCATTCAAAGTTACAGCTGTATTTTAAATAATGGCCATATTCCCTGTACTGTACAATATATCCTTGTTGCTTATTTATTTTATACATAGTAGTGTCTCTTAATCCCATACTCTTATTTTGCCCCTCCCTTTTCCTTTCCCCACTGGTAACCACTAGTTTATTCTCTGAATCTGTGATTCTCTTTCTGTTTCATTATACACATTCTTTTATTTTTTTTAGGTTCCACATATAAGAGATAACAGAGTGATAACATAGATAACATCTTTCTCTGTCTGACTTATTTCACTAAGCATAATACTTTTTAAAAGGCAGTCTCACACACAAACAACTAACATCTCCAACTATGCTCCTGACACCATAGTTTGGGAAACAGGCAGAGGCTAACCAGACCACAGAGGAGTTGTCATTTGGTCATAATTTACCATCCCACCTTTGTAGCAGTCATCAGTCCCCTTCTTACTTTTCTTTTTTCCCAACCCAATCACCATATTTACCCTCTAGCCAACCCTTTTAGCTACTGGGAGGTGACTGTTTCTCCAACATCTGTGCTATAAATACTCTTCATTCCAGTCTGCTGCAAATGTGTCCCTCCACCACTCACCACTGGCAATTACCATCTTCCACCAGATTCCACAAAGCCTCCTCCCATCCAATCCCTCTTCTTCACAGTTTATCTATCCTCTAAATTCTCCAGGAGAAGAAAACCATCAGCACCCATACAGTTGATCATGGTACCCCTTAGTTCTGCAAGACCAAGTTGGAGATAGGAAGAGAAGGGAAACAGTCTAAGAGCTCAGGCTTCTCTACTTACATGTGTGTTCCAGGCCCACAAAAATGAGACAGGATGGAGTTACCAGCCAGAAAGGACTCTCTGCAGTCCCCCCATGCCTTGCTACTGTCTCAGGATTTCGTGACTTTGTACATTAGTCCAATATTCCTGAAATGTCCTCCTTCCCTTTGCTCCCTTTTCCCCAGCTCCTGCAATCTGAACCTTTTCATACTTAAAGACTTCATCTGAACTACTTATACTGTCACTTTATAAATCTCTAAATACAGAATATTCACTAGAGTCTGCAACTGCTAAAACTTCGAAAACTGTAAAGCTGATTTAATTTTATTATTAAAATTAATGTTAAAATAAGTAACTCTATCCAAACAAAATATTAAATAAAAGCATGCACTTTACATGTGATGATTTAATGTGAGTAATAATATTTTAAATTCCATTTTAAGCATCACATAAAAATCTTAAAAATACTTTCCAGCATTTGAATACACATTGTTAACAGCCAAATCTAAATCTATTCTTGAATTTACTATGTAAAGTTTCATTTTTTATCATGACTACTTATAAACTTAAACTCTTTCCCACCAAGTAACATTCCAAATGAATAAATATAAATTTTGCTCGTTTTGCAATGTTACATTTCTAAATTTAGTCTCTAATCACTCACTATGCTCCCTAAATTCCTCTCATTCCATTAACTGGATGGTCCATGACTGAGGAAAAAGGCAGCAACAACCAGAAACACATAGAGATGTTAAAAACAGCATTCAGGGAAAGAAATATTAGTTTTACCCTCTGTATTATTACAAGGGGAAAAAAAAAGTTGCTGCTTTTTTTCCTGGCAGTAAGAGGAAATGTAGACCCAACTAAATAAAAAACAAAAAAATGTCAGTATAAACATATGGATAATAAATCAAGTGATTTTAAAATTTTGCAAATATTAAAATCCTCATTCACTATGCAAGCAGTATTTAAAATTACACTGCTGCTTCATTTATGTGCAGCATAACTTATTTCCTGCTGTTCTAAATCAAGTTAGTCAGATTATTCTCGAGCATAAATTACATTTAGGGAATAATTTAGGTACTTTGGGACATACTTTAACACTTTCAGGCCATTAAGGTGATGCTCAATTCCATGAAATAAATGTAAATAAATAACACCCTAGTAGCCTTCTGACATATCCATTGTGGCTTTATACTTAAGGTCTGCAAACTCAGCACTGGGCTGCTGAGTATTTCCTTCTACTTATTTCATCTTTGATTAGGTGAGTGGGAGGGCTCTTGGCGAAAGTCTCACGGTCCAAACTACAGCAGCTGATAAATAAAAGTTAAATTAGTCATTTGCCTCAAATCATAGTACCTAACTCACCTTCCCACACCCGCACTCCCCGATCCCTGTTTCCCCAGTAATCAAATTATTTTTTTATTTTTTAATTTTTTTTTTGCGGTACGTGGGCCTCTCACTGTTGTGGCCTCTCCCGCTGCGGAGCACAGGCTCCGGACGCACAGGCTCAGTGGCCATGGCTCACGGGCCCAGCTGCTCCACGGCATGTGGGATCTTCCCAGACCAGGGCACAAACCCGTGTCCCCTGCATCGGCAGGCGGACTCCCAACCACTGCGCCACCAGGGAAGCCCCAAGTAATCAAATTATTTAATAAAACCTAAGTATACTAGCAGTACTGAAATATTTCCTACAGAACATGGCTCACTCTGGGGAACTCTTCCATGGCTTCAACTTGCCTCACTCCTCTCACACCCCTTTTAAATCTTACTCCTAACATTTCTAGACAAAAGTCAGTTCTCTCATGCTTAATTTATATACTGAGCCTAGATCCATGCATGTATAATTAGACTCCATTCCAGTTGGCTGTCTCACTGCAACCACTCACTGGACACAGGCTTATACCTGAACCCATGACCGTGCCTCCTCATACAGGTAGAGCACAGTGGTCAGATTGCCTAGGGTGGAATCATGGCTCCACCATCTACTTTGTGGCCTTGGGCAAGTAAGTGACCTCTCTGAAAAGTTATTATAAAAGTACTATCTCCCTCCTAAGGCTAATTTTGAGGGTTACATATATGAATGTATTTAAATTTCTTAGAACAGTAATTGGTAGGGTTCAACAAATATGAGTAGTAGTTTCTGTTATTATTATTCTGTCTATATTTGCTTAGGTTTTCAAATGCAAATCAAATCACCAGTATAGAATCCAAGCCATGTCACTGTCTCTCTGGTGGGGAATCAGATGTATAAGAAACAAGTTCATTTTCAGGATTGAAATTAATTAAATAGATGATGCAATTAGCTTGTTTACAGAAGCTGAATCACTACTCCAGCATAGAATCCCTGGTTGACCATGCCTGGCTCTGACCACCCTATATATATATTTGTTTTTTAAACACCTTTTATTGTGAAATATAACTAATAAACAGAAGAATCTATACAATACCATGTTACCATAACCCAAGACAAAAAATTTTTTAAAAAATCTCCAGCAGTCAGAAATCCCTCTTGAACCCCCTCCCAATCATTATCCCCTCTTTCTCCCACAATATAACCTCCATCCTAACTTTCATGGTAAACATTTCCTTAAAAGTTTGTAATTTAAATACGCATTTCTAACAGTAGAGTTTGGCTGCTGTATGTTTTTGAACTTCTTATATATGGAACCATATAATATGTATTTTTTGGTAAGATGGTTCATTTGCTCAATACTATACATTTAAGATTAATCCAGGGGAAGATGGCAGAAGAGTAAGACGCGGAGATCATCTTCCTCCCCACAGACACACCAGAAATACATCTACACGTGGAACAACTCCTACAGAACACCTACTGAACGCTGGCAGAAGACCTCAGACCTCCCAAAAGGCAAGAAACCCCCCACATACTTGGGTAGGGCAAAAGAAAAAAGAATAAACAGAGACAAAAGGATAGGGATGGGACCTGCACCAGTAGGAGGGAGCTGTGAAGGAGGAAAGGTTTCCACACACTAGGAAGCCCCTTCGCGGGCGAAGACTGCGGGTGGCGCAGGGGTAAAGCTTCAGAGCTGCGGAGGAGAGCGCAGCAACAGGGGTGCGGAGGGCAAAGCAGAAAGATTACCACACAGAGGATCAGGGCCGACCGGCACTCAGCAGCCCGAGAGGCTTGTTTGCTCATCCGCCGGGGCAGGCGGGGCTCAGAGTTGAGGCTCGGGCTTCCGTCAGAGCGCCAGGAGAGGACTGGGGTTGGCAGTGTGAACACAGCCTGCAGGGGGTTAGTGCGCCACGGCTGGCTGGGAGGGAGTCCAGGTAAAAGTCTGGACCTTCCGAAGAGGCAAGAGATTTTTTCTTCCCTCTTTGTTTCCTGGTGCGCGAGGAGAGGGGATTAAGAGCGCTGCTTAAAGGAGCTCCAAAGAGGGGGGCGAGCCGTGGCTAAAAGCGTGGACCCCAGAGACGGGCATGAGACACTAAGGCTGCTGCTGCCGCCACCAAGAAGCCTGTGTGTGAGCACAGGTTACAATCCACACCCCCCTTCCAGGGAGCCTGTGCAGCCTGCCACTGCCAGGGTCCCGGGATCCAGGGACAACTACCCCGGGAGAACGCATGGCGCGCCTCAGGCTGGTGCAACGTCACGCCGGCCTCTGCCACCACAGGCTCGCCCCAGACTCCATGCCCCTCCCTCCACCCCCCTCCCCGGCCTGAGTGAGCCAAAGCCCCCGAATCAGCGGCTCCTTTAACTCCGTCCTGTCTGAGCAAAGAACAGACGCCCTCCGGCGACCTACACACAGAGGCGGGGCCAAATCCAAAGATGAGCCCCTGGGAGCTGTGAGAACAAAGAAGAGAAAGGGAGATCTCTCCCAGCAGCCTCAGAAGCAGCGGATTAAAGCTCCACAATCAACTTGATGTACCCTGCATCTGTGGAATACATGAATAGACAACAAATCATCCCAAATTGAGGAGGTGGACTTTGAGAGCAAGATTTATTATTTTTTCCCCTTTTCCTCTTTGTGTGTGTGTGTATGTGTATGCTTCTGTGTGAGATTTTTGTCTGTATAGCTTTGCTTCCACGATTTGTCCTAGGGTTCTAGCCTTCCTTTATTTTTTTTTCTTAATAATCATTTTTTATTATAATAACTTTATTTTATTTTACTTTATCTTCTTTATTTCTTTCTATCTTTCCTTCCTTCCCTCCTTTAGACAACGAATCATCCCAAATTGAGGAGGTGGACTTTGAGAGCAAGATGTATGATTTTTTCCCCTTTTCCTCTTTTTGTGAGGGTGTATGTGTATGCTTCTGTGTGAGATTATGTCTGTATAGCTTTGCTCCCACCATTTGTCCTAGGGTTCTATCCATCCGTTTTTTTAAATAATTATTTTTTAAATTTTAATAACTTTATTATATTTTATCTTACTTTATTTTACTTTACTTTATCTTCTTTCTTTCTTCCTTCCTTCCCTCCTTCCTTCCTTCCTCCCTCCCTCCCTCCTTTCTTTCTTTCTTTTTCTTTCTTTTCTTTCTTTCTTCCTTTCTTCCTTTCTTTCTTCCTTCCTTCCTTCCTTCCTTCCTTCCTTCCTTTCTTTCTTTCTTTCTTTCTTTTCCTACTAATTCTTTTTTTCTACTTTTTCTCCCTTTTCTTGTGAGCCGTGTGGATGAAAGGCTCTTGGTGCTACAGTCAGGAGTCACTGCTGTGCCTCTGAGGTGGGAGAGCCAACTTCAGGACACTGGTCCACAAGAGACCTCCCAGCTCCACATAATATCAAATGGCGAAAATCTCCCAGAGATCTCCATCTCAACACCAGCACCCAGCTTCACTCAATGACCAACAAGCTACAGTGCTGGACATCCTATGCCAAACAACCAGCAAGACAGGAACACAACCCCACCCATTAACAGAGAGGCTGCCTAAAATCATAAGGCCACAGAAACCCCAAAACTACCACAAGACGTGGACCGGCCCACCAGAAAGACAAGATCCAGCCTCATCCACCAGAACACAGGTACTAGTCCCCTCCACCAGGAAGCCTACACAACCCACTGAGCCAGCCTTAGCCACTGGGGACAGACACCAAAAACAATGGGAACTATGAACCTGCAGCCTTCAAAAAGGAGACCCCAAACACAGTAAGATAAGCAAAATGAGAAGACAGAAAAACACACAGCAGATGAAGGAACAAGATAAAAACCCACCAGACCTAACAAATGAAGAGGAAATGGGCAGTCTACCTGAAAAAGAATTCAGAATAATGACAGTAAAGATGATCCAAAATCTTGGAAATAGAATGGAGAAAATACAAGAAACGTCTAACCAGGACCTAGAAGAACTAAAGATGAAACAAACAATGATGAACAACACAATAAATGAAATGAAAAATACTCTAGATGGGATCAACAGCAGAATAACTGAGACAGAAAAACGGATAAGTGACCTGGAAGATAAAATAGTGGAAATAACTACCACAGGGCAGAATAAAGAAAAAAGAATGAAAAGAACTGAGGACAGTCTCAGAGACCTCTGGGACAACATTAAACGCACCAACATTCGAATTATAGGGGTTCCAGAAGAAGAAGAGAAAAAGAAAGGGACTGAGAAAATATTTGAAGAGATTATAGTTGAAAACTTCCCTAATATGGGAAAGGAAATCGTTAATCAAGTCCAGGAAGCACAGAGAGTCCCATACAGGATAAATTCAAGGAGAAATACGCCAAGACACATATTAATCAAACTGTCAAAAACTAAATACAAAGAAAGCATATTAAAAGCAGCAAGGGAAAAACAACAAATAACACACAAGGGAATCCCCATAAGGTTAACAGCTGATCTCTCAGCAGAAACTCTACAAGCCAGAAGGGAGTGGCAGGACATACTGAAAGTGATGAAGGAGAAAAACCTGCAACCAAGATTACTCTACCCAGCAAGGATCTCATTCAGATTTGATGGAGAAATTAAAACCTTTACAGACAAGCAAAAGCTGAGAGAGTTCAGCACCACCAAACCAGCTTTACAACAAATGCTAAAGGAACTTCTCTAGACAAAGACACAAGAGAAGGAAAAGTCCTATAATAACGAACCCAAAACAATTTAGAAAATGGGAATAGGAACATACATATCGATAATTACCTTAAATGTAAATGGCCTAAAAGCTCCCACCAAAAGACACAGATTGGCTGAATGGATACAAAAACAAGACCCATATATTTGCTGTCTACAAGAGACCCATTTCAGATCTAGAGACACATACAGACTGAAAGTGAAGGGATGGAAAAAGATATTTCATGCAAATGGAAACCAAAAGAAAACTGTAGTACCAATTCTCATATCAGACAAGAAAGCCTTTAAAATAAAGACTATTAGAAGAGACAAAGAAAGACACTATATAATGATCAAGGGATCGATCCAAGAAGAAGATATAAAAATTGTAAATATTTATGCACCCAACATAGGAGCACCTCAATACATAAGGCAAATACTAACAGCCATAGAAGGGGAAATCGAGAGTAACACATTCATAGCAGGGGACTTTAACATCCCACTTTCACCAATGGACAGATCATCCAAAATGAAAATAAATAAGGAAACACAAGCTTTAAATGATACATTAAACAAGATGGACTTAATTGGTATTTACAGGACACTCCATCCAAAAACAACAGAATACACATTTTTCTCAAGTGCTCATGGAACATTCTCCAGGATAGATCATATCTTGGGTCACAAGTCAAGCCTTGGTAAATTTAATAAAATTGAAATTGTTTCAAGTATCATTTCCGACCACAACTTAATGAGACTAGATATCAATTACAGGAAAAGATCTGTAGAAAATACAAACACATGGAGGCTAAACAATACACTACTTAATAACGAAATGATCACTGAAGAAATCAAACAGGAAATTAAAAAATACCTAGAAAAAAATGACAATGGAGACATGACGACTCAAAATCTATGGGATGCAGCAAAAGCAGTTCTAAGAGGGAAGTTTATAGCAATACAATCCTACGTTAAGAAACAGGTAACACCTCGAATAAACAACCCAACCTTGCACCTAAAGCAATAAGAGAAAGAAAAACAAAAAAACCCCAAAGTTAGCAGAAGGAAAGAAATTATAAAAATCAGATTAGAAATAAATGAAAAAGAAATGAAGGAAATGATAGCAAAGATCAATAAAGCTAAAAGCTGGTTCTTTGAGAAGATAAACAAAATTGATAAACCATTAGCCAGACTTATCAAGAAAAAAAGGAAGAAGACTCAAATCAATAGAATTAGAAATGAAAAAGGAGAAGTAACAACTAACACTGCAAAAATACAAAAGATCGTGAGAGATTACTACAAGCAACTCTACGCCAATAAAATGGACAACCTGGAAGAAATGGACAAATTCTTAGAAATGCACAATCTGCCAAGACTGTATCAAGAAGAAATAGAAAATATGAGCAGACCAATTGGAAGCACTGAAATTGAAACTGTGACTAAAAATCTTCCAACAAACAAAAGCCCAGGACCAGATGGCTTCACAGGCGATTTCTATCAAACATTTAGAGAAGAGCTAACACCTATCCTTCTCAAACTCTACCAAAATATAGCAGAGGGAGGAACACTCCCAAACTCATTCTACGAAGCCACCATCACCTTGATACCAAAACCAGACAAGGATGTCACAAAGAAAGAAAACTACAGGCCAATATCACTGATGAACACAGATGCAAAAATCCTCAACAAAATACTAGCAAACAGAATCCAACAGCACATTAAAAGGACCATACACCATGACCAAGTGAGGTTTATTCCAGAAATGCAAGGATTCTTCAGTACACACAAATCAATCAATGTGATAAACCATATTAACAAACTGAAGGAGAAAAACCATATGATCATCTCAATAGATGCAGAGAAAGCTTTTGACAAGATTAAACACCCATTTATGATAAAAACCCTGCAGAAACTAGGCATAGAGGGAATTTTCCCCAACATAATAAAGGCCATATATGACAAACCCACAGCCAACGTCATACACCATGATCAAGTGGGGTTTATTCCAGGAATGCAAGGATTCTTCAATATACGCAAATCTATCAATGTGATTAACCATATTAACAAATTGAAGGAGAAAAACCATATGATCATCTCAATAGATGCAGAGAAAGCTTTTGACAAAATTCAACACCCATTTATGATAAAAACCCTGCAGAAAGTAGGTGTAGAGGGAACTTTCCTCAATATAATAAAGGCCGTATATGACAAGCCCACAGCCAACATCATCCTCAATGGCGAAAAACTGAAAGCATTTCCACTAAGGTCAGGAACAAGACAAGGTTGCCCACTCTCACCACTCTTATTCAACATAGTTTTGGAAGTTTTAGCCACAGCAATCAGAGAAGAAAAGGAAATAAAAGGAATCCAAATCGGAAAAGAAGAAGTAAAGCTGTCACTGTTTGCAGATGACATGATACTATACATAGAGAATCCTAAAGATGCTACCAGAAAACTACTAGAGCTAATCAATGAATTTGGTAAAGTAGCAGGATACAAAATTAATGCACAGAAATCTCTGGCATTCCTATACACTAATGATGAAAAACCTGGAAGTGAAATCAAGAAAACACTCCCATTCACCACTACAACAAAAAGAATAAAATATCTAGGAATAAACCTACCTAAGGAGACAGAAGACCTGTATGCAGAAAATTATAAGACACTGATGAAAGAAATTAAAGATGATACAAATAGATGGAGAGATATACCATGTTCTTGGATTGGAAGAATCAACATTGTCAAAATGACTCTACTACCCAAAGCAATCTACAGATTCAACGCAATACCTATCAAATTACCACTGGTATTTTTCACAGAATTATAACAAAAAATTTCACAATTTGTATGGAAACACAAAAGACCTGGAATAGCCAAAGCAATCTTGAGAATGAAAAACGGAGGTGGAGGAAACAGGCTCCTGGACTTCATACTATACTACAAAGCTACAGTAATCAAGACAGTATGGTACCAGCACAAAAAAAGAAATATAGATCAATGGAACAGGATAGAAAGCCCACAGATAAACCCACGCACATATGGCCACCTTATCTTTGATAAAGGAGGCAGGAATGTACAGTGGAGAAAGGACAACCTCTTCAATAAGTGGTGCTGGGAAAACTGGACAGGTACATATAAAAGTATGAGATTAGATCACTCCCTAACACCATACACAAAAATAAGCTCAAAATGGATTAAAGACCTAAATGTAAGGCCAGAAACTATCAAACTCTTAGAGGAAAACATAGGCAGAACACTCCATGACATAAATCACAGCAAGATCCTTTCTGAGCCACCTCCCAGAGAAATGGAAATAAAAACAAAAATAAACAAATGGGACCTAATGAAACTTCAAAGCTTTTGCACCGCAAAGGAAACCATAAACAAGACCAAAAGACAACCCTCAGAATGGGAGAAAATATTTGCAAATGAAGCAACTGACAAAGGATTAATCTCCAAAATTTACAAGCAGCTCATGCAGCGCAATTTCAAAAAAACAAACAACCCAATCCAAAAATGGGCAGAAGACCTAAATTGACATTTCTCCAAAGAAGATATACAGACTGCCAACAAGCACATGAAAGAATGGTCAACTTCATTAATCATTAGAGAAATGCAAATCAAAACAACAATGAGATATCATCTCACACCAGTCAGAATGGCCATCATCAAAAAATCTAGAAACAATAAATGCTGGAGAAGGTGTGGAGAAAAGGGAACCCTCTTGCACTGCTGGTGGGAATGTGAATTGGTTCAGCCACTATGGAGAACAGTATGGAGGTTCCTTAAAAAACTACAAATAGAACTACCATATGACCCAGCAATCCCACTACTAGGCATATACCCTGAGGAAACCAGAATTCAGAAAGAGTCATGTACCAAAATGTTCATTGCAGCTCTATTTACAATAGCCCAGAGACGGAAACAACCTAAGTGTCCATCATCGGATGAATGGATAAAGAAGATGTGGCACATATATACAATGGAATATTACTCAGCCATAAAAAGAAATGAAATTGAGCTATTTGTAATGAGGTGGATAGACACAGAGTGTGTCATACAGAGTGAATTAAGTCAGAAAGAGAAAGACAAATACCATATGCTAGCACATATATATGGAATCTAAGAAAAAAAATGTCATGAAGAACCTAGGGGTAAGACAGGAATAAAGACACAGACCTACTAGAGAATGGACTTGAGGATATGGGGAGGGGGAACGGTGAGCTGTGACAAAGCGAGAGAGAGGCATGGACATATATACACTACCAAACGTAAGGTAGATAGCTAGTGGGAAGCAGCCGCATAGCACAGGGAGATCAGCTCAGTGCTTTGTGACCGCCTGTAGGGGTGGGATAGGGAGGGTGGGAGGGTGGGAGATGCAAGAGGGAAGAGATATGGGAACATATGTATATGTATAGCTGATTCACTTTGTTACACAGCAGAAACTAACATACCATTGTAAAGCAATTATACTCCAATAGAGATGTAAAAAAAGAATATTAATCCATGTTTTTGCTTATACATTGCTGTATAATATTCCATAGTGTGATTTTCTTTAACTGTTAACAAATATCAGGTTGTTTC
>NW_006784469.1:692007-719919 GCF_000442215.2 Lipotes vexillifer | reverse complement strand
TTCCTGTACCTGTCTCCTGGAATGTGTACACAAGCATTTCTGTAGCGTATATACCTAGGAGTGAAACTGATGTATCAACAGTCATGCATGCACATTTCTAATATTACCAATTAATGCCAAATCATTTTTACCCCTAGTTGTAGTAGTGAATGAAAGTTTATACTCTTATTTACAATTTATAGTCCAAGTAGCAGTGTATGAGAAATCCAGTTGTTCCATATTCTCACCACCAAGTGGTAGTATCAGACTTTTAAATTTCAACTATTCTGGGTGGTATATAGTGATATGTTATTTTAGTCTTAATTTGCAAGTTCCTGACCACTAATGGGGCTGACAAAATCTTTCCATGTTTATTGGCCATTTGTATTTCTTATTTTGTGAAGATGACAAAAGTCTTGGTGTTTTTGTGAAACATAAAACACAGCTGTTATTTACTACAAAGTGATCATTCTATGAATACCATCCAGATCAAATAGAAAACATCAGCAGCAGCCCAGAAGCCCTCTTTGTGCCCCTTCTCACATTTCAAGAACTTCTCCCAATTTTCTACCAGACAGTCTGCTCTTAAAGATTTACAGGAATTCTTCATGATTATGGATATACACATTATATTATTTATATGTGTGTTCCAAATATTTTATTCCACTCTGTGACTTTCATTTTTACTCTCTCAATGTCGCCTTTTGATGTACAGAAGTTATTAACATACAATATAGTCCAGTTTATTATTTTATGATTAGTGCTTTATACATCTCTTTAAGAAATCTTCCATTACCCAATATTCATTTACAAATACGTCTTTACTTTGTTATAAAAGTTTTATTAATTTGCTTTTGCCCATTCATATCTATAATCCTCCAGTATTATATTTTTGTGTATAGTGTGAAATAGAATGTATATATATTTTTTTCACAGCAAGACATTCTGTTTTAATTTTTAAGGCAAGGCATACAAACAGAACAAAATAATGCTGTACAGTGGAAAAATAAAAGTGTGTGCTGTGAAAAATAAGCCTCTGTCCCACTTCAGACACCCCCCAACTCTGCTAGTTATTCTCTCATTGTAACTAAGACTTTTATAATTTGAAATATTTATAGAGCTGGGCAAATAAACAAATACAGTGTTTTAAAGTGAGCTTTCTCATTCAGTTTTATTGTTTTCAACATATCCATTGCTAGCCTTTTTACAGCTCTGGATTGACATTTTATTTTGTAACACCAAGCTTATTTCATCTTTATTCCTCTCTAGGTTGTGAGTCTAATTCTCAGGCTTCACCACTTTGGAGTGGTTCTTTGATTTTGTTTCTCACAGTGGTTATAATACTGGAGTTTAAGAACTCATTCTCAGGCCTCTATTCCCTCTCTCCACTGCTAAATTCTACACATTTTGTTTCCCCTGTATCTCATAAATTTCCATTTATTGCCACATGAACAAACAGAAAAGACAGACCTTATTTGAACTGTATTACAGACTTACAGACATCAACACTTCATGTGACCCCCTTCCAATTACAGGGGACATTTTTGCCATATTTAAAGGAGACAGGGATATTTTTCCCTCAAAAAACAAAACAAAACAAAAAAACCTAGTTCACCTAGTTATTACAGGTGAAGCTTTTGGGTTTGGATTTCCTGTCTGGACATTTCCCTATACAATCTCATTCACCCTTAAAGGTTCAAGTAACATCTACAGCAGGGGTTGGCAAACTGTATCTATAAAGTGCTTGAAAAAAATATTTTAGGCCTTGTTGGCCATGCAATCTTTGTAACAACTACTCAGCTTTGCCATTGTAGCTCAACATCAGCCATTGACTGAATAAAAGCAAATGGGTTTGGCTAGATCCCAATAAAACTCTATTTACAAAAACAGGTGTTGGGCCAGATTTGGCCCACGGGCTGTACTTTACCTACCCATCATCTATAAAGTGATTACCACATAGCCCCAGGTTCTAGCCCTCACCTGAGCTCTATATCTAGCTGATTTTTGTACTATCCTCACCAGAACATTCTATGTGAACCTCAAACATGACATGTTTACAATTCCTTATTTTCTCCTCTAAGTCTTATAATTTTAGTTAAGGATTTCCAAGCTCGAAATCTTGAGGTCATTCTTTACTCCTCCCTTTCTTTCTCACCATACTTGCCTCTATATCTATCTCATCAATTCTAAACCAGAAATGAGTCTTCAGTTTGGCTTCTTCCCTCCAGCCCCACTTCCATAGCCTTTCTTGAAATCCCCTAATAACTTTTTTTCGCAATATCCTAACTAATTTCTCCCTATAGTCAGTTTCTGACTACTCTCTAACCTATGTCTACACCGCCATCCCTTCTTCCTCTTTGGTTCCAACATGGACGTTCACAGACATTCACATAGCCCACAGTGTATATATTATACTTTCAAACACCGAATATCTCAAAAACTTCCATAACAATCCACCTCCCCCTTTTACTCTTGGCCTTTTGCTATATCTTAGAATGCCACACTTCTGCAATGTCACTTTACTCTGTGAGGCCTGTCTCCCTTGAAATTAGTTACTTCCTCAGACAAACTCCCCTCACTGTGCAAAAACCTCTATTAACATACTACTTCATGTTCTAACTATGTATTTACAGAGCTGTCTTTCCCAGCAGACTATGACCTTTTAGAGAAAGGAATACACCTCATTCACCTTTGAATTCCTAGTAATAAGCAAAGTTCCTGGCACAGGATAAGTGTTTAATACATTTTTTAAGTGAATGAATGAATGAATGAATAAAAGAGTTCATGAGTAATTTCCATGGGCTCCTTATATGTTCCATTTAGGAGCCATGAAGGCTTAGGTATATCACTTTACCTCTTTGAATCCAGATGTCTCATAAATAAAGCCAGGATAATACTGCCTACATTACACAGCATTTTGATGAGGATGAATGTATGCTGTAAGCTATAGATAGCAATAACATTTTAGTGCTATTGTTGTTAATAAAAACCTTTAGTAATCTGCACATTTTATAACATTGACACAGAATTTAGAATTTAAAAATATCTTAGCCTATATCAGAAATCATTTTCCAAATAGGTAGATATGTTTTCAGTGAATTGTAGATCTTAATAATAGAAAATAGAAAATAACATTTAAATATAAATAATTTATCTCAACACCATCCTAAAAAATAATACAGTTTATACAAACTTGCTGACATCTAATTTAAGTATAAGGATGAATACTTACTCACGAACTATGACTCTTTAATGGGAATGTTTCAAATAAAATAATATTGATAAAATTCACCTTACATCAAAGAACTCAATAGTGTTACCTTAAAAATAATGATAACGTTAGATAAATGCTGACGACATTATTTGTAAAGGCTCACAAACACTTTACACCTAAAAACATTTAAAGAAATCTTAAAAGTCCTTAGACTTCTAAAGGGTTGTTTTTTAAAAAAGTTTTGCTGTTCTCTAATTGGGCACACATATCTGGATAGGATCTAAAATCGGTATTGTAGTAGTTTCTTTTTCCTACAAGTAGGCAGATTTGTGGAAAAGGAAGTTAATAGGATAGTCTCATGGAAAACCTTGAGTCATCTTAAATAAGGACTTTTTGAATTGTAAGTACACACAATATCACACATACACACATATATCTATATCTATCTATCTATATCTATCTATCTATCTATCTATACCAAAATCAAGAACTTGACCTAAGTGGATATTAGGAGTTTGGGGGACCTTGATTAAGCATATTATTTTGGCTTAGGAAGAGACACCCTAAACATCCCTGAGATAAATTTAGAAGTACCCAAATAGGTAGGGGTCCATATCATCATCTACACTTGATATCTGATTACTTAATTAGCTAATTATAAAAAGAAAAGGATTTCTCAGGGTATATGCCCAGTAGTGGGATTGCTGGGTGGTCTGGTAGTTCTATTTTTAGTTTTTTTAAGGAACCTCCATACTGTTCTCCACAGAAGCTGTATCAATTTACATTCCCACCAACAGTGCAAGAGGGTTCCCTTTTCTCCACACCCTCTCCAGCATTTATTATTTCCAGATTTTTGATGATGGCCATTCTGCCCGGTGTGAGGTGATACCTCATTGTAGTTTTGATTTGCATTTCTCTAATGATTATAATATTGAGCATCCTTTCATGTGTTTGTTGGCAATCTGTATATCTTCTCTGGAGAAATGTCTATTTAGGTCTTCTGCCCATTTTTGGATTGGGTTGTTTGTTTTTTTGATATTGAGCTGCTTGTATATTTTGGAGATTAAGCCTCTTTCAGTTTGCAAATATTTTCTCCCATTCCAAGGGCTGCCTTTTCGTCTTGTTTATGGTTTCCTTTGCTGTGCAAAAGCTTTTAAGTTTCATTAGTTCCCATTTGTTTATTTTTGTTTTTATCCCACTACGGGGCATATACCCTGAGAAAACCATAATTCAAAAAGAGTCATGTATTGCAATGTGCATTGCAGCACTGTTTACAACAGCCAGGACATGGAAGCAACCTAAGTGTCCATTGACAGATGAATGAATAAATAAAATGTGGCACATATATACAATGGAATATCACTCAGCCATAAAAAGAAACGAAATTGAGTTATCTATAGTGAGGTGGATGGACCTAGAGTCTGTCCTACAGAGTGAAGTAAGTCAGAAAGAGAAAAACAAATACCAAATGCTAACACACATATATGGAATCTAAAAAAAAAAAAGAAATGGTTCTGAAGAAGCTGGGGGCAGGACAGGAATAAAGACGCAGATGTAGAGAAATGGACTTGAGGACACGGGGAGGGGGAAGGGTAAGCTGGGACAAAGTGAGAGAGTGGCATGGACATATATGCACTACCAAATGTAAAATAGATAGCTAGTGGGAAGCAGCCGCATAGCACAGGGAGATCAGCTCGGTGCTTTGTGACCACCTAGAGGGGTGGGATAGGGAGGGTGGAAGGGAGATGCAGGAGGGAGGGAATATGGTGATATATGTATATGATTCACTTTGTTATACAGCAGAAACTAACACACCATTGTAAAGCAATTATACTCCAATAAAGACGTTAAAAAAAAACGAAAAGTGTCTCTGATATTACTGATGTCTGTGGTGTTCTACAAATCTCCTTTGTCTTTCTCTTTTACAAACATCTTTGCTATAGTCCAAAGTCCCAGCAGGCCAATGACTGTGTAAAGGCTGCAGTATTTGACAGTTCTGTCATGTTGGAAAAATATTCAGGGTATGCTATTCCTGCACTGCTTGTGAAAGAAACAATGTAGGATTATGCTAATATTAAACTAAAAATTATGCAATTTCAAGGTCTTGATTTGGCACAATTAGCACCCTGTAAAAATACTCAAAGTAATAAAAATAGTTTGCTATTAGTGAGCTGTAATGTTACCTTTAACATAGGATATTTTCGAAAAATTAACTACAGAAACTGATTCAGCAGTCTAAATAAAATAATCTATATTTCTTAAAAAGTTTAAGATAAAATTCTTTTTGAGGACCTGATATATTCATGGATCTCCTTTACAAAATGTGAGCATTTAATTTAAATTTATACATCTTTAGAATATAGTCTCACATTTTGTATGAAGACATAATAGTTTCAATTTAACACAGGTCATAGCATGGACATATATACACTACCAAACAAAATAGATAGCTAGTGGGAAGCAGCTGCATAGCACAGGGAGATCAGCTCGGTGCTTTGTGACCACCTAGAGGGGTGGGATAGGGAGGGTGGGAGGAAGATGCAAGAGGGAAGAGATATGGGGACATATATATATGTATAGCTGATTCACTTTGCTATACAGCAGAAACTAACACACCACTGTAAAGCAATTATACTCCATTAAAAATTTAAAAAACAAAACGAAAAAAAAACCCAAACAAAATAAATAAATAAAACAGGCCATAGGGGACTTCCCTGGTGGTCCAGTGGTTAAGACTCTGTGCTTCCACTGCACAGGGTGCAGGTTTAATCCCTGGTCAGGGAACTAAGATCCTGCATGCCCACGTGGCGTGGCCAAAAATAAAATAATAATAATAATAATAAAACAGGCCATAAAACAAGGAAGCTGTGCAGCTTAAGAAGTTTGAAGACAGGTAAACAAGGGTTTGATATTCTGCTTTATTGCTTAATAGTGCTTTGTAAACTTCAGCAGGTGATTTAATTTGCTAGTTTTATAATTCTCATTTGTGAAATAGGCATGATAATACCCATTTCACAAAAGTGTTATGAGGATTAGGAATAATAAAGTTTGTTAAGCACATAGTAAGTGCTCACTCAATGTTGGCAATAACAATAATCATAATATCCAGATGTATATAAATATGAATATATAAATATTACATATATAAATAACCATGTGATATAAATGTAATTACCATGCTCATAAAATATTATTTAAATTTCAAATATACATATATGATCATTTTCTTTTCAATATGTAACTATAAATGAAGAAAATATGTATGACTCCTGTACATTTCCTCATTCACACACAAAAGGAGAATGATATCTTCAGGTAGATCTAGTATTCTTGTCGTGTAAGACTCAGACATTTCACTATGTGTAAAATGATTTTATTGCTCTTATAATTGAGCAAACCTAAACTACTATAGCAAATGGAGTCATCTATCTTTCCTGGTTTCTTTCTAAATGAGGGAGGGACAGTGCCCTTGATTTGGCTACAAAATTAACTTCAATTGCTTTCTGCTAAGGGAGAATGAGAGGGGGGGAAAAAGGTGAACATATTTTGATCTTCAGGGCAAATAATACATTTAGGTGTCATTATCTTCTCAAAAGTATTAAAACACAAATTCCAAATATGCAGGGTAAGATCAAAAAATAGAAAAGTATGACATTTTCCTTCTTAGGCTACCAAAATGTTCATTTCCTCCATAGGCTGTTACAGCAAATCAAAATATACCACTTGAGATCAGCTTATAAAAGTGTCTCTTTTTTACATGGGCACTCATTTTTTTCAACCATTATTAAAAATAAAGATTAAGATTACTGTGTATCTTAGAATATATTTGGCATGAGAGCACAATAACACAAATATAAAAACAAAATTGAAACAATTAACTTTTCACTTAGCTTGATTCTACGTGGGCTTATACAGTTTCGCTGGGACTATTACCTTCCACAAGGCTGCTTTTCCTATTAAGGTAGTTATAATTAACAAGAGCCCACACCCACATAATGGTTATCATCTACCACATTAATGAACATATACAAGCTATTATTTTTCCTAATTTTACTACATTTCATTTTTTTAACATCTTTATTGGAGTACAACTGCTTTACAATGGTGTGTTAGCTTCTGCTGTATAACAAAGTGAATCAGCTATACATATACATATATCCCCATATCTCCGACCTCTTGAGTCTCCCTCCCACCCTCCCTATCCCAGCCCTCCTATCCCACCCCTCTAGGTGGACACAAAGCACTGAGCTGATCTCCCTGTGCTATGCAGCTGCTTCCCACTAGCTATCTATTTTACATTTGGTAGTATATATATGTCCATGCCACTCTGTCACTTCGTCCCAGCTTACCCTTCCCCCTCCCCGTGTCCTCAAGCCCATTCTCTATGTCTGCATCTTTACCATATGTTAACACATATATACAGAATACATTTCATTTTATTAGAACCAATCTCAACGTTTATGTAATTTAAAAAATTAATAGTGGCATTTATAATTGTCAGTTCATTGTAAAATAATTTTCCAGGGCTTCCCTGGTGGCACAGTGGTTAAGAATCTGCCTGCCAATGCAGGGGACACGAGTTTGAGCCCTGGTCTGGGAAGATCCCACATGCCAAGGAGTGGCTAAGCCCGTGCGCCACAACTACTGAGCCTGCGCTCTAGAGCGCGTGAGCTACAAATATTGAAGCCTGCGTGCGTAGAGCTCGTGCTCAGCAACAAAAGAAGCCACCGCAATGAGAAGTCTGCACACTGCAATCAAGAGTAGCCCCTGCTCACCACAACTAGAGAAGTCCACGCGCAGCAACTAAGACCCAACACAACCAAAAATAAATAAAATAAAATAAATTTATAAAACAATAAAACAATTTTCCAAACAAAGAAAAAATTCCCATTTTACTACTGTAAGTTGGGCTTCAAACATGCAGAAATAGTACAATAGAAAAAGAACAAATTTAGAAGAGCCAAGTGGAGTTAACAGAGAATTAGTGTTAAAATTACACCATACTAACATTTCAATTAGAAATAGCAAGGAGAAAATATCTAGGCTATCAGAGGTTGTACGCAGTAAAGAAAATAAGAACCATGACCTATTTTGCTGGGAACTGTATCCATAAGTCAAAGGGAAAGTGTCCAAAGGACTTTCTTATAAAGTTAGATAAGCAGTAATTAATTTCAAGGCAGATTTCTGGTTATGTATGTGTGTGTATATACATACATATATAACATATATATATATATATATATATTTTATATAGACAAACATATGACAAATAAATATGCCAGGAGTACCTTATTAGGAATATGACTGTGATGCTCTTTTTAGTTGAGTCCACTGATCCCCTGAACATGTGGTGGACTCCCCCACTCCTACTCCCCAGGATGGATGTCCTATGGGAGCAGACCAGTTCCAGCACAGCACCATGTAGGTAAGACACCTTTGCTTCAAATTCACTGAACTAAAATCTGACCCAACCCTAGCAAGTATAACTCAAGGAAACTTTCATCATATCTGACTTACTAAGTTATGAGTAAATATCATCATAAAAATCAAGCTCCTTTTGCTATTTCACATTCCATCTTATTAAAAGCACAAGTGTATGAGGAAAATATTCTTGGCATAAAACTACTATATTCATTAAATTTTTTCTTTCCTACACCTGAAGGCACATGTCTAAACCTGTAGGGGTTACTTTATTATTTAATTAGAGCAGGTTCTTTGCTATCATTTTAGGTGTTTCATCTGGTTTGATTAACATCAGTATACGCTGTGCTCTCAAACGAGTAAATATAGTTTGTGCAGAAAGAGCAGAGTAGAAGCAAAATTTTTTTTTTAATTTAATACGTATAAAGAAACAACTTCTAAGAAATAAAATATCCATGTTCACAGCCCACAGCCCATAAACGCACATGACGTATAGTATTTGCCTGTTTTACTTAACCATTAATTCATTCCTTTAATAAACATTTATTGAATGCTTAGTATTGGAGCTGTCAGAATGTTCAATTCAGGGGGTATTAAAGATGAAAAAAGATACTATCCCTGCCAATGAGAAACTCCCAGTTTAATGTGTGTATTAACTATTTTAATGAGGACATGTGCCAAAATTGTAACATATAAAGTACTTGCTGAGTGCACATCTTGCCTTTCCGTTTCAAAGTACACTGGCTCAACTTTGAAATGCCAACACTTAGATTTCTCTGCCTGAGGACTCCCTCTGGCTGCAGAAGTCTGCTTTGCCTACTTATATGGCAAGACAAAACTGCTCAGGAATTAACACCCCTGGAAGCAGCTCCCCAACAATAATTGATGGAAACTGATGTATAAATAGCCCCAGCTCATCTGGCACCTTCAAGTGGGATAACTCTGAGTTATATCTTTTACACTAGCTCTCAAAGTTTCCTCATGGGGATTAAGCTCCAGAAACCCAGTGTTAACTGAGTTGAAAACACACCTTTTACTGGCTTCCTTCCAGTTCCTATCTCACTTCCCTGAGATGTTCCCTGTACCTCCCAAATAATCTACTTGGACTGGAGTTCTTTCCTCAGCATCAGCTTTTGGGGGAATCCAAATGAAGACAAAAGACAATGCCAGCATAAAGGAGAATTCTATCCTAAATGATTATGAGAGTAAAAGGGAGAAAGTTGTTAGGGGAGGCATCACAGTAGAATGGGGTCTAGAAGGGTAAGCAGAGGTATCTCAGAGAAAGAAGGAAGGGCATTATATGAAGCAGAGCCTGCATGTGTGAAGGCTTAGACCAGTGGTTCTAAAATTAACATCAACGGCCTAGAGGGCTTCTTAAAACACAGATTGCTGAGCCTTACCTTCAGTTTCTAATATCAAAGGCCTAAGAATTTTATTTCTAACAAGTTCCCAGGTGATGCTGATGCTGCTAGTTTGGGAACCACTGGCATGAAGGGAATGGCCAAATGATAGGTGGGCAAGAGGGACTGGATTAAGATTATGAAGACTCATGAATGTACTGTGACCTAAACTTTTTTTGGGGGGGGGTTCATTATGGCTAAAATTTTTATTGCAAAGAAAAGCATACGAAACAAAAGTACTAAATAATTGTAGATTTGTGTAATACAATAAATGACAAAATCCTTGTTGAGAGAACATACAGAATATTTTTTATATAGATCCCGACAGGATTTCTCAGGCTATATTTTCTGCCCAAATTTCGCATACATGTAAAATATAATCCCTATTTCCCACTAACTCTATGACTATTAGTTTGGCAGCTTCATGTTTCTCACAGGCTATGGGCATAGGCCACAGCATAACTGGCTGGCCCAACAATCAGCCAACAGGGCCAGCAGCACAGAAGACATACATGACCACAGGAAGCAGAAGGCTTTAATTGTCTATAGCTGCCCTCCACTGTGAGAGAACACTGCATTTTTTCCCTGAAAGAGAGGGTTAATTATGTTGGGTCAAGAAAAGAGAGATGGGTTATTACTAGCTGTCTTTCTGTCTTAAACCCGTACAAATGGATCATAAATAGAATGAGACCATAGCAGAAGCTTGAATTCCAATCAGGTTTTGTTTGTTTGTTCCTTGGAAAAGGATTCCCTCCATCTACTTAATTAACACATCTATAACTTTACATATTTAATATATTTTATAGGGGTTTTTTGGTGAGAACATTTAAATTTTACTCTCTTAGCAAATTTCAATCATACAATACGCTGTTAACAACTATAGTCACCATGTTATACATTAGATCCTCGAACCTTATTCATCTTACAGCTTAGGATGCGCAGGCCCAGCGGCCATGGCTCATGGGCCCAGCCGCTCCGCGGCATGTGGGATCCTCCCGGACCAGGACACGAACCCATGTCCCCTGCATCGGCAGATGGACTCTCAACCACTGCGCCACCAGGGAAGCCCGGCAATCACTTTTCAACACTCTGTTTCTATGACTTTGACTTTTTTTTTAGATTATATACATAAGTGATACCATGAAGAATTTTTCTTTCTCTGTCTGGCTTATTTCACTTAGTATAATGACCTCAAGGTCTATCTATGTTGTCACAAATGGCAGTATTCCCTTTTTCTCGTTGATGAATAATATTCTTCTGTGTGTGTATGTGTGTGTGCATCACATCCTCTTTATCTATGCACCCACTGAGGGGCATTTAGGTTGTTTCCATATCTTGGCTATTGTAAATAATGCTGCAGTGGAACATAGGAGTACAGCTATGTCTTCAATATCCTGTTTTCATTTCTTTGGATTTATATCCTGAAGTTGGAATGGTGGATCATACAGTAGTTCTATTTTTTAACTTTTTGAGGAACCTCCATACTTTTCTCCATAGTGTCTACACCAGTTTACATTCCCACCAACACTGAACAAAGTTTCCCTTTTCTCCATATCCTAACACTTGTTATTGCTTGTCTTTTTGATGATGGTCATTCTAACATGTGTGAGGTAATAGGTTATTATCATTTTGATGTGCATCTCCCTGATGATCAGTGATGTTGAACATCTTTTCATGTACATGTTGGCCATTTGTATGTCTGCTTTGGAAAAATGTCTATTCAGTTTCCCTGTCCCTTTTTAACTGGATTGTTTGCTTGCTATTGAGTTGTATATGTTCTTTATATATTTTGGATATTAACCCCTTATCAGTTATATGATTTGCAAATATTTTCTCCCATTCCATAGGTTACCTTTCTATTTTGTTGATGGTTTCCTTTGCTGTGCAGTTTTTTAGTTCAATGTAGTCTCACTTTTTAATTTTTGCTTTTGTCGCCTTTGTTTTTGGTGTCAAGTCCAAAAAATCATCACCAAATGAATTTCAAGGAGCTTACCCCTTATATTTTCTTCTAGAAGTTTTATGGTTTCAGGTCTTAAATATGTCTTTAATCCATTTTGAGTTGATTTTGGTGTATGGTGTAAGACAGAGGTCAGATTCATTCTTTTGCATGTGGCTGTCTAGTTTCCCAACACTATTTATGGAAGAGACTATCCTTTCCCCATAGTATATTCTTGGCTCTTTTGTAAAAAATTAACTGACTATATATGCATGGGTTTGTTTCTGGGCTCTCTAGTCTATTTCATTGATCTATGTGTCTGTTTTAATGCCAATACAATGCTGGTTTTGATTACTATTGCTTTGCTATATAGTTTGAAGTCAGGAAGTATGATTCCTCCAGCTTTGCTTTTCTTTCTCAAGATCGCTTTGGCTATTTCGAGTATTTTGTGGCTGCATACAAATTTTGATTGTTCAATTTCTATGAAAAACTCCATTGGAATTTTGATAGTGGTTGCACTGAATCTACAGATCGCTTCAGGTAATATGAACATTTTAACAATATTAATTCTTCCAATCCATGAGCACAGAACATTTTTCCATTTATTTGTGTCTTCGATTTTTTTCATCAATATCTTATGGTTTTCAGTGTACAGATCTTTCACTTCCTTGGTTAAATTTATTTCTAAGTATTTTATTCTTTTTGATGCAATTGTAAATGGGATTATTTTCTTAATTTCTCTTTCTGATAGTTCATTGTTCAGCTGACTTTTTTAGCTTGATTTTGTATCCTGCAACTATTCGGACTTTATTAGTTTTAACAGGTTTTGTGGTGTCTTTAAAGTTATCTATATATAATATCATGCCATCTATAAATAGAGACAATTTTATTTCTTCCTTTCAGATTTGGATGCCTTTATTTTAAACATCTTTATTGGAGTATAATTGCTTTACAATGGTGTGTTAGTTTCTGCTGTATAACAAAGTCAATCAGCTATACATAAACATATATCCACATATCTCCTCCCTCCCACCCTCCCTATCCCACCCCACTAGGTGGACAGAAAGCACCGAGCTGATCTCCCTGTGCTATGCGGCTGCTTCCCACTAGCTATCTATTTTACATTTGGTAGTGTATATATGTCCATGCCACTCTCAGATTGTCCAACCTTACCCTTCCCCCTCCCCATGTACTCAAGTCCCTTCTCTACGTCTGTGTCTTTATTACTGTCTAGCCCCTAGGTTCATCAGAACCTTTTTTTTTTTTTAACATCCCATATATATGTGTTAGCATTTGGTATTTGTTTTTCTCTTTCTGACTTACTTCACTCTGTATGACAGACTCTAGGTCCAACCACCTCACTAAAATAACTCAATTTCGTTTCTTTTTATGGCTAATATTCCATTGTATATATGTGCCACACCTTCTTTACCCATTCATCCAATGATGAACACTTAGGTTGCTTCCATCTCCTGGCTATTATAAATAGTGCTGCAGTGAACACTGTGGTACATGACTCTTTTTGAGTACCACAGTGTTACGGTTTTCCTGGGGTATATGCCTAGTAGTGGGATTGCTGTGTCATATGGTAGTTCTACTTTTAGCTTTTTAAGGAACCTCCATACTGTTCTCCACAGTGGCTGTATCAATTTACATTCCCACCAACAGTGCAAGAGGGTTCCCCTTACTCCGCATCCTCTCCAGCATTTATTGTTTGTAGATTTTTTGACGATGGCCATTCTGACTGGTGTGAGGTGATACCTCATTGTAGTTTTGATTTGCATTTCTCTAATGATCAGTGATGTTGAGCATCCTTTCATGCGTTTGTTGGCAACGTGTATATCTTCTTTGGAGAAATGTGTATTTAGGTCTTCTGCCCATTTCTGGATTGGGTTGTTTGTTTTTTTTTGATATTGAGCCGCATGAGCTGCTTGTATATTTTGGAGATTAATCTTTTGTCAGTTGCTTCATTTGCAAATATTTTCTCCCATTCTGAGGGTTGTCTTTTGGTCTTATTTATGGTTTCCTTTGCTGTGCAAAAGCTTTTAAGTTTCATTAGGTCTCATTTGTTTATTTTTCTTTTTATTTCCATTTCTCTAGGAGATGGGTCAAAAAGGACCTTGCTGTGACTTATGTCATGGAGTGTTCTGCCTATGTTTTCCTCTAAGAGTTTGTTAGGGTCTGGCCTTACATTTAGGTCTTTAATCCATTTGGAGCTTATTTTTCTGCATGGTGTTAGGGAGTGTTCTAATTTTATTCTTTTACTTGTAGCTGTCCAGTTTTCCCAGCACCATTTATTGAAGAGGCTGTCTTTTCTCCATTGTATATTCTTGCCTCCTTAATCAAATATAAGGTGACCATATGTGCATGGGTTTATCTCTGGGCTTTCTATCCTGTTCCATTTACCTGTATTTCTGTTTTTGTGCCAGTACCATACTGTCTTGATTACTGTAGCTTTGTAGTATAGTCTAAAGTCCAGGAGCCTGATTCCTCCAGCTCTGTTTTTCTTTCTCAAGATTACTTTGGCCGTTTAGGGTCTTTTGGGATGCCTTTTATTTCTCTTTCTTGCCTAATTGCTCTGACTGGCACTTCCAGTACTATGTTGAATAAAAGTGGTGAGAGTAGGAATCCTCACCTTGCTCCTTATTTTAGAGGAAATGCTTTTTGCTTTTCACAATTGAGTATGATGTCAATTATGGGCTCGTCATACATACACTTTATTATGTTCAGGTATATTACCTCTATAACTATTGTCCATGAACGGACAATGAATTTTGTCAAATTATTTTTCTGCCTCTACTGAGATGATATTTTTATCTTTCATGTTGTTAAAAGTGGTGTACACATGGATTGATTTGGTAGATATTGACTCATCCTTGTATCCCTGGAATAAATTCCACATGATCATGGCATATGACCCACTCAAGGTACTGTTGAATTTTGTTTGCTAATATTTTGTTGAAGATTTTTACATCTATATTCATGAAAGACATCGGCCTGTAATCTTCTTTTCTTGTCATGTCCTGGTCTGGTTTTGGTATCAGTCTAATGCTGGTCTTGTAAAATGAGTTTGGAAGTGTTCCCTCCTGTTACACTTTTTGGAAGAGTCTGAAAAGGATTGGTATTGCCTCTTTAAACTTTTAATGGAATTCACCAGTGAAGCCATCTGGTCATGAACTTTTGTTCTTTAGGAAGTATTTAATTACTGATTTAGTCTCCTTATTAGTAATTGGTCTGTTCAGATTTTCTATTCCTTCATGATTCAGTCTTGGTAGGTTGTATGCTTCTAGGAATTTATCCATTTCTCTACGTTGTTCAATTTTTTGGCATATAATTGTTCTTAGTAGTCTCTTATGATTCTTTATTTTTATATGGTGTTAGTTATAATGTCTCATGTTTCATCCCTAATTGTATTTATTTGAGTCCTCTTCCTTGTTTTTCTTAGTAAGTTCAGCTAAAGGTTTGTCTATTATGTTTATCTTTCAAAAAACTAGCTCTTAGTTTCATTGATCTTTTCTATTGTCTTTTTAGTCCCTCCTTCACATTATTTCCTTTCTTCTAATAAACTTGGGTTTATTATGTTCTTCTTCTTCTTAGTTCTTTGAGGTGAAAAGTGAGGTTGTTTGAGATGTTTGTTTTTTCTTAATGTAGGCATTTATTGCTATAAACTTCCCTCTTAGAACTGCTTTTGCTGAATCCCATAAGTTTTGGTATGTTGCATTTCCATTTTCACTTGTTTTCAAGATATGCTTTGATTTCCCTTTCGATTTCTTCTTTGACCCATTAGTTACTTTCAGAAGCATGTTGTTTAATCTCCCCACACTTGGGAATTTCCTAGTTTTCTTCTTATAACTGATTTCTAGTTTCATACCATTCTGGTTGGAAAAGAGGCTTTGAATTGTATGATTTCAACCTTCTTAAATTCATTAATATTTGTTTTGTGGCCTAACATACGATCTATCCTGGAAGATGCTCCATGTGTACTTACAGAGAATGTATATCCTGTTACTTTTGGATGGAATATTCTGTAAATCTATGTTAAGTCCATCTGGTCTAACCTGTAGTTTAAGTCCAATGTTTCTGTATTTATTTTCTCTTAGGATGATCTATCCATTTTTGAAAATGAGATATTAAAATCCCCTATTCTTATAGTCTATTTCTCCCTCTGGGTCTGTTAAGATTTGCTTTATATATTTAGGTGCTCTGATATTGGGTACATAAATATTCACAATTGTTATATGCTTTTGTTGGAAAGACCCTTTAATTATTATGTAATGCTCTTCTTTGTCACTTATTATAGTCTTACACTTAAAGTCTATTTTGTCTTATATAAGTGTACCTATCCCTTCTTTCTTTTGAGTTCCATTCACATGGAAAATCTTTTTTCATACCTTTACTTTCAGTGTCTGTGTGTGTTCTTAAATCTGAAGTGTATCTCTTGTAGGCAGCATAGAGTTAGGTTTTTTTTTTTAATCCATTCAGCCACTCTATCTCTTGATTGGAGAATTTAGTCCAGTCACATTTAAAATAATTATTGATAGGTGTAGACCTACTGTCATCATTTTGTTCATTGTTTTCTAGCTGTTTTGTAATTCCATTGTTTCTTTTTTCTTTTTTTGCTCTCCTGCTTTCTGATTTGATGATTTTCTGTAGTGGTATGCTTAGATTCCTTTTTCTGTATATTCTATATATCTACTATAGGATTTTTGCTATGGTAGCAAATCTATGACTCTTAATCAGAGTTCTTGAAGTAGAAAAATGAAATGGTCAGATTTGAAATTTAAAAATACAATTTTGTAAACTTTAGAGAAGATTTATGAGCTGCTAAGTTAAAATAGTTGTTTAACCTTGCTACATATTGGAGTCAGTTGAGGATCTTTAAAAAAAATTACCAGAATTTGACTTAATCGATCTGGGATATGGTCAGAGCATCAGGATTTCTACCCAACATTTTATTATAAAAATTTGCAAATGTACAACAAAATTGAAAAAAAAATACAGAGAAAACCTGTATGCTCAATTACTTAGAGCCTAGCATGAACATTTAACTATACTGTTTTATCACATATCTATCCATCTATCCATCCTATTATCCATCCATATATTTTGATGCACTTCCAAGTAATTACAGTAAGTGTGCATATCATCAAGTACAGTTCCATGTTTGTTTAGAGATTTTGGTTTTCTTTGTGAGCAATGGGATTTTTACAAACTCTTCCAAATAATTCCAACATCCCACAAAGACTATATATAGATCACTGGATTAAAAAAGGTAAGAAACATAAGAATTATTTATTATTTTTGTTATTATTATTCATTGTATTTTCACTTTCTTTACATTATGGCTAATTTAAGTAACTATGTAAGGGAGTTATTAGAGAGAAGAAAATAAGATTCAGAGATAGTATTTAATTTTCCAGTGTTCGCATAGCAAGTGAGAATTAGCAATCAAATCCAGTTTTGACTGTTCTCATAGAAGGCCACCCGTTTTTCCATTTTTCCACATGCATCTAAAGCTATATGGGTGAAAATGGGAAGAAGGAGTTTAATTAGATATTTAACTTGAAGGATACCCATGAAAATTTTGGAAGAGGAAATGAAAAACTAAGGGGGCATCTTACAATTTTTCCAAGTTTATCTAACATGGCAACTGGGTAAAAATGATTATTTTGTACAAAAGGCAAATAAAATTGATTTTAACTTTCTTTTTGTTTTGAGTATTCATCCTTCTTAGAATGCCTTAACATGAATTTTTAGTTTAAAAGTATCCTTCAAATTGCCATTAAGTGGCTATTGTTTTTGTTTTGTGGTTTTTAATAACACTTTTACTTATAAAAATAGTGTCACTGCATAGAAACAGAATAGTAGAGAGAAAAGAAATCTAGCATAATATTCCACCCTAACTCAACAAGTGTTGGGATAATGGAATACTTTTTCACTTTATCATTAATTTACCTCTCTAACCTAAATTTGGTGGTATTATTTAATTTCAGGATGAAATAAAATGAATATGTAACTATTGAGAAAATATTTGTGTTGATGGAATTTCCTCATATAAAATGAAAACCATATATAGTCACTGAAAGACTGATAACTGCTGAAAATCAAAGACAAACTTACAATGTTAAAAGTGGTGAGAGAAGAGGAACATATTGTCTTCAAAGGAAAAAGAATTAAACCTTCAACTTACATCTCAAAAGAAACTATGGAAGCCTGAGGGCAGTTGAATGTTATCTCCATCTGTTAATCGGAATACTGATGTACAGGGCATGCCATCTTCTGGTTTACTAATTTATTGCTAAATTACACTCCAACTTGCTTGTACCAGCTTAAATTTCCAACAAAATTATGAGAGCTTGTGACTTAGATTATTTTTATTGATAGGTTAGAATTTTTCATAAATTCTGATACGAATCATTTGTTTACAGTACTGGAAATATCTTCTTTGTTCCTAGGTCTGTTCTTTGTTTTTAATGTCTTTGCATTGTAGAGAAATTTTTAATGAAAATAGTCAAATGTGTTAATCTTTTTTCTTTATAATTTTTGCTTTGTGTTCTTGTTTTAGAAATCCTTTCTCCTAGGTCATAAAAATATTACCATATATATATACATATTTAATGCTTTGCTCTTTGTATTTAGGCAATCAATCAATTTTTCATTTTTAATCTATTTTTATGTATGGTATGAAAAAGGGATCTAATTCTTATGCTTAGTACAAATTTTTAAATCTGTTAAATTTTATATATTTCACATATCATACTCTCACACAATGGAAAAACACATTCAAACAAATCAGATTTTGTTAGTTTTATTTCTTTTTTCTTGGTGAAAAATTTCCTGGAGTACCATTTCATACTTCAATCTGTACCGGCTTCTCTCTAGACCTGTTATATAGCTCTCGTCACAGGATTTTCTCCACTATCTTTCTGGCACTTCCTTCCATCTCCTTCCTACATTAGATTCCTCTATTTCTGGATCCTATACTTGTTAGATAACACTAGTGCTCAACTATATTTCTAATTCCCTTCCCTCTATTGGACATATTGATGAATATAATTCCTTGTCCCCTTAGAGTTAGGTGTGTGGCCTTGTGACTTACTTTGGACAATGAAATGTAATGGAAATGACACATTTAACTTCTGGGTAAAAGCATTTTAAGAGTAAGGGTGACATATTCCATACACTTGTACCGTTATGGTGAACCCTAAAGCTTCTTGTTGTGATGAAGCAATGATAGAACACAAGAGCATCAATTAGCTAAGGTCCTTGAGTGTAATGATCAGAACCCTTGGTTGACCTTTGCTGGGTATGTAGCAAGGATAAGAAATTATCCTTGCTATTCCTAGCCAATGATATGTTGGGGTTTTTGCTTACAGTAGCATAACACAGCCAATCATGTCTAACATACTGTCTTCCTCTTGGTTTCCTTTCTCATTTAATGAAGTACTTTCTCTTCTATATTTCTGAAAAATAAAAAGGCTTAAGGGAGGCAACTTTTAGAAACATTGTCTGAACATGACTGTAATCTTTCCTTACACCTAATTTTCAGTATGTCAGAATGTATAATTTATCTATTGCTAAGTAGCAAACTACCCCAAAAATTAGCATCTTAAAAGCAAAAACTTTTATTATCTAACAGTTTCTGGGTGTCAGGAATTCAGGAGCGGCTTAGCAGGGTGGGATTGACACAGGGTATCTCATGAGTTCGCCATCAAGCTGCTTGCTATGTCTTTAGCTTCTCCAGACTTGACTGGAGCTGAATGATTCACTTCTAAGCTTATTCTCAGAGCTCTTTGCAGAAGGCTTCAGTTTCTCACCAGATATGCTTCTCCAAAGGGCTGCTCATGATATGGCTTCACACAGCACAAGGAGAGAGAGAGAGAGACAGAGACAGAGAGAGAGACTCAAGACAGAAACCACAGTTTTTCTGTAATTTAAACTTGGAAGTGACATATCATTAAGGAGCGGGGAATCAAGCTTCAACTCTGAAAGAGAGGACTATCAACAAATGTGTAGACATGATTTTAAAACTATCACAGAGGCTAGGATAAAAATCACTTGTACCTAGCAGCTTAAAGACAATACTCCAGGGCAGAAGACCCAATAAATATTTCTCCAAAAAAGACATACAGATGGCCAATAGGCATGTGAAAGGATGCTCAACATTGCTAATTAGAGAAATGCAAATCAAAACTACAATGGTATCACCTTACACTGGTCAGAATGACCATCATCAAAAAGTCTACAAATAATAAATGCTAGAGAGGGTGTGGAGAAAAGGGAACCCTCTTACACTGTTGGTGGGAAAGTAAATTGGTACAGCCACTATGGAAAACAGTATGGAGATTCTTTGAAAAACTAAAAATAGACCTACCATATGATCCAGCAATGCTACTCCTGGTCATATATCCAGAGAAAACTCTAATTTGAAAAGATACATGCACTCCAATACTTATAGCAGCACTATTTATGATAGCCAAGACATGGAAGCGACCTAAATGTCTATCAACAGATGAATGGATAAAGAAGATGTGGTACATATATACAATGGAATATTACTCATCCATAAAAAAGAATAAAATAATGCCATTTGCATATCATATTAAATGAAGTAAGCCAGACAGAGAGAGACAAATGCCATATGATATCACTTATATGTGGAATCTAAAAAATGATATAAATAAACTTAATTACAAAACAGATAAAGACTCACAGACATAGAAAGAAAAATTATGGTTAATAAAGGGGAAAGCGGGGGAGGGATAAATTTGGAATTTGGGATTAACAAATATAAATTACTATATATAAAGTAGATAAACAACAAGAACCTACTGTATAATGTGGGGAATTACATTCAATATCTTATAATAACCTATAATGTAAAATATTCTGAAAAAGAATTTACATATATATATATAAATATATATATGTTCCGAATCACTTTTCTGTACACCTGAAACATTGTAAGTCAACTATTCCACAATTAAAAATTTTTAAAAAGACAATACTCCATTTTCTCCTAGTTACCGTTGTTGTTGTTGAAAAGTCCAAGCCATTCTGATTTTTGACCCTTGAACTTCTCTATGCTTGTTGTTTTGAAATTCCATGATGATGAGCATTGCTGTGGACTTTTCTTTTAATCCTGGGCATTCAGTAGGCCCTTTAAATCTGGAGATTCACTTTCTTCAGTTCTAACAAAATTTATCTTGTCATGTCTTTGATAATTTCCTCTCTATAGTTTCCATTCTTCTTTTGTCTGTGACTTCTAATATTTGGATGTTGGACTAACCTAGATTAAGGTTTCTTAACAACAACACTATTGATATTTGGGGCTGGATAACTATTTGTTTTTTGTGGCTGTACTGTGCATGGCAGGAGATCCAGTATCCTTCCTGTTCACTCTTCATAAGATGCAAGTAGCACCCCCTCCCTGATTTGTGATAACCAATATTAGCTCCAGACATTGACAAATTTTCTCCAGAGAGCAAAATCACCTCCAGTTGAGAACCACTGACCTAATACTGTCCTCTAAGATTCTTATATTTTCTTTCTCATTTCTTTATGTGTTTATATTATTTTATGGAAGATTTCTTCAAATTTACCTTCTACCCCTTTTGTTGAACTTTTATTTCTGCTATTCATTTTTTATTAGACTTTATTTCTTAGGGCAGTTTTAGATTCATGGCAAAATTGAACAGAATGTATAGCGAGTTAACATATACCCTCCACCTCCCCCGCCAACACAGAGTCTCTCCCATTACCAAGATCCGGTATCAGAGTGTTATATTTATTACAATTGATGAACTTACACTGACAAATAATAATCACCCATAGTCCATAGATAACATTAGTGTTCACTCTTGGTGTGGTATATTCTATGGCTTTGGACAAATATATAATGACATGTACCCACCATTATAGTATCATACAGAATATTTTCAATGCTTTAAAATTGCTATTAAAATTTTAATTTAAATAACCCTTCTCTTTCTCTGAAATATGATTTTCTATATTCTGTTGTACTTTGTTGTATTATAAATGCAGCAGCTAGTCTCACTCTGAGGTAATAATTGGAGCTAAGTTTAACAAGTTTTCTTAAGATTTATGTCTTATCTCTATTTCTTCAGAGTTTCTTGATTTATTTATGTTGTTATTGTTCTGTTTTTCCTAACATGACTGCTTGTTTGTTTTTTATATTGGTTTCTTTCTTTTTTTGCTGGAGACTTTTTTCAATAGCTGTAAATCCTTGGTTGCCTCTTAAAATTGAGGTATTTAAATGCTTATTGGAAGCTCTCTGGGAATATGTGGGGCTTATCAGTTGGCAGGCTTCAATACAGGGTCACCAGGTGAGGATCTTGTTATCTCATTGGTGGATCATAATATATTCCTAGTTGTAGATATTTTCTCGTATGACAATCAGGTTCTCTGGAGAAAAACATACAATCTTCTGTTCAGAGCACAGAAACCTAAGAACCAAGAGGGAGAGGAGGGACTGGTGGTCTTACCATTAAATATATTGACCTTAACTTAATGCCCTATGTTCAGCGTAATGGCTCACTCCTTCTATCAACTGATCCTACTGTCTACATGTTGAGAGTTTTTCTCTTTTAGCCTCACCAGAAAGCAAACTACTCACTCATATCTGCTGGGATGGGATAGAAGTAGTACCTAACTACTCTTGAGCTGGAGACCTGGCACCTACTTACTTGCTCCTTTTAGGGGCTTCAAAACAAGTCCTTTATTTCTAGCCCCACTCAAGACTACCACCCTATGAAATACCTAATGCCTTCAATTCAGGAGTCTTTCTGTGGTCCTGTAGAACAAACTGGTTTCCTTGTCTTAATTTCTTTCTTTACAGACTTGATGTACTCTTGCAGATGTCTCCTCTTTCATTTTCTTTGCCATTTTGCAACTTCATCTTTTTTTTATTCCTTTAGGGTAATCTCAGAATAATTTGGGATAGTAGATAAATATGTGTTTTCAATTGTCACTCTTTTTTTTTTGCAGTTTGACATCTTTTATTTAATCTATTTAAAAATGGGTTTGTAAATGGACAGTGTGATTCATCACAGGGCAAATCACTATACCCTATTTTGTAAACCTCAAGCAAACCAAGGTAAAACTGTAAGTATTGAAAGCAATCCCATACCTTAAGCAGCACAGATTGAACCACTGTGATAATCACATTCACACTTAACTCAGCAAATAGGTGGAGCAAAATAAATAATGGTGCATATTATTCACATCAACTATCACTTTTAATGGGAGCTCCATTGTGAAGTTTTATTCTCTTTCCTCATATATTGCCATATAGTATTTTGTAGTTGCCTCTACCTTACTGTCTGTGCTCCATGCAGCCCTTTCAGGTTGAAAGTTCCTCCACTGCAATGTCATTGGGGCTAATTCCAATCCATTCATCAAGCAAGAGAATAGCCTTGACACAGTTCCTAGTTACAAGCTCATGCCATAATTCTTAGGCCTCCATAGGCCCATAGCTTTTTGTAAGCTAGAGTCCCAGACTGTGGCCTGAAGCAGCACATTTTTCCCCAGGTTTCTTTCATGAAAAAAAACAGAGTCTGGAACCACAAACCAGACTCTGGCTTTGAACACTGAACATGTCTCCACTTATACACCTTGCTTGAAGCAATTTTAGTCCCACTTATAACCCACAATATCCAAATTCCTGGTTGCCACTGTTGCTTTGTGGTTCAGAGATAAGCCTGGCACTGACTTTTGCCCCATTCCCTGATTTACATTTCTGTTCCTAGAGAAGTGTGCATTCTATGTGTGTGTGATTGTATAAAATATATTCTTTTTATTTTATATTTTTCATTGTTATATTCTGGAGCAGATGAGAATACCACTTAGATCAGAAATCTCTAGTTATAGTTTTGCATTGTTTCAATAGACTCCAGCATAATGTGTACTTTTTCATAAGGTATTTGCCCCATATGGGGACCACTATATTATAGCTTTAAGTAGAAGCTCTGTTGTGAGATATATGTGTCTCAACAGAGCCTGTCTTATACAGTCCACTAGGAGTAGATAAGTCATGCCCTTTCAGAAAGACCCAAGATCATTTGGTTCAAGTTATTTTCCAATCCATAAAATGGATTTTCTTGCCTGACCTGAATCCTAACCAAACATCTTTAGTAACTATACTTACATAGACTGGCTACATATTGCTCCAATTCCACCTTAAATCCAGTTCTCTAGGGAACAGTGTCTGGTATGTGACCTGTGTGACATTCCACAGCACTCTGGGGATTCCACAGTTCTGCAGGTCTGATAGCCAAAGTTCCATGATAATTGACTCACAAGGAGCAGTCTCAGCCATCATAGTTCTTTTACAGAAGGCGAGGTAAGGACCTGGCTCATTTCTCCCCTCCCTCAAACTTCAGTGGCCTTGCTATCCACAACACTCATACTGGATATAAGGCCGACATGATCATCTTACACATGCTGTATATCCGGAGATATCACCTTTAACATTAGTCTTATGATCTTTTAACTTCCCAACAAGTTTCTATAGATCTTTTTTTTTTCAACAAATGGAAGCTCTAGAACCGAAATACCACCATTTTTCTAATACAGAATTATATACATAGAGCATCTTACCTATTTTATTTGGTACTACTCTTGCTATTTTTTTCCCAAATAAGTAAGGGTAAAATATGCACTTATGTACCCTGCAACATCTCGTGAAACATCTTGGCTAAATTTGCCTCAGGATGCTGATATCTTATTCTTTTTTCTTTTTTTTTTTTTTTTTTGCGGTACGCGGGCCTCTCACTGTTGTGGCCTCTCCCGTTGCAGAGCACAGGCTCCGGAAGTGCAGGCTCAGCGGCCACGGCTCACGGGCCCAGCCGCTCCGCAGCATGTGGGATCTTCCCGGACCGGGGCATGAACCCGTGTCCCCTACATCGGCAGGTGGACTCTCAACCACTGCGCCACTAGGGAAGCCCTGATATCTTATTCTTTACTTCATTTCTTGGGGGTCAAGATTATCTCATATCAAAAAATAGCAATCTTATTTACTTACAAAATTGGGGTATGTATATATGTGTATACACACTCAGAAACACACACACACACACACATACATATATATATATAATCATTATATTATGTGTCCCTGAAGTGAGGATGTAGTTGCAAACCAAGAATTTTTGTAGTGATATTCATTTTTTGGTATGGAATAGATAAAAACACAGATATTCCTGAAAACAAAGTGGTCTAGTAGAAATGAAATTAGAAGAGGAGTCACAATACTTGGATGATAATCTTGGAATTGCTGCCAACTAACAATGGGATCTTGGGGAAACTTTTACCTTTTTATCTTTAAGCCTAATTTTCTATATTTTAAAACTAATAAAGTGGATACAGATCAACATTTTGAAATGCTATGATACCATACTATATAATTTTTTTTCAAAATTTGTTTATGCTAATCTGTAACCTTGAAACTATTGCTAGAAAACAAAAGGGATTTTAAATTGTTGAATTTAGCCACATGGGGATATGTATTTTATGAAAGCTAGCTAAGTAAGACTTTAGTTAACCAAAGAAACACACATGAGGGGCTTCCCTGGTGGTGCAGTGGTTGGGAGTCTGCCTGCCGGTGCAGGGGGCGCGGGTTCGTGCCCCGGTCCGGGGGGATCCCGCGTGCCGCGGAGCGGCTGGGCCCGTGAGCCATGGCCGCTGGGCCTGTGCGTCCGGAGCCTGTGCTCCGCAATGGGAGAGGCCACAACGGTGGGAGGCCCGCGTACCGCAAAAAAAAAAAAAAAAAAAACATAAGGTATGTATTTACTGGTCAATATCTTACAGATAGGGCAAAATCATAAGATGCTAAGTCAGGGGTGTGCTGGTAAATGTCTAATAATCAGCTCTCCTGGAAGCAGGTAGGGACTTATTTGAATACTCCCATTTTATATATATATATATATATATATATATACATGTACATACATATATATATATACATATATATATATGTATATATATAATTTTTATTGGAGTATAGCTGATTTACAGTGTTACATTAGTTTCAGGTATACAGCAAAGTGAATCAGTTATACATATGCATATATCCACTCTTTTTTTTTAGATTCTTTTCCCATATAGGCCATTACAGAGTATTGAGTAGAGTTATCCATTATATTTAACTTCAAGCTATCATCATGGGATCACTAAACATGGAGTTGGTAGAGTACCATTATATACTCATTCCACCCTTCAGATACAATAGAGATAAATGCTACTTAAATCACAGATTAAAGTGAAAGGAACTAAAATAATTAGGTAATGGTGAGATGTATCTATTACCTTTGTTTACAATATAATTTGTTATTATTTAATATAATTTAATGTATGTTAATATAATTTAATTTTCAATAATAGTTAATAATGTTTAACAACTGGACCAAAAAGCCCTCAAAGTTTAACAACTGGCACTAGCAAGCCACTATGAGCCATCTGTAGCACACCACTGAGTCAATTTAAACATTAGTGTAGCCCAGTGTGTAAGAGAAAGAAGGTTCTTACCAGTGCCTACACCTTAATTCATTAATTTTGCTTATTCTTTGAAAACATTACTTTATATAACTTTTTGTTTTTTGAAAATGAGGCCTGTGTTCATAGAAAATAATAACATGAGGGATCTAATTCTGTTAATACTCTACAAGTCAAATCATGGCTCAGAGTTAACACCACCTAACGGCAGGTGTTGGAATTGCAGATGCAGTACTCAACTTTTTCCGTACACCAGAAAATCAGTTGGGGAACTAATTTCACACAAAACACACACCCAGAGAAATGGAAATAAAAGCAAAAATAAACAAATGGGACCTAATGAAACCTAAACGCTTTTGCACCACAAAGGAAACCATAAACAAGACCAAAAGACAACCCTCAGGATGGAAGAAAATATTTGCAAATGAAGCAACTGACAAAGGATTAATCTCCAAAATTTATAAGGAGCTCATGCAGCTCAATAACAAAAAAACAAACAACCCAATCCAAACATGGGCAGAAGACCTAAATAGACATTTCTCCAAAGAAGACATACAGATGGCTAAGAGGCACATGAAAGAATGCTCAACATCATTAATCATTAGAGAAATGAAAATCAAAACTACAATGAGATATCATCTCACACCAGTCAGAATGGCCATCACCAAAAAATCTAGAAACAATAAATGCTGGAGAGGGTGTGGAGAAAAGGGAACACTCTTGCACTGTTGGTGGGAATGTGAATTGGCACAGTCACTATGGAGAACAGTATGGAGGTTCCTTAAAAAACTACAAATAAAACTACCATAGGACCCAGCAATCTCACTACTGGGCATATACTCTGAGAAAACCATAATTCAAAAAGAGTCATGTACCAAAATGTTCATTGCAGCTCTACTTACAATAGCCAGGAGATGGAAACAACCTAAGTATCCATCATCGGATGAATGGATAAAGAAGATGTGGCACATATATACAATGGAATATTACTCAGCCATAAAAAGAAACGAAATTGAGCTATTTGTAATGAGGTGGATAGATCTAGAGTCTGTCATACAGAGTGAAGTAAGTCAGAAAGAGAAGGACAAATACCGTATGCTAACACATATATATGGAATTTAAGAAAAAAAAAATGTTATGAAGAACCTAGGGGTAAAACAGGAATAAAGACAGAGACCTACTGGAGAACAGACTTGAGGATATGGGGAGGGGGAAGGGTGAGGTGTGTTAGGGCGAGAGAGAGACATGGACATATATATACTAACAAACGTAAGGTAGATAGCCAGTGGGAAGCAGCCGCATGGCACAGGGAAACCGGCTCGGTTCTTTGTGGCTGTCTGGAGGGGTGGGATAGGGAGGGTGGGAGGGAGGGAGACAAAGAGGGAAGAGATATGGGAACATATATATATGTATAACTGACTCACTCTGTTATAAAGCAGAAACTAACACAC
>NW_006784469.1:660746-690355 GCF_000442215.2 Lipotes vexillifer | reverse complement strand
AGCACAGGTCACTGCCCCCACCCCTCTTCCGGGGAGCCTGTGCAGCCCGCCACTGCCAGGTTCCCGGGATCCAGGGACAATTTCTCAGGGAGAACACACGGCGGGCCTCAGGCTGGGGCAACGTCACGCCGACTTCTGCCGCCGCAGGACCGCTCCGCACTCCGTGCCCCTCCCTGCCCCCGGCCTGAGAGCGCCAGAGCCCCCGAGTCAGCGGCTCCTTTAACGCCGTCCTGTCTGAGCAAAAAGCAGACGCCCTCCAGCGACCTACACGCAGAGGCAGGGCCAAGTCGAAAGCTGAGCCCCTGTGAGCTGTGAGAACAAAGAAGAAAAAGGGAAATCTCTCCCAGCAGCCTCAGAAACAGCGGATTAAAGCTACACAATCAATTTGATGTACCCTGCCTCTGTGGAATACATGAATAGACAGCGAATCATCCCAAATTGAGGAGGCGGACTTCTAGAGCAAGATCTATGATTTTTTCCCCTTTTCCTCTTTTTGTGAATGTGTATGTGTATGCTTCTGTGTGAGATCTTGTCTGTATAGGTTTGCTTCCACCATTTGTCCCAGCGTTCTATCCGACCATTTTTTTTTTTAATTTTTTTCTTAATAATTAATTTTAATTTAAAGAACTCTGTTATACTTTACCTTCTTTCTATCTTTCCTTCCTTCCTTCCCTTTTTGAGACAACGAATCGTCCCAAATTGAGGAGGTGGACTTGGAGAGCAAGTTTTATGATTTTTTCCACTTTACCTCTTTTTGTGAGGGTATATGTGTATGCTTCTATGTAAGATTTTGTCTCTATAACTTTGCTTCCACCATTTGTCCTAAGGTTCTATCCTTCCCTTTTTTTTTTCCTCTAAATAATTATTTTTTTAATTCAATAACTTTATTATACTTTATTTTATTTTACTGTATCTTCTTTCTTTCTGTATTTTTTCCTTCCTTCCCTCATTCCTTCCTTCCTTCCCTCCTCCCTCCCTCCCTCCTTTCTTTCCTTCTTGCCTTCTTCCTTTCTTTTCTTCTTTCTTTCTTTCTTCCTTCCCTCCTTCCTTCCTTCCCTCCTCTCTTTCTTTCTTTCTTTCTTTCTTTCCTATTTCCTCCTACTTATACTAATTCTCTCTACTTTCTCTCCCTTTTATTCTGAGCCGAGTGGATGAAAGGCTCTTGCTGCTCCAGCCAGGAGTCAGGACTCTGCCTCTGAGGTGGGAGAGCCAACTTCAGAACACTCGTCAAGAAGAGACCTCCCAGCCCCACATAATATCAAACGGCGAAAATCTCCCAGAGATCTCCATCTCAACACCAGCACCCAGCTTCGCTCAACGACCAGCAAGCTACAGTGCTGGACAACCTATGCCAACCATATAGCAAAACAGGAACACAACCCCACCCACTAGCAGAGAGGCTGCCTAAAATCATAATAAGTCCACAGACACCCCAAAACACACCACCAGACGTGGACCTGCCCACTAGAGAGACAAGATCTAGCCTCATACACCACAACACAGCCACTAGTCCCCTCCACCAGGAAGCCTACACAACGCACTGAACCAACCTTAGCCACTGGAGACAGACATCAAAAACAACGGGAGCTACGAACTTGCAGCCTGCAAAAAGGTGAACCCAATCACAGTAAGATAAGCAAAATGAGAAGACAGAAAAACACACAGCAGATGAAGGAGCAGGATAAAAACCCACCAGACCTAACAAATGAAGAGGAAATAGGCAGTCTACCTGAAAAAGAGTTCAGAATAATGATAGTAAAGATGATCCAAAATCTTGGAAATAGAATGGACAAAATGCAAGAAGCAGTTAACAAGGACCTAGAAGAAATAAAGATGAAACAGACAATGATGAACAACACAATAAATGAAATGAAAAATACTCTAGATGGGATCAATAGCAGAATAAATGAGGCAGAAGAACGGATAAGTGACCTGGAAGATAAAATAGTGGAAATAACTACTGCAGAGCAGAATAAAGAAAAAAGAATGAAAAGAACTGAGGACAGTCTCAGAGACCTCTGGGACAACATTAAACGCACCAACATTCGAATTATAGGGGTTCCAGAAGAAGAAGAGAAAAAGAAAGGGACTGAGAAAATATTTGAAGAGATTATAGTTGAAAACTTCCCTAATATGGGAAAGGAAATCGTTAATCAAGTCCAGGAAGCACAGAGAGTCCCATACAGGATAAATTCAAGGAGAAATACGCCAAGACACATATTAATCAAACTGTCAAAAACTAAATACAAAGAAAGCATATTAAAAGCAGCAAGGGAAAAACAACAAATAACACACAAGGGAATCCCCATAAGGTTAACAGCTGATCTCTCAGCAGAAACTCTACAAGCCAGAAGGGAGTGGCAGGACATACTGAAAGTGATGAAGGAGAAAAACCTGCAACCAAGATTACTCTACCCAGCAAGGATCTCATTCAGATTTGATGGAGAAATTAAAACCTTTACAGACAAGCAAAAGCTGAGAGAGTTCAGCACCACCAAACCAGCTTTACAACAAATGCTAAAGGAACTTCTCTAGACAAAAACACAAGAGAAGGAAAAGTCCTATAATAACGAACCCAAAACAATTTAGAAAATGGGAATAGGAACATACATATCGATAATTACCTTAAATGTAAATGGACTAAATGCTCCCACCAAAAGACACAGATTGGCTGAATGGATACAAAAACAAGACCCATATATATGCTGTCTACAAGAGACCCACTTCAGACCTAGAGACACATACAGACTGAAAGTAAGGGGATGGAAAAAGATATTCCATGCAAATGGAAACCAAAAGAAAGCTGGAGTAGCAATTCTCATATCAGACAAAATAGACTTTAAAATAAGGACTATCAGAAGAGACAAAGAAGGACACTACATAATGATTAAGGGATCGATCCAAGAAGAAGATATAACAATTGTAAATATTTATGCACCCAACATAGGAGCACCTCAATACATAAGGCAAAAACTAGCAGCCATAAAAGGGGAAATCGACAGTAACACATTCATAGTAGGGGACTTCAACACCCCACTTTCACCAATGGACAGATCATCCAAAATGAAAATAAATAAGGAAACACAAGCTTTAAATGATACATTAAACAGGATGGACTTAATTGATATTTATAGGACACTCCATCCAAAAACAACAGAATACACATTTTTCTCAAGTGCTCATGGAACATTCTCCAGGATAGATCATATCTTGGGTCACAAATCAAGCCTTGGTAAATTTAAGAAAATTGAAATTATATCAAGTATCTTTTCCGACCACAACGCCATGAGATTAGATATCAATTATAGGAAAAGAGCAGTAAAAAATACAAACACATGGAGGCTAAACAATACACTACTTAGTAACGAAGTGATCACTGAAGAAATCAAAGAGGAAATTAAAAAATACCTAGAAACAAATGACAATGGAGATACAACGACCCAAAACCTATGGGATGCAGCAAAAGCAGTTCTAAGAGGGAAGTTTATAGCAATACAAGCCCACCTTAAGAAGCAGGAAACATCTCGAATAAACAACCTAACCTTGCACCTCAAGCAATTAGAGAAAGAAGAACAAAAAAACCCCAGAGTTAGCAGAAGGAAAGAAATCATAAAAATCAGATCAGAAATAAATGAAAAAGAAATGAAGGAAACAATAGCAAAGATCAATAAAACTAAAAGCTGGTTCTTTGAGAAGATTAACAAAATTGATAAACCATTAGCCAGACTCATCAAGAAAATAAGGGAGAAGACTCAAATCAATAGAATCAGAAATGAAAAAGGAGAAGTAACAACTGACACTGCAGAAATACAAAAAATCATGAGGGATTACTACAAGCAACTCTATGCCAATAAAATGGACAATCTGGAAGAAATGGACAAATTCTTAGAAATGCACAAACTGCCAAGACTGAATCAGGAAGAAATAGAAAATATGAACAGACCAATCACAAACACTGAAATTGAAACTGTGATTAAAAATCTTCCAACAAACAAAAGCCCAGGACCAGATGGCTTCACAGGCGAATTCTATCAAACATTTAGAGAAGAGCTAACACCTATTCTTCTCAAACTCTTCCAAAATATAGCAGAGGGAGGAACACTCCCAAACTCATTCTACGAGGCCACCATCACCTTGATACCAAAACCAGACAAGGATGTCACAAAGAAAGAAAACTACAGGCCAATATCACTGATGAACATAGATGCAAAAATCCTCAACAAAATACTAGCAAACAGAATCCAACAGCACATTAAAAGGATCATACACCATGATCAAGTGGGGTTTATTCCAGGAATGCAAGGATTCTTCAATATACGCAAATCTATCAATGTGATTAACCATATTAACAAATTGAAGGAGAAAAACCATATGATCATCTCAATAGATGCAGAGAAAGCTTTTGACAAAATTCAACACCCATTTATGATAAAAACCCTGCAGAAAGTAGGTGTAGAGGGAACTTTCCTCAATATAATAAAGGCCGTATATGACAAGCCCACAGCCAACATCATCCTCAATGGCGAAAAACTGAAAGCATTTCCACTAAGGTCAGGAACAAGACAAGGTTGCCCACTCTCACCACTCTTATTCAACATAGTTTTGGAAGTTTTAGCCACAGCAATCAGAGAAGAAAAGGAAATAAAAGGAATCCAAATCGGAAAAGAAGAAGTAAAGCTGTCACTGTTTGCAGATGACATGATACTATACATAGAGAATCCTAAAGATGCTACCAGAAAACTACTAGAGCTAATCAATGAATTTGGTAAAGTAGCAGGATACAAAATTAATGCACAGAAATCTCTGGCATTCCTATATACTAATGATGAAAAATCTGAAAGTGAAATCAAGAAAACACTCCCATTTACCATTGCAACAAAAAGAATAAAATATCTAGGAATAAACCTACCTAAGGAGACAAAAGACCTGTATGCAGAAAATTATAAGACACTGATGAAAGAAATTAAAGATGATACAAACAGATGGAGAGATATACCATGTTCTTGGATTGGAAGAATCAACATTGTGAAAATGACTCTACTTCCCAAAGCAATCTATAGATTCAATGCAATCCCTATCAAACTACCACTGGCATTTTTCACAGAACTAGAACAAAAAATTTCACAATTTGTATGGAAACACAAAAGACCCCGAATAGCCAAAGCAATCTTGAGAACAAAAAATGGAGCTGGAGGAATCAGGCTGCCTGACTTCAGACTATACTACAAAGCTACAGTAATCAAGACAGTATGGTACTGGCACAAAAACAGAAAGATAGATCAATGGAATAGGATAGAAAGCCCAGAGATAAACCCACGCACATATGGACACCTTATCTTTGATAAAGGTGGCAGGAACGTACAGTGGAGAAAGGACAGCCTCTTCAATAAGTGGTGCTGGGAAAACTGGACAGGTACATGTAAAAGTATGAGATTAGATCACTCCCTAACACCATACACAAAAATAAGCTCAAAATGGATTAAAGACCTAAATGTAAGGCCAGAAACTATCAAACTCTTAGAGGAAAACATAGGCAGAACACTCTATGACATAAATCACAGCAAGATCCTTCTTGACCCATCTCCTAGAGTAATGGAGATAAAAACAAAAATAAACAAATGGGACCTAATGAAACTTCAAAGCTTTTGCACAGCAAAGGAAACCATAAACAAGACCAAAAGACAGCCCTCAGAATGGGAGAAAATATTTGCAAATGAATCAACTGACAAAGGATTAATCTCTAAAATTTACAGGCAGCTCATGCAGCTCAATAACAAAAAAATAAACAACCCAATCCAAAAATGGGCAGAAGACCTAAATAGACATTTCTCCAAAGAAGATATACAGACTGCCAACAGGCACATGAAAGAATGCTCAACATCATTAATCATTAGAGAAATGAAAATCAAAACTACAATGAGATATCATCTCACACCAGTCAGAATGGCCATCACCAAAAAATCTAGAAACAATAAATGCTGGAGAGGGTGTGGAGAAAAGGGAACACTCTTGCACTGTTGGTGGGAATGTGAATTGGCACAGTCACTATGGAGAACAGTATGGAGGTTCCTTAAAAAACTACAAATAAAACTACCATAGGACCCAGCAATCTCACTACTGGGCATATACTCTGAGAAAACCATAATTCAAAAAGAGTCATGTACCAAAATGTTCATTGCAGCTCTACTTACAATAGCCAGGAGATGGAAACAACCTAAGTATCCATCATCGGATGAATGGATAAAGAAGATGTGGCACATATATACAATGGAATATTACTCAGCCATAAAAAGAAACGAAATTGAGCTATTTGTACTGAGGTGGATGGACCCAGAGTCTGTCATACAGAGTGAAGTAAGTCAGAAAGAGAAAGACAAATACCGTATGCTAACACATATATATGGAATTTAGGGGGAAAAAATGTCATGAAGAACCTAGGGGTAAGACAGGAATAAAGACACAGACCTACTAGAGAATGGACTTGAGGATATGGGGAGGGGGAAGGGTAAGCTGTGACAAAGCGAGAGAGCGGCATGGACATATATACATTACCAAACGTAAAATAGATAGCTAGTGGGAAGCAGCTGCATAGCACAGGGAGGTCAGCTCGGTGCTTTGTGACCACCTAAAGGGGTGGGATAGGGAGGGTGGGAGCGAGGGAGACGCAAGAGCAAAGAGATATGGGAACATATGTATACGTATAACTGATTCACTTTGTTATAAAGCAGAAACTAACACACCATTGTAAAGCAGTTATACTCCAATAAAGATGTAAAAAAAACCAAAACCACCCACACCCACACCCACACCCACACCCACAATTCAGTTATAGTCAGGCCTCACCCCAAACCAACTAAATAAGAGTATCTGATTTATTTTCTGTAGATCCCCTCAGCTAACTTAAATTCAATTGTTGAGCCAAGTTTAAAAATCACTGGCAAAGAAAAAAGTAAGTTGTATCCTGTAGTTTTATTTTATTTTATATCATGGACATTTTCAAAGATATGTAAAAGTAAAGATAACAAGATGATGAACTCCATGTATCTGTCACCCAGCTTCAACAGTTATCAATATTTTGCCAATCTTGTTTCACCTTCTACTATGCTCTTTTTTATTAAATAAAAAGTTGTTTGTAGGTTTGTCAAAGAAAAATTCACACATCATATTATTTCACCTGAAAATACTTCAGCATGTGCTTGGAATTGCTCTCTGAAAATACAGTATAGAATAGTGACAGTGAATGTAAAGAAATTTAGTCATTAAATATTTCACTTATTAAATATTGCTCCAGATATGATGGTAGATGCAGGGGATGTGAAAAATCTTAGTGGCAATTTAATGCCTTCTTCTTAACATGAAGCCAATAAGATAATGGGATAAGTTTGGTCATGATTTGTCCTTAACATATAAACAGTACTTTTTTCCTAATCTTTCTGTTATCTGATTAATCCCTGTTTGTGTTTTAGAATTCAGTTCAAGGATCACCTCATTCAGTTCTTTCCTGACTATGGCCCTCTTTGGATTAGGTGACCCCCGCATTGTTAGCCCAGTGCTCCCAGTGCAGACTCCACCTCAAGTGCTCCTCACTCTGCATTAAAATTGAGTTGATAATTCTTCCCTCTCTAAAAGTTTTCAGATCAGGGTTCATATTTTATTTAGCTTTATATTTCTAGTCTTTAAACACTGTATCACAATCATAGCGGGGTCACAATAATATTTGTTGAATGAGTGATGAGTCTATGAATGATCAGTTCTGGCAGGTTTTCAGTGTGGATGTCAAAGATAGAAGAAAACTGCCAAGTTTGCAGATATGAAGATATTAATTTAAGGGCAAAGATTTTATAATCTTCCACTTCCATAATCATCACCACAATGATCTGAAGACTTTATGACAAGAAAGATGCCATACTAATTATTTTAACTACTTCACTGCAGGAACGATTATGGCAAGGAAAATGAAACAATTATGCTTTGAAGAAGTAAGAGAAGGATATTATTGGTATAAAATAACCCCAGACCTGCAGGTCCTTTATGGCTTCCCTACAAATGCTCATGCACAGGCAATATTTATATATTAATTTTTGTTAATACTTAACAAAATAATACTTTCCTTAAACTGGTCTTATATTTTGTGGTAAAGAAGATTCACAAAAATGTAATACTAATATTAGTTAAAACATTTTTAGGGTGGAAAGATGGCAGAGGAGTAAGACGTGGAGATCACCTTCCTCCCCACAAATACACCAGATATACATCTACATGTGGAACAACAACTACAGAACATCTACTGAACGCTGGCAGAAGACCTCAGACCTCCCAACAGGCAAGAAACTCCCCACGTACCTGGGTAGGGCAAGAGAAAAAAAAATTAATTAAAAACAGAGACAAAAGAATAGGGACGGCACCTGCACCAGTGGGAGGGAGCCGTGAAGGAGGAAAGGTCTCCACACACTAGGAGCCCCTTCGCGGGCAGAGACTGCGGGAGGCGGAGCGGGGAGCTTCGGAGCCGCGGAGGACAGCACAGCAACAGGGGCGCGGAGGGCAAAGCGGAGAGATTCCCGCACAGAGGATCGGCGCCGACCAGCACTCACCAGCCCGAGAGGCTTGTGTGCTCACCCGCTCGGTCGGGCGGGGCTGTGAGCCGAGGCTCGGGTTTCGGTCGGAGCTCAGGGAGAGGACTGGGGTTGGCGGCTTGAACATAGCCCGAAGGGGTTAGTGCGCCACGGCTAGCCGGGAGGGAGTCCGGGGAAAAGTCTGCATCTGCTGAGGAGGCAAGAGACTTTTTCTTCCCTCTTTGTTTCCTGGGGCGCGAGGAGAGGGGTTTAAGAGCGCTGCCTAAAGGAGCTCCAGAGACGGGCGCGAGCCGCGGCTAAAAGCTCGGAAACCAGAGACGGGCGGGAGACGCTAAGGCTGCTGCTGCCGCCACCAAGGGGCCTGTGTGTGAGCACAGGTCACTGCCCCCACCCCTCTTCCGGGGAGCCTGTGCAGCCCGCCACTGCCAGGTTCCCGGGATCCAGGGACAATTTCTCAGGGAGAACACACGGCGGGCCTCAGGCTGGGGCAACGTCACGCCGACTTCTGCCGCCGCAGGACCGCTCCGCACTCCGTGCCCCTCCCTGCCCCTGGCCTGAGAGCGCCAGAGCCCCCGAGTCAGCGGCTCCTTTAACCCCGTCCTGTCTGAGCAAAAAACAGACGCCTTCCAGCGACCTACACGCAGAGGCAGGGCCAAGTCGAAAGCTGAGCCCCTGTGAGCTGTGAGAACAAAGAAGAAAAAGGGAAATCTCTCCCAGCAGCCTCAGAAACAGCGGATTAAAGCTACACAATCAATTTGATGTACCCTGCCTCTGTGGAATACATGAATAGACAGCGAATCATCCCAAATTGAGGAGGCGGACTTCTAGAGCAAGATCTATGATTTTTTCCCCTTTTCCTCTTTTTGTGAATGTGTATGTGTATGCTTCTGTGTGAGATCTTGTCTGTATAGGTTTGCTTCCACCATTTGTCCCAGCGTTCTATCCGACCATTGTTTTTTTTTTTTTAATTTTTTTCTTAATAATTAATTTTAATTTAAAGAACTCTATTATACTTTACCTTCTTTCTATCTTTCCTTCCTTCCTTCCCTTTTTGAGACAACGAATCGTCCCAAATTGAGGAGGTGGACTTGGAGAGCAAGTTTTATGATTTTTTCCACTTTACCTCTTTTTGTGAGGGTATATGTGTATGCTTCTATGTAAGATTTTGTCTCTATAACTTTGCTTCCACCATTTGTCCTAAGGTTCTATCCGTCCCTTTTTTTTTCTCTAAATAATTATTTTTTTAAATTCAATAACTTTATTATACTTTATTTTATTTTACTGAAGCTTCTTTCTTTCTGTATTTTTTCCTTCCTTCCCTCATTCCTTCCTTCCTTCCCTCCTCCCTCCCTCCCTCCTTTCTTTCCTTCTTGCCTTCTTCCTTTCTTTTCTTCTTTCTTTCTTTCTTCCTTCCCTCCTTCCTTCCTTCCCTCCTCTCTTTCTTTCTTTCTTTCTTTCTTTCCTATTTCCTCCTACTTATACTAATTCTCTCTACTTTCTCTCCCTTTTATTCTGAGCCGAGTGGATGAAAGGCTCTTGCTGCTCCAGCCAGGAGTCAGGACTCTGCCTCTGAGGTGGGAGAGCCAACTTCAGAACACTCGTCAAGAAGAGACCTCCCAGCCCCACATAATATCAAACGGCGAAAATCTCCCAGAGATCTCCATCTCAACACCAGCACCCAGCTTCGCTCAACGACCAGCAAGCTACAGTGCTGGACAACCTATGCCAACCATATAGCAAAACAGGAACACAACCCCACCCACTAGCAGAGAGGCTGCCTAAAATCATAATAAGTCCACAGACACCCCAAAACACACCACCAGACGTGGACCTGCCCACTAGAGAGACAAGATCTAGCCTCATACACCACAACACAGCCACTAGTCCCCTCCACCAGGAAGCCTACACAACGCACTGAACCAACCTTAGCCACTGGAGACAGACATCAAAAACAACGGGAGCTACGAACTTGCAGCCTGCAAAAAGGTGAACCCAATCACAGTAAGATAAGCAAAATGAGAAGACAGAAAAACACACAGCAGATGAAGGAGCAGGATAAAAACCCACCAGACCTAACAAATGAAGAGGAAATAGGCAGTCTACCTGAAAAAGAGTTCAGAATAATGATAGTAAAGATGATCCAAAATCTTGGAAATAGAATGGACAAAATGCAAGAAGCAGTTAACAAGGACCTAGAAGAAATAAAGATGAAACAGACAATGATGAACAACACAATAAATGAAATGAAAAATACTCTAGATGGGATCAATAGCAGAATAAATGAGGCAGAAGAACGGATAAGTGACCTGGAAGATAAAATAGTGGAAATAACTACTGCAGAGCAGAATAAAGAAAAAAGAATGAAAAGAACTGAGGACAGTCTCAGAGACCTCTGGGACAACATTAAACGCACCAACATTCGAATTATAGGGGTTCCAGAAGAAGAAGAGAAAAAGAAAGGGACTGAGAAAATATTTGAAGAGATTATAGTTGAAAACTTCCCTAATATGGGAAAGGAAATCGTTAATCAAGTCCAGGAAGCACAGAGAGTCCCATACAGGATAAATTCAAGGAGAAATACGCCAAGACACATATTAATCAAACTGTCAAAAACTAAATACAAAGAAAGCATATTAAAAGCAGCAAGGGAAAAACAACAAATAACACACAAGGGAATCCCCATAAGGTTAACAGCTGATCTCTCAGCAGAAACTCTACAAGCCAGAAGGGAGTGGCAGGACATACTGAAAGTGATGAAGGAGAAAAACCTGCAACCAAGATTACTCTACCCAGCAAGGATCTCATTCAGATTTGATGGAGAAATTAAAACCTTTACAGACAAGCAAAAGCTGAGAGAGTTCAGCACCACCAAACCAGCTTTACAACAAATGCTAAAGGAACTTCTCTAGACAAAAACACAAGAGAAGGAAAAGTCCTATAATAACGAACCCAAAACAATTTAGAAAATGGGAATAGGAACATACATATCGATAATTACCTTAAATGTAAATGGACTAAATGCTCCCACCAAAAGACACAGATTGGCTGAATGGATACAAAAACAAGACCCATATATATGCTGTCTACAAGAGACCCACTTCAGACCTAGAGACACATACAGACTGAAAGTAAGGGGATGGAAAAAGATATTCCATGCAAATGGAAACCAAAAGAAAGCTGGAGTAGCAATTCTCATATCAGACAAAATAGACTTTAAAATAAGGACTATCAGAAGAGACAAAGAAGGACACTACATAATGATTAAGGGATCGATCCAAGAAGAAGATATAACAATTGTAAATATTTATGCACCCAACATAGGAGCACCTCAATACATAAGGCAAAAACTAGCAGCCATAAAAGGGGAAATCGACAGTAACACATTCATAGTAGGGGACTTCAACACCCCACTTTCACCAATGGACAGATCATCCAAAATGAAAATAAATAAGGAAACACAAGCTTTAAATGATACATTAAACAGGATGGACTTAATTGATATTTATAGGACACTCCATCCAAAAACAACAGAATACACATTTTTCTCAAGTGCTCATGGAACATTCTCCAGGATAGATCATATCTTGGGTCACAAATCAAGCCTTGGTAAATTTAAGAAAATTGAAATTATATCAAGTATCTTTTCCGACCACAACGCCATGAGATTAGATATCAATTATAGGAAAAGAGCAGTAAAAAATACAAACACATGGAGGCTAAACAATACACTACTTAGTAACGAAGTGATCACTGAAGAAATCAAAGAGGAAATTAAAAAATACCTAGAAACAAATGACAATGGAGATACAACGACCCAAAACCTATGGGATGCAGCAAAAGCAGTTCTAAGAGGGAAGTTTATAGCAATACAAGCCCACCTTAAGAAGCAGGAAACATCTCGAATAAACAACCTAACCTTGCACCTCAAGCAATTAGAGAAAGAAGAACAAAAAAACCCCAGAGTTAGCAGAAGGAAAGAAATCATAAAAATCAGATCAGAAATAAATGAAAAAGAAATGAAGGAAACAATAGCAAAGATCAATAAAACTAAAAGCTGGTTCTTTGAGAAGATTAACAAAATTGATAAACCATTAGCCAGACTCATCAAGAAAATAAGGGAGAAGACTCAAATCAATAGAATCAGAAATGAAAAAGGAGAAGTAACAACTGACACTGCAGAAATACAAAAAATCATGAGGGATTACTACAAGCAACTCTATGCCAATAAAATGGACAATCTGGAAGAAATGGACAAATTCTTAGAAATGCACAAACTGCCAAGACTGAATCAGGAAGAAATAGAAAATATGAACAGACCAATCACAAACACTGAAATTGAAACTGTGATTAAAAATCTTCCAACAAACAAAAGCCCAGGACCAGATGGCTTCACAGGCGAATTCTATCAAACATTTAGAGAAGAGCTAACACCTATTCTTCTCAAACTCTTCCAAAATATAGCAGAGGGAGGAACACTCCCAAACTCATTCTACGAGGCCACCATCACCTTGATACCAAAACCAGACAAGGATGTCACAAAGAAAGAAAACTACAGGCCAATATCACTGATGAACATAGATGCAAAAATCCTCAACAAAATACTAGCAAACAGAATCCAACAGCACATTAAAAGGATCATACACCATGATCAAGTGGGGTTTATTCCAGGAATGCAAGGATTCTTCAATATACGCAAATCTATCAATGTGATTAACCATATTAACAAATTGAAGGAGAAAAACCATATGATCATCTCAATAGATGCAGAGAAAGCTTTTGACAAAATTCAACACCCATTTATGATAAAAACCCTGCAGAAAGTAGGTGTAGAGGGAACTTTCCTCAATATAATAAAGGCCGTATATGACAAGCCCACAGCCAACATCATCCTCAATGGCGAAAAACTGAAAGCATTTCCACTAAGGTCAGGAACAAGACAAGGTTGCCCACTCTCACCACTCTTATTCAACATAGTTTTGGAAGTTTTAGCCACAGCAATCAGAGAAGAAAAGGAAATAAAAGGAATCCAAATCGGAAAAGAAGAAGTAAAGCTGTCACTGTTTGCAGATGACATGATACTCTACATAGAGAATCCTAAAGATGCTACCAGAAAACTACTAGAGCTAATCAATGAATTTGGTAAAGTAGCAGGATACAAAATTAATGCACAGAAATCTCTGGCATTCCTATATACTAATGATGAAAAATCTGAAAGTGAAATCAAGAAAACACTCCCATTTACCATTGCAACAAAAAGAATAAAATATCTAGGAATAAACCTACCTAAGGAGACAAAAGACCTGTATGCAGAAAATTATAAGACACTGATGAAAGAAATTAAAGATGATACAAACAGATGGAGAGATATACCATGTTCTTGGATTGGAAGAATCAACATTGTGAAAATGACTCTACTTCCCAAAGCAATCTATAGATTCAATGCAATCCCTATCAAACTACCACTGGCATTTTTCACAGAACTAGAACAAAAAATTTCACAATTTGTATGGAAACACAAAAGACCCCGAATAGCCAAAGCAATCTTGAGAACAAAAAATGGAGCTGGAGGAATCAGGCTGCCTGACTTCAGACTATACTACAAAGCTACAGTAATCAAGACAGTATGGTACTGGCACAAAAACAGAAAGATAGATCAATGGAATAGGATAGAAAGCCCAGAGATAAACCCATGCACATATGGTCACCTTATCTTTGATAAAGGTGGCAGGAATATACAGTGGAGAAAGGACAGCCTCTTCAATAAGTGGTGCTGGGAAAATTGGATAGGTACATGTAAAAGTATGAGATTAGATCACTCCCTAACACCATACACAAAAATAAGCTCAAAATGGATTAAAGACCTAAATGTAAGGCCAGAAACTATCAAACTCTTAGAGGAAAACATAGGCAGAACACTCTATGACATAAATCACAGCAAGATCCTTCTTGACCCATCTCCTAGAGTAATGGAGATAAAAACAAAAATAAACAAATGGGACCTAATGAAACTTCAAAGCTTTTGCACAGCAAAGGAAACCATAAACAAGACCAAAAGACAGCCCTCAGAATGGGAGAAAATATTTGCAAATGAATCAACTGACAAAGGATTAATCTCTAAAATTTACAGGCAGCTCATGCAGCTCAATAACAAAAAAATAAACAACCCAATCCAAAAATGGGCAGAAGACCTAAATAGACATTTCTCCAAAGAAGATATACAGACTGCCAACAAACACATGAAAGAATGCTCAACATCATTAATCATTAGAGAAATGCAAATCAAAACTACAATGAGATATCATCTCACACCAGTCAGAATGGCCATCATCAAAAAATCTAGAAACAATAAATGCTGGAGAGGGTGTGGAGAAAAGGGAACACTCTTGCACTGCTGGTGGGAATGTGAATTGGTTCAGCCACTATGGAGAACAGTATGGAGGTTCCTTAAAAAACTACAAATAGAACTACCATATGACCCAGCAATCCCACTACTAGGTATATACCCTGAGGAAACCAGAATTCAGAAAGAGTCATGTACCAAAATGTTCATTGCAGCTCTATTTACAATAGCCCGGAGATGGAAACAACCTAAGTGCCCATCGTCGGATGAATGGATAAAGAAGATGTGGCACATATATACAATGGAATATTACTCAGCCATAAAAAGAAACGAAATTGAGCTATTTGTAATGAGGTGGATAGATCTAGAGTCTGTCATACAGAGTGAAGTAAGTCAGAAAGAGAAGGACAAATACCGTATGCTAACACATATATATGGAATTTAAGAAAAAAAAATGTTATGAAGAACCTAGGGGTAAAACAGGAATAAAGACACAGACCTACTGGAGAGCGGACCTGAGGATATGGGGAGAGGGAAGGGTGAGGTGTGATAGGGCAAGAGAGAGACATGGACATATGTATACTAACAAACGGAGGGTAGATGGCTGGTGGGAAGCAGCCGCATGGCACAGGGAAACCGGCTCTGTTCTTTGTGGCTGTCTGGAGGGGTGGGATAGGGAGGGAGACAAAGAGGGAAGAGATATGGGAACATATGTATATGTATAACTGATTCACTCTGTTATAAAGCAGAAACTAACACACCATTGTAAAGCAATTATACCCCAATAAAGATGTTAAAAAAAAAAAAGAAAACTATACAACTAGAAAAAAAAAACAACATTTTTACAACTTGTGTTAAATAAAACTTTTGAAGTCATACAGTGATTTAAATTATTTAGTCTTATAAACTGTATTATATCCTTTTATTGAATTGTTCATTTATCTATTTTAATTTCTGGACTGAGAAATTAAAATTTTATTTGACAACAATTAGCAACTCATATTATAATTAAAGTATCACTTGCTACACATTAAGGCAAATAAGCACCCAGATGCCCACTTTAGAGCCTGTTTCTATTAGGATACTAATTAATTGTGGCACTATTTCAAAAAATGTAAGAGCAGAAATTAAGAGCTCATTACATATATAAGACTAATAATTTCAAATTCTTGGGTTCTCAATAAAATGTGAGTTAGTAACCACCTAATTAATTACTAATTAAACTGTTCAATGTACTCTACTACACCAAATAAATTATCAAGAATAGTTCAGTGTGACTTTTATTATGAATGAGCATATAACTTTGTTATTCTGGAGTTGTCGGACTGGATTTTAAACATGAAAATAATAATAAAGCTAAAGATACAGGTATTGCTCTAAAATATGCCGACACGCTAATCACTATGAAAATAGTGAGATCTTTATTTTCATAACAGCACAATTCTCATGTATAGGGACCAAGACTGTAGGGTAGAAAAAGTACAAAATTTAAAAAATAATTTCAAAATATATTTTTGAAATAAGGGGTCAATTCTTATTTGGAGATTATTTTTATTCCAGCCCAGGAGAATTTCCAATTATTCTCATGCCCACATACCAGAAAAATTACAGATATCGAAGAGTGTGTGTATGTGTATGTGTATATATATATATATGCAAAACTTTACAAATCCTGTTTCTGGCCGTGTAGTAAAAAATATGTTTTGTTGTCATCAGTTTGATTTTAAGGACTAAGTCCAAAGTGTTCGATTCAATGAAACAGAGCTTTGTAGCATAGTTTTATAGTGCCTTAAAACAAAATCTACTCTTATTTATTTATTTTTTTGCGGTATGCGGGTCTCTCCCTGTTGTGGCCTCTCCCGTTGCGGAGCACAGGCTCCGGACGCGCAGGCTCAGTGGCCATGGCTCACGGGCCTAGCCCATCCGCGGCATGTGGGATCTTCCCGGACCGGGGCACGAACCCATGTCCCCTGCATCAGCTGGCGGACTCTCAACCACTGTGCCACCAGGGCAGCCCTACTCTTATTTTTAAAGCATAAAATAATATCGGAAGCTTATCAAATATTCCATTAAAAAGTTCCCTTGAGTCAATGGTTCTCCATATTCTTTGGTGAATATGAGCTGCTGTTAATAATTTCAAAGGACCTTGAAATGACCAAAGAGGAAAGATTCTTGAAGAAGAGACCAGAATATACTGACAAGAATCTCAGAATGTTGCTAGCCAGGGTCAAATTCATACCTTTATTATCCCCATTTTACTAATGAGAGAACTGAGACTCAGATAAAACTTGCCAAAAAATTCACACAGTCAGGGATTGGTGGAACTAAGATTCAAACTCAGGTCAATCTAATTCCAAAGCTAAGCTCTTAACTGTGTCTGACACTCACTTATTCCTGGACAAACTATAAATCTGGCTTCATCCTGTTAATATTCCATAAAAACTGAAGGCTACTTTTAGACAAGATGGATTTGTGTTTCTGTTCTTGTCTTTGGTCCATGGATTAAACACCTGAATATTTTGGAATAGGAGCCAGGATATGTGGATAAGGTCCTCAGTCAGATATGCTGACATAGCTGCTATTACCTAGCCATGAGTACTCTCTTCTTAAAGCTTGCAATTCTGGAGCAATGCCAAGCTTCTTTAGTTCTCTTCATAAACTATTCTGTAAACAGTGTACCACTTTTTTGCATGAAAAGTGTTTTGAACCATTCAGTGCCCAAGCATTTTCCTAGAATGATGAATTCAGCTCCTCATCTTGTTCTTAGAAAACACATATTTATTTTTCTGATAACAGCAATAATAATTATAATATTTTTATAGTTCTATAGAACCTTTTATCTGGAGGATTTACAGGAACTTCACATATATATTACTCATTGTAGAGTGTTTTTATTGAATATATCTCAGTGGAAGTATTGGAAGTGGTGTTTTTTTAAAATATATGTTATTTTTTAAATTCTACTTTCTCTTCTGCTCACAATTATCCCTCTTCAAAATGATTATATGTGTTTTATGTCTACTCTATAAACATATAATAAAAATAGTAAATGTTGCTTTTCCTCACTCTCTTTTGAGCTAATATTGTTGTAAATTTCTTCTTACTTCCCTTAGTAAGCAATATTTTCTTTCGTTCCTATTAAACTTTACTTGCCTATTTTAACCAGTTTTATTTTCCTCCTGCTTATTGTATTTCCATCTATAGAGGTCAAAAGGAATTTCTTAAATTTTTGCTTCCTCTGACACAGAATGTTTCTCTTAGGTACCTAATTCTAACTCTCTTACATTGTAATTATGGACATGATTATAATTAAACATTAATTGTATTTAAACATTAAACGAATTAGGAGACATGAGAGGGCATTGCATTCATAATCAACATATGGTCACCTACTTCCAATGGGCCCTCAACACTGATGAGCAATATCACTGATGCCTTAAACTTATACAGTGGACCACTGTTGCCCACTGGCTTCTCTGTGAAACTCTATCTCCTGGTTTTCTTCCTTTGTCAATGGCTATTTGTTTTCATGTTGCAGTTCCTCATGACTTTGTCCTGATCCATCTTCTCTTCTGTCCATACTCTCTCCTTAGGTTATTGTACCCATTCATATAATTTTAAATAGCATTTCTATGTCTATGACTCCAACATGTATAGGTTGATCACAGATATTTCTTCCATGTTCCATGTGGATGTCCCATAAGTATCTCAAACAATTACAAATCTGGAAATACCTCCATCTCCAAAGAAGGTGGCAGAAAAGGGTCCTCCTTTTCTGGTCTCCATTTCTGTATTATGTAATATGATCAGGGGTCAACCTTGACACTTCCTTCTCTACCATTGAATCCATCACCTCTAATTCTTTATCTTCAGCAAAAAGAATGATTATGTCACTGCCCTGCTTAAAACCATTAATGGTTTTCAACTACATTTGGATAAAAATCTATAATCCCTCTGTGACATACAAAGACGTACACAATCTAATCCTTGCCACACACTGGTTTTCTTTCACGTCTTTGAACATTCAAAGCTGTCTCCCGATATTGCAAGACTTTGTTCATGTGATTCCCTCACACCCTTCTCGCAGTTGCAGGTCTCTACTCAAATATCTTTCCTTGTTGATATATCTTCTCATCCCCTACACTACAGCATGTCTTTTTGTTAAAATCTCTCATAGCTTCTTCTAATTTTCAATAATAGCAACTCCCAAAACTTGTAAATACACATTCATGTGTATGACTATTGCCTTAAAATTTCTCCCACACTAAACTACAAACTCCAAGAAGGCAGAAGCAGTGTGTGCTTTGCCAGTTTCTGTAGAGTCTTGGGAAAGAATCAGAAGTTAATTATAATTTGTTGAATAAATAAATGAATAGATGAATAAAAAGTAAGAAGGTGATGATTCCTTACTTAGTGATTAATATTACAGTGCCTAGCACATGCCTAAAAAATGTACATGATTTATAAAAATTTCTTGGTACATTTATTACTGATGAAGAGTCAGGAAGTGAGAGGAAACAGTTGTATCTACAATCTTCCAGACACCATGGTGAATTTTGAGGACGCAGAGATGAAATACATTGTCCAGGTCTTTAAGGTGCTTACAGATAAATTTAATAGATTATGTATTACTCCAAAAAAAGGCAGATAAAGAAAAGAAAATGATTAACCCCTAATTCTGACCTTCATTTATCAATAAATGGAAAATTGAAGAGGCTATGGTTTTCTTTATGAATTTGACTACTCTAGGTACCTCATGTAAGTGAAGTCATACAATATTTTTCCTTTTGTTTTTGTCTTATTTCACTGAGCATAATGTCTTCATGCTTCATCCACATGGTAGCATGTATCAAATTTTCATTCTTTTTTAAAGCTGAATAATATTACATTGTATGGATATACCACACTTTGTTTATGCATTCAGCTATCAATGGACATCTGCGTTGGTTCCACCTTTTGGCTATTGTGAATAATGTTGCTATAAACATGGGTGTACAAATACCTGTTCGAGTTCCTGCTTTCAATTATTTTGGGGATACACCCAGAAGTAGAATAACTGGATAATATGGTAATTCTATGTTTGTTTCAAGAGCTGGGCTAATTTTTAAAAATAAAGTTTTATTAGAATACAATCACACCTATTAATTTATGTATTGTCTATGGTAGTGTTTGCACAAATAAGGTATACTTGAATAGTTGTGATAGAGACCCTATGACCGACAAAGCCTAAAATATTTGCTATTTGGCTCTTCATAGAAAAAATGTGTTGACTCATGTTGCAGAAAACTGTGCTACCGATTCCTTGGTTTCACATATGTTTTTTAAAGAGTTAAAAGATATTTCACATAGGGAGACAGAAAGAGGATGTTATTCTCAGCCTATAGATGAGAAGCCAAGGGCAGAATGTCATATAGAAGTCACATTCTCAAATGAAGTTAATCCAATATTAATATTCAGACTCAATTGTTCCAGCTAAATCTTGCTTTCTCATCACAGAATTACCAAGTTATATCACTATATATTAGATGGAAAAAAATCAGATATCAATTTTACATATCAATGCAATATTTTACATTGTCTTCTTTTATTGAAGATGAGAGTAGGAATATTGATTCAAATGAGCAAGTACCTGAGTTTGGGAGAGGCTTACCTGTGTAATCGTGAAATAATTTGGCCTCAAAATGCTTAGCTATAAAATATATCAGATCCATGTGCTATGTATGACTGAAAAATACAGTTCCTTTGGAATGCTGAAGACTAGGGTAAAATATCCCTTTCCACTGTTTCTAACAGAGCCATAGGTAAGCTCATAAAAGAGTACAACTCATATAAATAGAAAAATAAATGATTCATAAACAGGTCTCAGGTACCAAAGAAGCAAAATAATTCAATGGAATTATTTCACTGTACTACAAATTGTGTACTTACATAGAATCATATTAGATATAAATAAGACTTTATTTTAAGTTAGTATAGGCAGAAGTGGCTGGAAACTAAAAGGATATATACCTTATCTACAATATTAAAGAGGATTTAGAACACACTTAAGATAACATAGTAAATCTTGTTTGTTTTGCCAATATAGCTTCTGTTTAGCTTTAAAATGTCTATTACTTAATAGAAAGATTTAATTTGGGCCTCAAAATGTCACAGGAAATCCTTCATTAAAATTATACCTATTCAAATTCTACCCATCCATATCATACAATGACTGATATCTTCAGATCTCACTCAAGAGTGTGAAATATTTTTATTTTGAGGATTTTTTTTATATTCAGTACATATCCATGCTAACTTTTCAAATTTAAAACACCTTCTATAGAATGCACTCTAATGTGAAATTCCCATTTTGTGTTATTTATTGCAATGCTGTTGGTTTTCTACGACTACGTGTATCAAACACAAATAATATAAAATATGTAATTTTCTTTAACTATATATAATATTGCTATATTTTATTTACTTTAAAGTAATTTTAACAGGATTTTATAATATTGTATTAAATTTATATTTATGAGGAATACAAGGTAAATAAAACCTAGAGTAACATGGAATGTTGTAAGACATTTGCTATATGCTTGAAAAACTAATCAACATGTTTTTAGTGAACATCCATCATGTACTTTGTGTTGGACATAGTTTTAATGAAGATACTACTACTCTTGTCTCAAAGATTATATATATTAAAACGCTACTATGCTTTTGATGCTATGGGGAGACAAAATAAATTAATACTCTTGATCATTTCCCCATAAGAGCATATGATATAATATACATAATAAAGAGTAGCTACAAATTATTATGATAAGAGCCAATATAAATAAGTGGAATGTAATGCTCCAAATGGGGAGAGGAATTGGAGATCATCTCCTGATGGGTTGATCCATGATGCCTTGATGGAAAGAGTAGCACCTGAGCAAGTCATTGAAGCATCATTTAATGAATATATATACACATATATTTAAATGTCTAATATCCCTTCTTTGGTGGAGAAAATTAGTGCTCACCGAATTTTCCAGTATTCCCTATGTTTCCCACACTCCTTTGAGGTTGCATTGGGACCAATTTGATTGAATACTGAGAAGTGGGAATGTGGGGGAAGTGATACATTATTTCTTATGTGAGGCACTTAATAATCAGTGCCCATTCTTCAGTTCCCCTTTGGCAATGCCCCTGAAGTTTACATAGTGAGGTGGCAGAACCAGAGAGGGAAGCATTCTAGGTCCCTGAGTCACTGTATGGAGGAGAGTTGCCTGTTTTAAATCAGACATATGAGCAAAAAGAAATTAAGCATTTATGCCATTGAGACTTAAGGGTATTTTTTGTGGCAGCTATTATTAATTGCTCTGACTAAACATCTCACCTTTTTGGTTAGTGGTATCCTGCTTTTCCTTTGGGGGAGATGAATCTTTCCTCATTCCACATGACCTCGGGGGGTCTTTTAATCATAGTGCTCTGCAAATTCTATAAAAGGGTGGAACAAGGACCCAATCTAGGCCAATTAGAGTCAGGAATTTGAACCTAGAGTTGAGAGAAACAGGGACAGGAGAGTTTATAGCTAAGCCATTGATGACAGGACCCATAAAAGTAATTTTCCTTGAGCTCTGTGTTCTCAGTGCTGTCCTACCTGGGCCATGGCTGCCTTTTTTTCTTTCATTTCCGTGAACTACCTGATATCTTCCCAATAGATTCCATTTCTCTTTAGGTAAATGGATTCTTTCTGGTTCTTATAACCAAGCTTCCTAGTGGTATAAGTGAAGAGGATTTGTATATGTGAAATTATATTCCAAAGAAGTGTCTTCAGAATAAGGACATTTTAGATAAAATAAGTCCAGTTTGCTGTAGAGTTGTGTGGAACTGCAAGTCAGAGAAGCTAAGTTAGGGTTGTGAATGCCAGGCTATGAACTTTAAATGTTAGCCTCTGGGCTAGGGGGGTTATAAAATCAAATGCCTTCAGGGGACATTTGGGACACATCAAATTGTAAAGCTGTACAGGGTATAAAGCAATAAGTGCCAAACTGACTGTGTTGACCAGTTTAACCCCTGACCTGTTTTAGTGCCTTTTAAAGCTCCCTGCAGGCCAAAGAAAACAACCAAACAAAGCACATCCTCCAGCTCTCTTGTCTCCAGGGGCTACCAGTTTGAAACTAAGACTATCAATAGAGAACAATAGAAGGTTTCTGTGCTGGGGAATGTGAGGCAAGATGTGCTGCTTTAGAAAGATTAACCTGTCAAAATATAGACAGGGGTTGCATGGAGAGAGATCTCTTACAAGGAATCTACTGACTTGAGATTGATGTCAAGAAGAATGAAAAGAAAGTGAGGACATAAAAAGAGTTGTAAAGGAAGACTTTGCAGAACTGGGTAAATGCTGAAATGTGGAATTAAAGTGCAGGGAGGAATAAAGAGAGGACAATAAATGTTTCTGCCTGAGAGCTTCATAAGAAATAATGGTGGTATGTTCATGGAATTGGGAAGCCTAATTAAGGTACAGGTATTGTGAATTAAAGCGGTGGTGCTACTGATCTGGTCAATTTAAGATGATTTTACAAAATTTGTGAGTTTGTAATTCTTTATCTTATACTTAATAGCACTAACACCTCAAAACAACAACCTACAAACATCTCCCTATGGGAACTAGAAAGACAGATAGATAGATAGATAGGCAGACAGATTTTTTTTTAATTGAATGACTGACCAAGGAAAACTACTGAGCTCAAGAAAGCCAGTTTGTGATTTATCTGGAAGGCTCTTACGTGGTGTGGGCAGTAGAGCAGAATACTGGTGGAGTACTACTTAATTCCAGGACTAAATATTTTAAACAATTATAAATAATGTTATAAAATTTGACCATTGTAATTTTTGGAAGAAATATGTTCCATTTCTATACCTGAATATTAGATCATTTTTTAGGTATTTGATGGAAATTGAGCTTATAAAAAATGATTGATTATAAATAAAGTAATAACTCCCTACACTCCCAGAGTCATTTGAAACCGAGGACTTATCCTAACAATAGCATAGTTCAAATGTATCATGCAGGTCCATGAACTAGTATCAGAATCAGAATGGAATGCTTTTATTGCCTTATTTAATGTGTGCACTCACATAGCAATCATATTAGCCACAAATGAAAGTTAGTAGCTTGAGAGTGAAGACCAAAAAAAATAAAGGTACATATTTTATTATTCTACTTTTATAACATTCCAGAAAATGCAAACTAATCTATAGTGTCAGACAGCAGATCGATGATTTCCGGGAGTGGTGGTAGGGCAGGAGGGAAGGATTACTAAGAGGTCACTTATGAAGGTGATGGTTATGTTCATTATCTTGATAGCGGTACTGCTTTCACTGGTGTATACACATATCAAAACTTATCAAACTGTATTATTTAAACATGAAGTTTATCGTATGTCAATTACACCTCAATAAAACTATTAAAATGGTTAGTAGCTGGGCTCTAACACTACTTAAATGCATTAGTAGGTATAAAACATTTACTTAAAAACAATTTATGCTTCCTCAATGAGAGTAATTGACTACTATAGTGGATGCTGTGGTGTGTCACCGAAATTTACCAATTACAAATGAAGCATGCATTCTCTGACTGCTGTAAGTGTTACCTTCTAACAAATCACCATTTAGCCCTTCTCAGAAATTTCCCTGAGAAGACTGGAGCTTCCTTGCCCAAGATTATACTTCCTGGAAGTGGGTAGGTGGAAGACTCATATCCAATGACAGATGGATTTAGAGCCACGAAACTCCAACCGCTTTGCCTCACTCAGGAATACTCTGAATGACCATCCCAACTCCACATGGGACTGGCTGAGATCTCTCTTGTAACTACAACACAATTTCAATGCCTCCCTATGTCCAACCCTGTCCCCTTTATTATCTTGCAGGTGTTGTTTTTAGAGCACTCCCTAATAAACCTTCTGCATGGAAATCACTGTCTCAGAGTCTGTTTCTCGAGGAACCTAATCTAAGACAACAACCTATATGGTGAAAATCTAAAGTGCAGAATACAGAACTACATACCGGAAGATGTCCCCTAGATAACATCATGAAAATTTCTATCAGTATTCATAAAGATTCATTATATTCAATGATAGCCATCTTTGTTCATTGCTCATTCACCTTGTTACTAGATTTCTGGAATAGGATATAGAAGTCTTTAAAGAAAAATGAAGAAAGAGATATGGTGAACACTTGGCATGTGATAACAGAGAATCTTTTGCAGAATGTGAGCTATTAGGGACATTTTCATGCTTGGCAGAATAACTGTCATTAAATTTTAGTACATGAAGGCACAACATTTTGTTATCAATCTTACTAGATCCATCTACCATGTCAAAATAATATGAACACATGCCAATAGAAATTACATTTCACTACTGTTATTGCCAGAAACTTGGCAAAATGGTCTCTTATTTTGTAAATTTATTAAAATAATACCATTAAGAAAAATGGAATTAACTAGATGCTAACTTTCCAGGATCACTTTTCACTAAATGAAATTGCCATTAGAATTCTTTCCTTAGAATGAAGAGAGCAGTTTCCAAGAAAACCTCAGTTGATTTTCACCACCTAGCAACATGAAACACATATCTTAGCCCTGGGAGACAAATGAAAGAAAAGAAAATTTTCTTCTACTAGAAGACCATCCAGGATATTGTGTGGTAATAGACATTTTCCATCTAATGACAGACATGAGGAGGGAAACAAGGCTTTAATAACTGAAACAATTCTTCCTTCCCCTTCTACCCACTCTCATCTATCCCATAGGTACTGATTTCAAAACTCATTTCAAAGGTTTGGCATCCAAATGAAGAAATGTAAATGAAGCTAACTTCCAAACTACCTTCATACAGTCCAAGAGACTTTCTTTCAGTAGAATAAAAAACAAAATGTCTATAGGTTTCCTTAATGTAGAAAAACAACCCATCTATATAAAAAGGCAGTATTATCAGTACATTTTACATTCTGTATTTACTTACTAAAGCTAAATGACATTTTTATTTTGACTTTTTGTCTTCAAAGTCCATTATCTTATTAATAATAGAACATCTGTGAGATAAGTATTTTAAGTTCTGTCCATTGGCAGTCTTTGATATAAAGATTTAGGCCTCATGGGAAGAAATGTTATCATGAAAATCATTTAGAGAGCAAGTTCATAGAAAACACTTCATGTTTATATTTTCTAATATTCACAAAGTTACTCCCTATGAAACAGTTCTTGGAAAATATCATTGATAAAAGACATATGACTAAGATACTTCAAAGCAAAAGCAGAAATACTGAAGTGTCATACAGATAAGGGATCTGATTTTATGGCTATTGATAAGACTGATAGAGCAGTCTTCATACAAGGTATATTTCGTAGTACCTTTTCTTTATTTATAACTTCAAGAAGACACATGGTCCAGTCCAGCCAATAAATGGCTATGTAGTAATGGTTATTAAATTATTATAATAATAATTGTCTACGTCTTTCCTGATTGATGTCACCACCCCCAAAGGGACCGTGAGGCAGTCTGTACTGAGGCTAGTGAAAACCTAATGCTCCCCTTTAGCTAGGTTGTGATCTATTTTCTTGCTATATACAGAATCCTGATAAGAAGGGACTGAAAGTAATTCCAGTGCTTTTAAACCCAATCTACAATTTAATTTCCTTTGTGACCTATGAAACATCACAGTTATAGAAGTCTAGCTTTCCTATTTCCCCTGATTTTCCACAGGTATTTCCTTATTAAGAAACAAAGCAAAACAACCTTCACACAATTTGCAGCCCTCCTTCTTTCAATAAAAAAAGGATTTTCACTTAACTTATTTCATTTTCCTGTGTTCTTCAACCTTAAAAAACTTCAAGCCTTGCTCATGTCTCCCTTAAACTTTATACATAACAAAAGCCTCACTCTTTTTCTGCCATCTAGTCGAGTCTTCTAGATCTCTAATCCTTCGTATTACTCTTCATGTTACCACTCATAAACCAAATGATTTTTATGTGGCAAAAAATTTTGATCATGAGGTAGAATTAACTAATGAGCAAAATTTGTCTTCATTCATTTCTAATGAGAACTAATTTATTCTTAGATTCTCTAGGGATATCCAAAGAATTGTGTTTTGATCTTCCAAGACTTTAACTTTGAAAATGCTAGAATGAGTAATGAATGTCGAATCAACACCATGCATGCTGGTCCAAACAAGTAACAGAGGCCTTCTGGAATTCTGCAACCATATAAAAGTAATCATAATTTTAACTTGTCCTTTGACACCAGAAACAAGACTTCTGGATAATTTGTAGACCACTTGGAATAAATTTGGCATACAGATAAAATCTTCTTAAATTAATCCTCCCAAATATTTATTGGTGATAGAAATCTCCCAAATATTTATTGGTGATAGAAAACACAAATTCAAGCCTTTTATGCCATTCAAGAATTTCACTTAAGCAGGACTGTGTCCACAATTTTCAATTTCTAGTTCTAATTGTGTCACTAACTAAGTGTGAATCCCACTTAAAAAAATAAAACTATGTCTAAATCCTTTTTACAACTGTAAAGCAAAACTTAATAATTCAATGACCTAACAACAGTTAAGTATATGCAAACAACAAAGGTAAACATCAGTAAAAGAGTAAACAAACAAGTCAATGAGGAATAATGGGAAAGAAAGTCACAGAAACATCAGAATGCAAATGCTTAGGACAAGGCAGGATCTAGAGAGCTGGAGGAATCAGAAAAGTAGCCCAAATATGCAAAAGAATGAACAGGTGGATAAGGAAGTTCAGTGGCTTTATTTAGCGGAAAAATCCCCCCCACCCCACCCCCCCACCCCGCTTCACATTGTAGCAGATCCAGTTGGAACCTCACCCATTCTCTTGGCTCTTGATGCTCCAGTGTGCCCTGGCTGATGTCCAACTGCCCTCAACTATATGTCTTAGTCTGAGGGCTTTCTTTTTGTAGCAGAGAACACACTACAGCCAAGTGCACGACAGGCTGGAAGTGCTTGCAAAAGACGCACGAACACCCTGATCAGCCCTTAAAAATGATGAGTAAGGGTTGGAGTATAAACATCACAGCTCTCTTGCTCCTTGTCTAAAGTAACTGCATAATACCTGTTTTGTGGTTTCCTAGACCTTCTCCATGGATTTAAGCTCCAGTCTCCTACAGCAGTGGCTGACTTGATAAACTCTTTACAGGTTACTTTCTCTTACTTTTCTCACCACCTCACTACCCTACCACAATTTTCTGAGGTCACCTCCCAAATAAACAACCTAAACTCAAATCCTTGTCTCAGGATTTGCTTTTGGAGGAAGCCAAAGCAAGACACTCTTAACCCCAAAATGTTTATTAAGACCCAAATCAATCCTTAACCAAAGCTAGCCTGACCCTGTAGATAGAGTTAAGGAAAAGCACAGAACTGGATTGGAAAATCCATTCATGCTTTTTAAACAATGTAGCATGTGCTCTTTGAGACAAAGTAAGTGTAATGGGATACACAGAGACCTAGTAGAAGGAAAGAGAGCATATTCAATAAATTATTAAATACCAACTAATGATAGGGTTTCAAAGGATAGGTCTTTAAGAAATTTGAATTATGATATAAGTAAAAAAATAACAATTTCCAAGCACTGGATTCTACATAAGCATACAAAAGATAGTTATTACAAGAAGGTTGTACCTCATCAAAAATAAGCTTTGTTTTGTTTATTTTTCTCATACTATTAAGCTGCTGAAATATAAATTTGATGAAGTCCCTTCCTTGTCATTGAATTCTGTGGAGTTTTATTTGTGAGAAAAGAAAATTTCCCTTTAGAAGTGTTGGCTTGGATTAGAAAATTCTTTATTATGTGCATTGCAAACCTACTTATTTACCACAGCTAGACAGAGACTCCTTCTTACTCTGTCATGCAGCTGCTTGTTTTTAAACAAATTTTGCCAAGAGACATAAACCAGATGGCCTTCTTCAAGGGTATATTGTGAGCTGTGATAGTCAGCTTATGGTAGTTTCAAGCAGCTGACAGCTGGGTATGGAAAGTCATGATGCTATTCAGAAATCCAACTTCCAAGTATGCCAAAGCACAAGGAGACTCTCAAGTTGGTAAATAAAATTCTGATTTCAAGTTGGTTTTAATATCCTATTTTTTCAGGGGTCTTTAAACTTCTGCTTCGGCGGTGGAAAGATGGCGGAGGAGTAAGACGCGGAGATCACCTTCCTCCCCACAAATACACCAGAAATACATCTACATGTGGAACAACTCCTACAGAACACCTACTGAACGCTGGCAGAAGACCTCAGACCTCCCAAAAGCCGAGTGGATGAAAGGCTCTTGCTGCTCCAGCCAGGAGTCAGGACTCTGCCTCTGAGGTGGGAGAGCCAACTTCAGAACACTCGTCAAGAAGAGACCTCCCAGCCCCACATAATATCAAACGGCGAAAATCTCCCAGAGATCTCCATCTCAACACCAGCACCCAGCTTCACTCAACAACCAGCAAGCTACAGTGCTGGACAACCTATGCCAACCATATAGCAAAACAGGAACACAACCCCACCCACTAGCAGAGAGGCTGCCTAAAATCATAATAAGTCCACAGACACCCCAAAACACACCACCAGACGTGGACCTGCCCACTAGAGAGACAAGATCTAGCCTCATACACCACAACACAGGCACTAGTCCCCTCCACCAGGAA
>NW_006784469.1:652943-656391 GCF_000442215.2 Lipotes vexillifer | reverse complement strand
TTAAAAAAAAAAAAAAAAAAAAAAAAGAGAAGAAAAAACTTTAAAAAAAAAAAAAAAACTTCTGCTTCATAACATTAGTTTTTATTTTGAAAAACAGAAATACCCCCAACACATTATATTAGAGATAAAACTTGTGGAAAAAATGGATTCAGGATACATTTTCCAGTGGAATCAACAAGCTGTAGGTTGGACTTTCTCAAATAGTTAGAAATGTGCCATCAATAAAATTTACTGATGCTGTAACATTCTACTGTGGTAGTGTAATATATTAAATTGTCATTTTGAATTCCATTCTGTAGTATTATTATGTATCCTCATTCTTGACATGTTTTTTTGGCGAACAGAGTGTATTCCTCTGCTCCTGGACTTTGGTCTTGCCATGTGACTTGCTTTGACCACTGGATGTGGACAAAAGAGGCAGTTTGTTAGTTCCAAGGCAAGGTCTTCAGAAGCATTATGTGTTTCTGCTTGCCCTTCTGAGAGCTTCTGAACTCTGCCATGGAAGAACACGCCCTAAATATCTGCTGCCCTTCCAGCCTGGACCCCTGGGTGAAACACACACATCAGGCCTATTCATTCAACCTACAGTCCCACAGGCTAAAACAGAGTTCACTTAGAGTAGCCCTCTAACCATGAGAATAATTACTTATTGTTATTTTGGGGTATGTTTATTGCACATAATTACTGGGGCAGCACCTAACCAATAGTGGCAGACTTTGTTAAGGGCCCAATGGAAAGCTACCTTGGGTCACTCTTATTACTGGGTGACAGGGAAAAAGGGATAAGACAAATATGAGAGTTGACATCAATGTCTTAATCATGGAGCTATTACTTTATAGAAGGTACCCATAAAGATTACAGAATTGTACCTCTGATTATCTCAGAATTCCTTCAAAACAAAGGGCATTAGAAAGACAATCCTTAGTTTCCAACATTATCTCTGAATATTAGAAGAAGACAAATGAAAGGAAGAAAGAAAAAAATAAAGCATTTCAAGAGAAGCTACACAGACAGAATTTACCTTTTGTGAAAAAAATATACAGCTTAAATGTATTCAAACATAAACATTATTCAAATTGTAAGGATTTTTTAAATGTCCATCTAAGCTATTATTTATTTTTCTAAGTATCTAACCATTCTAGGAAATCACATAGAATATTTTAAAATGTGTTGTTTCAAGCAGAAATCTCTCAAAAACCACATCTTTAGCTTGTAATGGGCAGTTTTCCCTTGAGGAAACTGATGTTTTTCAAGAGGAATCTTGAGACTGTCGGTGGATAAGCTAAAACTAATAAGAAAATAATTCTTGTGAAAACTGCCTTACAGTCAAGAATTTGCAATTCTCACAGCGTAAACAGATTTTTTAAAGTGTTAGAATTTCATAATGGCAACAAATCACGCTCCTGCCCACAGAATAGTAGAAGTAAAAATAAGCAAGCAAGTAAGCAAACAAACAAAAAGTTTGTTGACTTCCACCACAAAGTTATGTTGACTTTAGTGGCTAATGGGTATATTTTCTTTAGGGGAGTCTGCTTACTCCTCTCAAATAACATAATTATAGGAACATATCAAGATCTCAGACTACTCATATATTGCTATATCCACACTTCAAAGTCATAATTCAGTTTTATTACAGAAAAATGAAAGTAAATATGAGAAAATTTACCCTCCATAAATATTTTGTTGAATAAACTATAATGGAAATGAAGTTCTTGTTAATCAAAGAAACAAGAAGCTTATTCATTCCAAAATATTACAACTTTTGAGTCAGCAGTTTATCATTCACATGTAAGCATTCATCAATTTAAAAATTAATATGTATTGAGCAACTACCATGGAATTATACTGTGTTTGGCTTAGGGGGTGACAGAAGGTATATGGCACAGTTTTTGCCCCATAGGAACAAAAACTCTCCTGGATGGTACAGAGTTGCACACAGTTATGTAAGACATACAAATTTATGATAAGCGCCTGTAAGAGCAGTACATGAACAGAGGGTTCTAGGAACACAGAAAATGAAATAATTGATTGAGACCAGCAAATGATTCCAAATAGTGATATTTGCATTGGGTCCTGAATGATGAGTAGGACTTTGACTACTACCAAAGAACAAGGCAGGACTCCTCAAGCACTTGAGGAGATCCTTTACCACTTGGTTTTGCAAAGCATCTTATAGAATCACAGTCTATTTTTCTATAGATATTGAATGTGAAGATACCACCTTCTAAATACATCTCTTTGAAACACTGTGGTTTCAGATAAAATAGTTTAAAAACTTCTTATATGTATCTCTGCTTCTGCTACTGAAGACTGATGGCTGAAACAGAGAACATAATCCTTGAGCATGAGAAATCCTATATGAAATATATAGGAGACAAGGGACGCAGAGACAAGAGTTCATAACTTGGGTCAAAATATGGGCTCTGGCATACAGTTCCTATGCGAGCTTGGGACAATTGTTTGTTCTCTCCAAATCTCAAGTTCCTCATCTGAAAATAAGGTTCTCCTGAGGCTCTCATATATGTAAAGCGCTGAATACCTGCCTGGCCTGTAGCTGTTGCTAAAACAGAAGCTCTTTACTCTTATGCAACACCCACCTTACATGTCCAGAAAAGGGGATGTCCTGAAATTACAGTACATTGTCATAATTTTACCTTTAGTCTTAGATTCTTATTTTATAGTGGATATTCTTAGAGTCAGTGATCTAAACTGCTACAGCTTACAAATGACCCAACTTAAGTCAAAGTAAGTAAGTAGGGAACATATAACCTAGGAGCACTGTGAAAACCGAGTCATCCATCGCTTTCCTTGGCTAAGCAGGGGCTTTGCTGGAAAGAAGGGCAAGAGTCAGGCAAAAATTAATTAATGAAAATTTGTTTTGAGGGCATGGAGAGATAGAACAAGTGGGTACTGGGCAATGATGAAAAACTTCTACTTTTATATTGGCAGAATTCAGGAAGCCAGAGTAACATGTTTTCTCAATCAGAGTTCATAAAATTATGAAAGAAAGTAGGGGAAGGAAATAATACTCAAAAAAGCTATACTTATTACATATTTCTGAGGGTTGTTTACAAAACAGAACAAAATATTACTTTCTCTATATATACATTGAAGACTGTTAGTTCTCTTCCAATATGCATTCTCCCACTTTTCTATAATTGTACACTTTTTGGCAGAGCACATAGCATTCAGGAATAAATGCAACATTTCTCAGCCTCCCTTGCAGCTTAGGTGTGGTCATGTGACTGACTTTGGCCAATGAAGTGTAAGTGTAAGTAAAATGTGGTAGTTGCCAGGAAACTTCCCTAAAAAACTACTGGCGTGAATCCTTTTCCCCTTCTCCCCACCTCCTCCCTCCTGCTTCTTTGGCAGGTGCATGTGGTGGGACTCCATCTTGCAATGTGTAGATGAGGGCCTACAATATAAGAATAGCAGGGTAGAAAGCAGG
>NW_006784469.1:644636-652894 GCF_000442215.2 Lipotes vexillifer | reverse complement strand
CAGGAATGAGTAGAGCCATCATACCTGCTTTGACTGCATACTCCTACGTTTTTAAGGAGAGAAAAATATGCTTCTGTCTTAGTGAAGGCATTACTGCCTTGAGCTTCTGTTACTCTCAGTCAAAACAAATTCTAATTAATAGAGCTAAGAGAATTTCTATAAAAGTGACATTTAGCACAATTTTGTTTTCTTCCAAAACTCATATGTCCCGTGTAGACAGAAAAAGATATATATATATTTAGAGAAGGGAAATTTTTGACATGACAAAGCCAAGAAACATACAATGAGTAAAGCTAAATAGTGGCATTATTTCCAAAATGAGGCTAGTCTTATAGGTTTCAAGTTGTTTTCTATACTAGAGCCTTTTTCCCTTTGACAATGATGAAAGTACAAATTTATTTAGATAATAAAGAAGCAAACTATAGCCCCCTGTACACTGAAGAAGTAGAATAGTCTATGGTGAAGAATGGAAATGTGTGTACACAGCTATCCTGGGAAACAAAAATGTTCAATTACTTTGAGAAAAAGATTCAGGATATTGATCTAAGCTTAACTTTGAGATTATGTGAATTTTATATCAAGTCTATTTCTTATTTGAAGCAAGTTTTAAACTAACCTCTATGTGAACTGTAAAGATTTATAAGAATCTGAAAATGTTAAAGATAGAAGGCAAATGATCCTGTATGAAATGGCTATCATAAAAAGCAAATCACTCTGCAACACTTGAGTGCTTTGAACTAGCAGTAGGAACATACAGAAGGTAAGCTGGCGGGTAGAAACAAACTTATATTTAATGCATTTCAAAATGCAAATCAAAACTACAATGAGGTATCACCTCACACCAGTCACATTCAGAATGGCCATCATCAAAAATATCTACAAACAATAAATGCTGGAGAGGATGTGGAGAAAAGGGAACCCTCTTGCACTGTTGGTGGGAATGTACATTGATACAGCCACTATGGAGAACAGTATGGAGGTTCCTTAAAAAACTACAAATAGAACTACCATATGACCCAGCAATCCCACTATTGGGCATATACCCTGAGAAAACCATAATTCAAAAAGAGTTATGTACCACAATGTTCAATGCAGCACTATTTACAATAGCCAGGACATGGAAGCAACCTAAGTGTCCATCAGCAGATGAACGGATAAAGAAGATGTGGCACATATATATACAATGGAATGATACTCAGCCGTAAAAAGAAATGAAATTGAGTTATTTGTAGTGAGGTGGATGGACCTAGAGTCTGTCATACAGAGCGAAGTGAGTCAGAAAGAGAAAAACAAATACCGTATGCTAACACATATATATGGAATCTAAAATGAAAAAAAAATGGTCTGACGAACCTAGGGGCAGGACAGGAATAAAGATGCAGAAGTAGAGAATGGACTTGAGGACACGGGGAGGGGGAAGAGTAAGCTGGGACGAAGTGAGACAGTAGCACTGACATATATACACTACTAAACGTGAAATAGATAGCTAGTGGGAAGCAGCTGCATCGCACAGGGAGATCAGCTTAGTGCTTTGTGACCACGTAGAGGGGTGGGATAGGGAGGGTGGGAGGGAGACACAAGAGGGAGGTGATATGGGGATATATGTATACATATAGCTGATTCACTTTGTTATACAGCAGAAACTAACACAACGTTGGAAAGCAATTATACTCCAATAAAGATGTTTAAAAAATGCCCCTTTATTAAATAAATACAACAGATCCCCTTCATTCTATTCCTTCACCAACTATTCTCAACAACTAAACATTCACAGAAATTATACGTAAATAAAGAAATATAAACCAAAGGCTAGTTTAGGTATCTAATTCAAACGATATACTGTATCATGAATGGCTCACATGTTAAATAGAGTTTCAAAAGAAGAGAATTGTGGAATAATTGTTTGTTGACAATTGACAGTCACTATGTTAACATTAAATACCTCCTAACACCAACTATATGGGATTATTTTGTAGTTTAAAGCTCTGCCTCTGGTAGTAAAACCTCCATGTAACTGTCATTAGCAGTCAAAACACAGACTTCATTTTGGGCTGCTGGGTGGAAACAAAAGATTTCTCTATTTCGCTCACAACTGCTCTCTCATGGTGTGCAACGTGCAACAACTGGCCAATGAAAGATATTCACAATAGCTAGGGATTAATTTAGATTATACAGAGCCCCAGCAGAAATATAAACATGTGAACAGAGCAGCCTGACATAGAAGGCAGTGTGCAGGAGGGGGTGATCCCTAAATTGAAATACACAAGAGGAAACAGGGCAGAGAAGGTAGTGTAGAGGCTAAGCGTGGTGAAAGGAGATTACAGCAAATGACAGGTTGGTAAAAGATTCGCCTTTCCTAAAGTTTTGATGATTTATTTTTGGCATATATGATACATCAGCACTGTCAAATTATAGTTTTCATCATCATCATTATCATCAAATAGTATTTATCAACCAAATGTGCTGTACTGGACATTGTACAAAGAAGCAAAAATGATATGGTTTCTGATATCTAGTAACGAATAAAATAAAACTGACCAATCAATGTAGACAAATGTAGGGGAGCAGATAGTGAATAAGATGCTTACCTGGGGAACACTTGAAGGTTAATAATAAACTTTTAAATATTTCCAATGTTTAGGTGAATTGGGGAGTGTATGGGTGTGTCTATGTATGTTTCCTGATAGATCTGTGGAGATAAAAGTGTATTATTTTCTTTACATAGATAATTAAGTTCTAAAAATGAATTCTATCGAATCAATTATTTAATAAATAATGATTTTCAAAAACATATATTGATTTTTTTTTTTTTTTTTTTGCGGTACGCGGGCCTCTCACTGTTGTGGCCTCTCCCGTTGCAGAGCACAGGCTCTGGATGCGCAGGCCCAGCAGCCACGGCCCACAGGCCCAGCTGCTCCGTGGCATGTGGGATCCTCCCGGCCCGGGGCACGAACCCGTGTCCCCTGCATCGGCAGGCGGATTCTCAACCACTGCGCCACCAGGGAAGCCCCCATATCTTGATTTTGAGAACCAAATCAGAAGCATTCCCCATACACAATGGTCTCAGCAGCATGAAAAAGTGGGACATAAAGAGAAAATGTCACTTCTTCCTCAATTTAACACATCTTCCTCTGCAGTGTCCCCATGAATGAATGCATGAGAATACTTTCCCCTGGTCAGTACAACAATGATTCTGAAATGAGATGTAAAAAAATTTCCCATATTCAGGGTATTTTTTTTTTTTTTACTTCTTACTTCTAAATCTACCAAGTTCAAAAAACAACAGTAGAATTATGTATTGGCACTTATACATATACCTGGGAGGGGAAACAAAGATCCAATCTGACATAAAAATCTTTACATTTAGTAGAGACTTATTCTAAGACTGCAGTGTTAATCTTTCCTGAGTTGTCAGGATCCCGTGCGTACTTCTCATGTATCTTCCCAAATACATATGGCATTGTGACAAACAGAAGAGGCTGCTAATGCTGCTATAGCTGAATGTCTCATTTAGGAACAAACAATTCTGGAAAAGCTCCCAGATTATGCATCTGTTCCTCTAGCTTCCACTTTAGAGGATAAAATTGTATGGTGATGCCATAAGGATTAATATATTATTTCTTTCCTCTGTGGGTAGTGTGTGGTTATTTCCCTCACCTTGACACAAGAGAAAAATATTTATTGAATGCTCCAGTAGAAAAATTACAACTGAGATAGCAAATGCTTATGAGAAAGTTGCATTTGGAGTGGGCTTGCAGAATTACATGCTTGTCCCCCAGAATCTGAAAACAGAGATGATTAAGGCACTCTCTCTTCAAGTCAGATTTCTTCGGTTTCTATTCCTGTTTTCTCTCATTTCATTTCTTTCATTGTCTCACAGCAGCAAGAGTTTGTAAGCGCATTAATACTGTGGGCTTGGCGCTAAGGGAGCCAAACAAAGGAGAAATCCCTGGGGAAGCGGTTTCCAGCTCTCCCATCCCCAGCATCCTGTTGACATGTGGCACTGTGGTCCCAGCATGATGGTGGGAAATCCAGGAAAGCTTTCTCTAGAGTGGTGGTGCTCACAAACTTATCCTAGAGTCTGTACTGGCTTATTATAAAGTGTTTGGAAGTCCAGGGTGAAAGGCCAAAAACAGAACAATGTAACATGCTTTTCTTAAAACTACATAATTTTTTTTTAAATTCTGAGATCGGGGCCTTCCTGTACTTAATCATGTATGTAGTTATGATTTTTTTAATTTTAAGTGTAAATTTCATTCAAGTACAGCATACACACAGAAAAGTATGCAAATCACAAGTGCACAGTTCCATACATTTTCTTAAGGGAAATGTACCAATGCAACCAGCATCCAGATGAATAAATAAAACGTTACTCAGAACACCAGGACTTGCTCCTGCCCTTGTTAATTACTATTCCCCACAAAGGTCACCATATCTGACCTTTAAGCCCTGATATGCCTGTTTTGGAGTTTTATATAAATGGAACCATACAACATATATCCTTTTGTGCCTGGCTTCTTTTATGCAAACATGGTTTTCCTATTTCTTATTTTATGAAATATCATTGGTAATAGAATTCGATTTTTTAAATGCCCTCACACTGTCAGACCAGAATCTTGTTGTTACACAATAATGCCATCTTATGGCTACAGAGCAATTTGTAGCCTAGAAACTGCTTTCACTTTTTAAATCTTATTTGATTTGTGCTATTCTCTAAGACTTGAGGAATAATTTCCTGAAGATGGGGCAAATTTATTAATGGTTTGAGGGATAGGAAAGGTGGTAATAGAAAGAAAGGGAAGACAACAAAGTATCTGGCACTTGAAAGGTCCTCCTTAAATGCTTGTTGAAAGAAGGAAAGCACATTGTTTCTCTAATACTAGGTAGATATTAGATTAATTCTTTATTTTCATGTGTTTCCTGTAGGTATCTTTTATAAACAGTGAGCAATCCACCAAGAAATAGATGAAAATAGCATTTAGCAACAATGTTAATTTCTCATAAAGTTAAATATTTATCTTATGTTTATATATACGAATATCTATCCATATACATGGATATGTATATGTGCACATAGGATTCGTGGATTTAATATTTACTGTGTTCACCATCTGTGTTTCCATGGAAAGGAGCCACTTTTAATACTTCGAGGATTTGTAAGTTTACTGAGGCACATGTTGAAATTCTATTTGCTGGAAGACAACGTATGGAAGCTGGTCTCCTAGATAATGAGTGAGCAGTCACAGCCAATCTGAATTTTAATCCTCTACTTGCCTTGAGTTAGACAGTAATGTCTGTTTTACTTTATGACATTTAATAGAGATGAGTTCTGCCATTATGGCGTTCATGAATCTGTTGATTAAGGATGGTCTCAGCAACTATGCCTTAGGAATGCCAAGAGACTAATGCATTTTCTCATATCTGTAACTTATTTGTGAGTAAACTGTGTAGATCTATTAGAGCTAAATATTTTGGTGAAATAGAAATATGCAGATGTATCACGTAGCATGTGTTTGGCAAATCACTTAACATCTTTGTGATTTAGTCTCCTGTATAAAATAATGAAGCAGGATAAAATCACTAAGGTATTTTCTAGCTGTAAAAAAATCCTGTGTTATTAACTATCTATAATAGTTTAGATGATTATTCAGCAAATATTCATTCTTCTTTCCCTTCCACCGTAGGAAGAGACTACTTCCCCATTCTACTCATGTCAGGCTTGCTTTGGCCAATGGAATGTGAGTGGCTTAATATGATCACAGGTCATAAACTCTTAGGAGTTTAGGCTTGGTTCATGCTCTGGTGACCTTTCATGAGCAGACTGTGCCACTGATCCTTCATCTTAAGCCCAGAATAAATATATATGCAACAGACCTTAACCCAGCACACATCCTAGAGCCTAGCCCAGTTAACCATAACTTGAAACAGCTGCCCAGCCACACTCAGCCTAAGTCAGCCAAAACACAGACAACCTAAAGATCCATGAGCATGAGAATGAAGGCTTGTTTTAAGCCATCGAGTTTTTGGGGTGATTTGTATCACCATATTACAGTAATAGCTGACTAATACACTATCATAACTGGATCATACGTGAAAATATACTAATACCTTCTTACTGGCTCAAAGGTATTTTGTTTTAACCTCATGTTGACTTATTTAAAAAAAAATCAGTAGATTTTTGTTGAGAACCCAACATGAGGGTATTTAAAAATGTACAGCTTCTATTCATGAGAAAAAATGCAAATCAAAACTACGGTGAGATATCACCTCACACCAGTCAGAATGGCCATCATTAAAAATTCTACAAATAACAAAACCTGGAGAGGGTGTGGAGCAAAGGGAACCCTCCTACACTGTGGGAATGTAAACTGGTGCAGCCACTATGGAAAACAGTATGGAGGTTCCTTATAAAACCAAAAATAGAATTACCATATGTTCCAGCAATCTCACCCCCAGGGCATATATCCAGAGAACACTCTAATCCAAAAAGATACATGCACCCGAATGTTCACAGCAGCACTATTTACAATAGCCAAGATATGGAAGCAACCTAAATGTCCATCGACAGATGAACAGATAAAGATGATGTGGTATATACATACAATGGAATACTACACAGCCATAAAAAATAATGAAAATGCCATTTGCACCAACATGGATGGACCTAGAGATTATAATACTAAGTGAAATAAGCCAGAGGAAGACAAATATCATATGACATCACTTATATGTGGAATCTAAAATATGACACAAATGAACTTACTTACAAAACAAAAATAGACTCACAGATACAGAAAACAAACTTATGGTTACTAAAGGGGAAAGGGGGTGGGGGAAGGATAAATTAGGAGTTTGGAATTAGCAGATACAAACTACAACATATAAAATAGATAAACAACAAGGTCCTACTGTATGGCACAAGGAACTATATTCAATATCCTGTAATAAACCATAATGGAAAAGAATATGTATATATATGCATAACTGAATCACTTTGCTGTACACGAGAAACTAACACAACATTGTAAATCAACTATACTTCAATTTAAAAAAAAGAATCTATAGCTTCTAGTCTCTCTAAGGATTCAAAAATCTACCATTGTATGGGCTTGGTGGGAGATAAATTCCTGACTATCACCGCAATGGATCCCAAATTCCAGCTATTTATTTTCCCTAACCCCTGGCAGTTAGAACCTAGTTATATGACTGAAGCATGCCTTATTATAGGAGTTGGCAATTTATGGCCCACCAGCAAAATCTAGCCTACCACCTGTCTTTATAAGTAAAGTTTTATTAGAACAAGCCATCCCCATTCATTTGTATAGTCTATGGTTTCTTTCACCCTGCAACAGCAGAGTTGAGTAGTTATAGCAGAGATCATATGACCTGCAAACACTAAAATATTTACTAATTGGCCTTTCAGAGAAAAAAATATCCAACTCCTGCTTTACCAAATAATTGTCAGAAACCTTAATTCTAGAATTAGTGACACAAAAAGAAATAATAATTTTGATACTTTTTAGCAGGATAGTAGCAACTAATATCCAGTGGCAATGGTATTTCTTGTGGACCAGTGGACCATGGCAGTGACAGAAGTTTATAATTCAGATTCATCTTATAGCTTGATGCTGGGTGTGTTTCTGGGTGCATATCCTGGTCTTCCTTGACAATTTCTGCCCATATTTAAACCTGACTCGCAGGCCTTTCCATTGATTCCATGAGTTACCTGATATCCTTCCAATTATATTATCCTACCTAAGGTAATTGGAGTTACTTTCTGTTAGTTGTAACTCAGAACTTTGAACTGTCCATTGACCTTGCTTTATTCCTGACTCTGAGTAAGATGTTCCTATTCCACTCCCCAAGGATCTTGTTCTCGCCCTCTAACACTGCTCACATCTGTCAACCTGTAATTTATTGGCTGTTTGTCCATTTTCTCTCTAGGACTGGGAGGTTCTTCAAATCAGGGACTGAATTTAAATCAGCTCTCCATGGTGCTCAGGAAAATGTGAAAGCATATAAATATGAAAGAATTAGCAGGCATGAAGACTATAAGAGCCAGAAGACCATTATTTTTATCGTCAAAATTGCCAAGCTTGATCGAGTCATTATCATGTATAAGCAATCTGCTAAGCACTCTACATATATTGTGTCATTTAATCCTCATAACAACTCTATGACTTAGAAAATATTTTTATCCCATTTTATAGATAAGGGAATTGTGGAGCATAAAGGTTAGGGAACTTGTTCAAGGACAT
>NW_006784469.1:620573-644626 GCF_000442215.2 Lipotes vexillifer | reverse complement strand
AGCAGGAAAGCCAGGATTCCAAAACAAGTTGAACTCTAGTGTCTGTGCTCACAAGCAATAACTTAAAACAGTTTTACTTGAGACTAGACTAAAAGTCACAGGAAATTTAGCAGCTCCTGACCAATTCCTAGAGGAACCCAGTTAGAGAAAAATTAGGATACTTTTCCAGAATCTGGATAAGAAAAGAGTGAGTCTACTGGCGTTAGTGACATACTATCTCTTGCCAGACACAGGAAATACCCCACCCAGACATGGGGTGAGAATTCAGGAAAGACCCCACCCAGATGTGGGGTAAGAACTCAGCTTTCTCTCTCTGTGGAATGGCATTAGTCTTCTGCTTCTTTTAAAGACTATGGTTGAAGGTGAACTGAAAAGGAAAGAGTTGTATGACTGCCAGAAGGGAATACCCAGCTCACTGACCAAAGATGACATAAAGTGGGGGAGAAGTCTCAGAAAGCAGAAAGTTTCACCTCTGCTTTCATGCAAGAATGGGAGGTGTCTATAGAAGCACAGTAACCACTGGCTACCCAAGAACCCTGCAAGGTTCTTAAGGGATAGTGTTGGTGGCCTTGGATGGCTGGAAGAAAACACTGAGAGAAGACAACAAAGACAAAAACATCCCCAAAGTGGAATGAGCACCCCAAAAGACAGTGATAAAACTGACCTCATTGGAGAAACTTGTAAAAGCTCATTTTGACTCAATGTGGGCTACTGAGAGGTGTACCATGATGGCAATATGAGTTTGTCTTTTGCAGTATATACATAGGGTTGCTGAGTTTCTTTCCCTTTATCAAGAATGGCTTTGGATACCCGAGGGCCCACTGTTTTCCAGTAAGTTGAGATAGAACTACTGGACCATCCAGGGAAAAATATTCTCAGGCTTCTTGCAGGAGGCTTCAGTCCATACACACCGAACATCCACTTCATGCTCAAGACTACCTTAATCCTGAGCATACCACACAAAATAAAACACAGCTTTTGTCTCTCAGGAGCTTGTGCAGGAGGCATAAAAGGAAAAATTCAATCAATCAATAAAATCAATTGCTATGTAGTAAATTCTAGGAATAGGTCACTTTGGAGCAGGTACTGTACAGAGTAGCCACCAAGTCTGGTGACATCTGCAAATACATAAATAGTATGTTGATATTATATTCTATTAATGTTAGAATAATATCTAACTTTCTATGATCAACTAATATTTTTAGGATTTTAAGAAGGAAATAACATCTCACATGAGACTTGAAGGGCAGGTAGGCCAGAGAGGGCAGAAAACATCTGTGAATCTTTAAATCAATTTAATCTTGATAGAGCAGAATTTGGAGGGGTTGTAGGGCAGGCAGGAATTGATAAACAGTGAGGCTGACCAGAGGAGCAGGGGTCATGTGAAAGCCTTATATCCCCAATTAATAAGTTTGCACTTTATTCTAAAGGGAATGTAAGTTTTCTTACACTTCAGAAAAACAGTTCTGGATGGAAGATAATTGGGAACAAAGTAGGGATGATCACTGGAGACAACTGAGAAGTATTGATTTAGGAATCTAATGCAGTAAATGAAGAACAAAAATAGAAGTAAAGATGGCAAGAAATGGACAGATCTGAGAGATATTAAGGAGGTTCTTTGTAATTATTAAAAATGATTTGATTTCCTCTGAGAATAATGAAGAAGATGGTCTTGAACAAATCTTTGAAATCAACTGTTTTAAGCCATTACAACTTTATTCCTTTTAACCTAAAACTGGAAGAGAAAACAGTACCTTCTTGTAGTATGAGGCTAAGAAATGTATGTGACTTTTAAAAATCTGGTCAACAGTTGGATATTTTAATTAAGGGAAGCACTAAAAATTAATTATTTTAAATCAACAAATTCCTTGTAGCAAAAAAGTGGGGGGACTTCAAAATGTAAAGGATCACCTTCAAAACAGAAACAACACACGAAAATCAACTTTGTGTTGCCAGCTTATATTTCCAATATATTAATCTAAGTATATCAAATGGTTATAAATCTATAGGATACAGATTTGACCAAAGGTATACAATTTATATTGTACAATTATTTAAATCACCTCAATTTAATGACCAGATGGGTTTTGAAATTACCTGAAATTTTAGAGGATATTATAGTGCTCCAACGTAATACTAACTTCAGTACAGAAAAATTTGTTGAATTCAGCTCATTAGTCTGAACTGTTCATCATTATTTGTTCTTACTCCACTTACCTTTTTCCAGTGAAAGTAATACTTCTCCCTCTCTTCTTCCCTACTTCTCTTTTTTCCATGGAGAACACTGAAATGAACTCTAGAATTCCTGGGAGACAGGTATAATCATTTAGTAAAAGGAAAGTGGTACCTACCCTTGTCGGTCCTTGCACATTTTGTTAACTCTTCCCCATTGGAAATCGAGCCGAGAGAGAGCTTCCTGTAGCCTCGCCTTTTCCACCGGTGTGGCACTTTGCAATGCTGCTGCCTTCTTACTGTGAATAACGTCAATCCGACCTGAGATTTGTTTCAGGCTGTCTTTTATATTCTGTAATATTGAAATTTTAAAGCAAGTCAAAAATGATTCAGCTGTCTATGGAAAGAGAAGAAAGGAAATTTATCAACCCCCAAAGTAACTAATGGCCTTGCATTGTTAATCTATTGACTTTTAAAAGTCATTAGCCTTGAAGCCCAGTGATTTCAACATGCCCAACTTCAATGGATAATTCACAGTCCTCATCTTGATACAGGTGATCACTCAACTCCCTCCATCTTAAAACTTTATCTTCATTTGACTTCTGTAACCTGAATTTTTCTGGTTTTTCCTCCACCTTCTTGTCCACTGCTTCTGAGTCTGCTTTACAGAATCCTTCCCATCTTACTAATCTCTTAATATTGGAGTGCTCTAGCTTAGTTCTGACACCTTTCCTTGTCTATCTATATTACCTCTTATTTGGTCCCATGACTGTAAATAATCTCTATATGACAATGACTCTCAAACTTACATCTCCAGCCCTGACCTCAAGTCTGAAATCCAGACTCACATATCTAGGTACTTTCTTGACACTTGGATGTCTCATGAGTATCTCAACCTTAGCATAACCACATTCTGAACTGCATCCCCGTATCCTTCTCTTCCCATGGTTTTCTCTCCTTTGGTAAATGACATATCAATTGATAGTTATTCAGGCTGACAATCTTGCAATCATCCTTGGCATTTCTTTTTTAATCTCCAGTATTCAAATTGTTGGACAATCTTGTTGGCTCTACTTCTAGAACATGTCCAGAATTTGACCACTTCTCGTTATCTCCCTTGCTATTGCTCTGATGATATAAGTTATCCTTATATCTCACCTAGATTATCACAATAGCAACCTAAATGATCCTCCTGCTTCCAGTCTTGCCCCTCTCCCAGTCAATTCTCCACACAACAGCCAAAGAAATTCTTATAAAACATAAATCAAATCATATTAATTCTCTTCTCAAAACCCTCCAATGGCTCCTCATCAAACCCATAGTCTTTTTTTTTTTTTGGCCCAGATGCCCGACTCGTGGGATCTTAGTTCCCCAACTAGGGATTGAACCCGCGCCCAGCAGTGGAAGCGACGAGTCCTAACCACTGGACCGCCAGGGAATTCCTAACCCATAGTCTTTATCATGGCCTACAAATCTCTACATAGCTTGTCTGTACGCTGCCTGACATTATAATCTTATTTTTTCCTTATTCTGCTTTTTCTGTCCTCTCTGCCAAAAATGCTCTTTCCCTCCAAGACACTTATATGGCTGTTTTCCTCACTTCCTTCTCATCTCAGAAGAGCCTTATCTACTGTTCCATTTTAAGTAGCAGCCCCAACTGCTCTGTATTCCCTGTATTGTTCATTTTTCTTCATGGCACTTATGACTAACATGAAATTACACAACTACTGGTTTCTCTACATCACTAGACTAGATCCTATGAGTGCAGGGACGTTATCTGTCTTGCTCTCTATTGGGTTTCCAGAGCTCAAACCTGTGCCTGGCACATGGTAGGTACCCAGTGCATTTGTGTTGAATAAGTGAAAGTATCTCAAAATTTAACTCCATAATTTTAAAGTCTAGATTATATTTAAGGGGAAAATACACAATGCCATTAAGTAATAAAAATCTTTTAAAATATTAATGTTCAAAAAATGCTAAAAACTTACATATTTGTCTAGTCTTACAAATGTGAATTTGGTTATTTTGCTCATCTGACTTGTCAAAGACAAGTCAATTGAGTAAACATTTATTGAGCTCTTTCAGGACCAATACAGAGAAAGCAAAGGTAGGTGAAGCACAGTTTTATTTGTTTCGAAGAAGTTTTAAATTGATCTCATTGAGGTAGTAAGGGAGGATGTGGTTTGGAAACTGAAGGAAACAATTATAGTTTAGAAGTCCCAGTTAAATGATGAGAAATTATTTGATGAGTGGTCTAAGTGGTACCAAATCTTTTCTCAAAGTTCAGAAAAGGAATGAATCATATATCATATATGGTCACAAGCCAAGAAAAGGGCTCATAAAGAAAGTGCAATTTGGGGTAAACACAGCTGAGTAGCTGAAGTGGAAAGGACATCATACTTAGTAGGTAACACACATGCAAAGACAGGGAACATGAGTAGCTGTATACGACTGACATTTCAGAAATGTACAGGATCAGGGAAGATGGGTCAGAAAACAGAAGCTGGAGATGATTAATAATGTGCTTTAAAATACTGCATGTAATTCAGTAGACAGTGGGGAACCATGACGTGTGTGTGTGTGTGTGTGTGTGTGTGTGTGTGTGTATTAATTTCAAATATATACAAAGGCAGAAAAGGAAAAAAGGAAAGTAGTACAAACAGCCCCCATGAGCCCATTATCCAGTGCCAACACTTATGAAACCATGGACAATTTTGTTTCATTATATTTCCACTCATTCACCTCCTCAACTGGATTATTTTGAAACAAATTGATATATTATCCATAAATACTTCAGCATGTTTCCAATATACGTGAATTGTTTTCAAGGAAAGTACACATAATACCATATCCTACATCTAAAAACTTTAAAGTGTTATTAATGTAATCAAATATCTAGTTGTCCTTCATAATTGAGTTGAATTAAGAAAGTTGTTTAGGAAGGAAACTTGGCAGAATTCAGTGACTGTTTGTTGGGTGAAGAAGAGGAAAGACTTGAATAACTCCCAGGTTTCTTGCCTGAGCATCCGGATGAATACTGATATCTGAGTAAAAGGATTTCAGATGGATGAACAGGTTCTGTGTGCACATGCATTTGTGTGTGTGTGTGTGTGTGTGTGTAACAGATGATTTCCTTCTGGACACATATTATGAAGCCTTTGGGTTGTCAGACAATAGACATTCAATAGGCAGTTGGCAACAGACTTTGAGAATATGAATGAGATGGCAAATATCGTTGGGCCATACGTATTCTCACATTTCCACACGGTCTGGCCTTTCTGAGCAAAGAACATTGGCATCTGGGTTAGAGGATAATTGAATAGCAAACATACCTTGGTGTTTAGATTAGTGCATTTTTCCAGGGAGACTCAGAAGCTTATCTTTCTTGGATCCCTTTGCTTACATTCCAACTTACATTCTGAGGATAACAGACCTAGACCTTCCCCTCTCTCTGGAGAGGATGTGTTTACATTCCAGAGCAAAGGTCTCTCTCTGTCTCTCTCTTCCCGCCTCTCTCTCCCCTCACCCACCCAAGTCCCTCCATGTCTGTCTTTCTGTCTGTCTGTCTCTATCAGATGTGCCAAATCCTTTATATAAGCTCTAATGTTTATAATGTTGGGGTTTCTCTCTTGTACATCTGACCCCCCTCACTGCACGTCTCATGGGGATTTGAGTAATTAGTGAGATGTTCTCTGACCCAGAGATCACATGCTTCCTGTCAGGATAAATAAATACAGTTGACCCTTGAATAAAATAAGGGTTAATCTGTATAATTTACAGTTGGCCCTCCACATCTGTGGTTCCTCCGCATCCGCGGATTCACCCAACCATGGATTGTATAGCACTGTAGTATTTACTGTGGAAAAATATCCACATGTAAGTGGATCCATGAAGTTCAAACCCATGTTGTTCAAGGGTGAACTGTATAAATATAAAAACTTAACAGGTATCAATAAAATGAACATATTTGCTGACTTGCAGGCAAAATTGGGGTGGTTCAACCATGTGTGAGATGGAGACTAGGCAGATACGGGGTGCCTGTTGCTAAGCCTGCAGCTTCCCAGGTTGGCTCTAAAGCAAACTCCTTTGGGCAGCAGGAGAGAAGTCATGGGTAGATCTTAGGGAGCTTTCCTGCCTCATTCTAAGACTTTATGACTGTGGTACATGAGGACTTGTCTTGGGGGAAGATTAATCTATAGAATCTTGTGAGGATATAGATAATGTCGGTTGTAAGGGGCAAAAGTCAGTGCTTACAATGGGACCCTGAGGAAAGCAGCTGTGTGCCCAGGTCTTCAAATCAGCTAGACACAATGGTTATGGGTGATGTGAGTGAATTTCAGCGAGAGAGAGAGAGAGAGAGAGAGAGAGAAAGAGAGAGAGAGAGATTGTTTATAAAATTCCAAGGTGTTGTCTTCAAGCCCATGAACACCTTGCGATTAGAAGGTTTTATTATTTTTTTGTTAAGCAACTCAATTTAACTCTGTGGTCAGAATATGTATCTAACAAGTATTACCATGTGAGAGAAAGGAAGGCATGCCAACACAGAAATATCCTGTGAGATTCCTTATCTGGAGAAATGCAGGTTAAAATTGTCTTCTGCCAGTGTTACAGAATTGCTAGTCAGTGGAATATAGTAGGTGTTGTTTCATTACAGGAGAGATGGTCAAATTGCTCAGAAACTTTTGTTAGAGTGAAAGCGTGAGAAGAAAATTTGCCTAACGATGACCCTTTATGGAAAGCAGAGGTCGAGGTTGGAGATGAATATGTCTGAAGAGTAGATCTCATCAGACCTTGGAGAAGAACCAGAAGAGTAAAATATTTTAAAACTAAAGGGAGAATGAATATCAGGAAGGAGGGAGGGAGGGAGCCACCAACAAGTCAAATGCATCTAGGAACAGGAGTAAAAAGTCAACTGTGGATATTTAGGAGGTGACTGGTGATCTTATCAAGAGCAATCTCAGCATATTGAAAGTATGGAAATGTAAATCTGGACAGAGAAGACTGTCTTCCACTGTCAACCTCTTTCACTACAAAATTGAAAATAGCTTAGTACTACACTATGGTTTGCTTTATTTGACATAAGACACTTCTTTATGGAGGAAAAGTTTACTACAAATAAAAACAAAACTGAGAATATAACAAAAATTTTTAAAAAGACAGAATGGATCTTGTATATGTTATCAATGTCCTAGAAGTCCCTTCACTCAAGCAAACCTCTTATATTAGTTCTTTCTTTTATCCACCTGGCAAAATTTCATTACCATCTCCTGATGGCTCTGAGACTAGAGTCTTGGGTGGAATATTTAGGGCTACCCCACTAGCTGGATTAGGTCAGGTGCACAAACATGACTTATTTTCTGCTTCTGTTAACTCTGCTGACCTGGACAGCCTGACAAAATGACCTTTGCCAGTGCTTGCACTGGCTCAAATCCTGTTGATGTGAGTCATGGACTCCATGTTAACGAGGCTGCCAGCCCAAGGGCAAAATTCCAGAACTCTGACAAGTGCTCCACTTGATACCAAGCATCCAGCTGACTGACATGCTGATTACTGAAATTCACACTGGGGCAACCAGCCCCATTTGTCCATGTGTTGGGAGCCCAAACACTTAAAATGAATAGCTGTAATTTCCTAAAGGGGTAAAATTCAAGAGAAGGGAAGGAGGATCTTCCCCACTGGTCTAAAAGTAATCCATTCATGGCTTTCATGCGGGGTGTGTGTGAGAGAATATATAGTCTCTCTCTGATGATTTGAGTTTTCAAAGCTTCCTGATTTTAATCCAAATCTCTGGAGAGTTCCCAGTTCTCTGGAGAGTGATGGAATTGCTCAGAATCAAGTTATAAACAGTTTTAGCAATTCTGGGCAGCATGTTGTAAAGGCAAGAAAACTTTCTATCTTAAATGAGAAAAGCAAAAAGCAAAAACTGGGGCAGGAGATGTCATACTTCCTGGATACCTAGATAATAGTTCCCTGGTGCATTCTCAGAGAATGCTGCCAAAATTGGCTGGAGTCCAGGAAATCCTTTTTAAAGTCCCTACACATACTCTTGTCCCTGAGGCAATGCACACAGAAAAATGGTATATGCACCAAAGAAAATTCTGTAGCAGTTTCCATAGTTTAAAGTCAGAGATGAGATCTTTTATAGCTTTTTACTATTTTAGTTTGTCTAGAAATAAGTGATCTTTATAGTTTCTGACCCTCTGAAAATGAAACCATAGTCACTGTAGTTGCTATGGTGATAGAAAAATCCCTAGGATCATTACAGAGTATATTATTTCCATTTCTCTCCCTGAAATAGTTCCTTACCTTACCTGAAAATATGATGGCAAAATGAGGAAGCACACACTTTTTAGTCAACTTCCTTCCTGATGTTGACATGCACCTATGAAATGACCTCCCCACTCCCCATTTCAATTCTGTGAGATGTTTATTTGTCAGTCACTCTTCCTGGAAATGGAAATTTCAATTTCTGGAAGGCACGCATACATGAGTCTATATAATTTAAGTCCTTGATATTTCAAAATAGCATCCTTTCCACTCTGGTTCACAGAATCAAATAAGTTACCCTTAGTTATACACTTTTTTTTTTTTTTTTTGCGGTACGCGGGCCTCTAACTGTTGTGGCCTCTCCCGTTGCGGAGCACAGGCTCCAGACGCGCAGGCTCAGCGGCCATGGCTCACGGGCCCAGCCACTCCGCAGCATGTGGGATCCTCCTGGACCCGGGCACGAACCCGTGTCCCCTGCATCGGCAGGCGGACTCTCAACCACTGCGCCACCAGGGAAGCCCTATACACTTTTAATTGAGAAAATTTTGATAGTGAAGCAACTTTCACAACTGAAAGATGAAGTCCAGATATGTACAATAAGGGAAAACAGAAGACTATGAACTATACTGCTTTAACTCACATTTAGAGGTGAAAAGCCTGTTGTTTAAAGAAGAGCTCATTGATAACACAGTCATAGTAATATAGGCCTCAGCTTTGAGATAAATAATATTAAGAAATGTGGGTTTCCCTTTAAGAAGAGAATCAGTTTTTTAAGGGATTCATAACACAAACAATTTGAACCTATAAGTACTTTGTTGATTCAAATATTATGTAATAACTGTCTTTAATGAGCTAAAAAAGAGAGACTAAGACTACAGACAATTGATCTAGGGAACCAAACAAGGCACCTGTTTGCCAACTAATCAGGCTGAGATAAAGGTCTCAAGTAACTCTTAACTAGGCTCTGTTCTCTATCATAAGGGGCATATTTCTGCTGCTCAGTTTTTCTTCCTTTTAATGTAAAGCAACAACTACTCCCTTGCTGTCAGAATGTTCCACTATAGAGCATGCCTTTACCCACCTAAATGGTAAATCTATTTATATGAATGTCAAACTAGATACTGTAGAAAGTGAACGGGGCTGGAGTAGGAGACAGTGATATCTGAAAAATTGAATGTATTATTAATCACTTCTGATGAAAATAAACTTAAACAAGAACTTAATGAATTTTTAATGTCTTTTCTTACTTACTTCAAGTTGTTTTATAATTACTCTGGAAAGTGCCTATATGATTTCTGTTTCTAAAAGTGCTATTTAAAATAGCATATTGCTATTGTGCCTTCTCTGTAATCTATAACCTATAGGTATCCTTAGTCCTGTTTTATACCAAGAAGCAAGCTCAAACACAGGTTCCTAAGTTTAAAACTCTTACTGAGGTAAGATTTGAAATAATAGGTCGATCATAGGATGTGTATACAAACTGTAATCTGAAATTCTGTCTTCTATTTTAAAGTTTGTAACAAAATATTTAGAAATTATTTATAAAATATTTACTTCAAATTTTGCAAGTGCTCCCTTAGTAAAAGTGTTTCCATAAGAAAAGAAAAGCTATCTTAAAATTGAAACAATATAGTTTCAGATATATAACAAAATAAGCTAAAATATAAAATAATATGAAATTGTCTAAGTGTATTTTCCCCCAAAACTGACTTCCATGTTTCAATTATATTCTGGCTTGAAGTATATTGAATTTCATTTAAAAACTGTAAAATTGCTTTCTAGTGATTCTTCAGCTTTTATGTCCCAAAATGACTCATGTGAGCAGATGGCTATAAACACCTATAATTCACATTTTTTTAACCATATTTACTTCTTTTTTTTTTTACATCTTTATTGGAGTATAATTGCTTTACAATGGTGTGTTAGTTTCTGCTATATAACAAAGTGAATCAGTTATACATATTTACTTCTCGAAGAAAATTTCTATTTGCTTCACTAAAAGCTTCTTCATCACATCTTCTCCCACCTCTGCACCATTCAGTACTGTTAAGCATAGCCTTCACCACACAGCCCTGGTCTCTGTAGTCCTACCAAGTTCTGCTAGGCCTCAGGTTTCTCTCCACTGCTCTGAGAGCTATAGCTCTGTCTTCATTCATTAACGCAACAAATATCTGTTGAAAACCTACCATGTGCCAGATACAGTCTAGGTACTGGGGATAAAACAGTGAGGCGGAAAGACAAAGTCCTCCTTTTTCTGTTAGCTCACAAGCACTTTGCTGTAGCTTTTAGCCGAGTCGATCATTCAATGGCTGACTCCCTACATCTGCTGATGCCCACTATTGGACACTATTAGTGAATCTATAGAACCATCTTGACATCTTGTCTATCCCGTTTTCCACCTCCACCAATAAGATCCAGTTGTATCAAGGTGATATTTAGATTGTGGGAGTGGCTGAGATTGTCCACAGAGGCGGGGTTAGAGGAAAGAGGGCTGGGAAAGGAACATCAGAAAAACCCATATTTTGCAAGTGTGGAAGAAGAACTAAAGAATGATTCCTAAATTTATATCTCTAATTGAGATGATCTCCTGAACTTTGACTTATATATATCCAGTATATCCAATATGTCTCTTGATATCCACATGGATGTGTAATAAACATCTTAGACTTAACACATCAAAACTAAACTTACACTCAACCTTGCACCCTAACCTGATACACCTGCCGTTTTCTGCATGATACAGTTAATGGCAGCTCCATTGTCCCAGTTGTTCGTGCCAAAATTCTTAGTGTTATCTTTGAATCCTCTCTCTACCAACCCACATGCAACTGGCCACCAAATCCTATAGGCTCTACCTTGAGAATGTATTCAGAACTTAAACCCCCCGCCACTCTGATCCAAACCATCATCTCCAGCTTGGATAGTTCTGAATATGGGTATAATAACAGTGCTTTCCTAATAGGGTTTCTGTGGTGACCATACAAGCTACCACAAGTAAAGAATTTAGAATGGGTCCTGGCACATAATAAATCAGTAGCAGCCAAATGCCACTTATAGTCAAAGCATGAATATTTCAAAGGTTTTTTCTTCTATAAAATTATTCTCAGTTTCTGCTTTCTACATTGCTTTCTCCTCTTCATAAATTCAGTTACACTCATGCCTTATACTATGTATTTTGGCTATATTATGTCTCTCTTACTTTTATTACTTTCTAACTTGTTTGTGTAACTCTGACACGTGTATTCAATTAATGTTACAAATTACCAGAGCACAGGGATCACATCTTCTATTTCTCTTTTAGAGAGTTAAACATAGTATTCGAGGCTCAATACATATGTGTTAATTTGAAGTGAAAAGTTGAGTTGAAGCTCTGAATCTTAACTTGCTTATGAAAATCAATTTGAATGGAACCACTGAACCTTTAAGGTTTGTTACATTGTTCTTGAACTGTTGGAGACATGCATTCAGGCCTGAACAGATGTTGTGCGTGCTTCAGTCATCTCCCTGTTTATTCTATTTTACTTTTACTGGTTATTTAGCTGTTAGAGTAAATAGTGGAATAACAGTCCATCTGTATTTCCTGGCCAAGTTTCTCCATGGTTACCTCACAGTACCTCAGATACCTAACAACACAGTCCTTCATTTAGAATTATGCCTAGTTCCCCAGATGTCACAAAGCACCAATGAGAACAAAAAGAAAAATGCAAAACCTGCACTTCACTGTTCCAACTGTTCCCCAAAGACAACAATCCTAGCCGTCAGCACCAACTAAACGAAAAATGATTTCATAAATCCTTTTGTGATAGGTACATTTTGCATTATGTTGTGCACATTGTCAAAATCATTTTACAAAAAAATCTTGATAGAAAAATCGGCTCTTGCACATAGCAAAGGAGAATTGTGTAGAAGCAAATGCTTTTCTCATCATTCAAAATTAGATATACGGTATTCTATGTTTCTAGAACCAGGACATGCTTTTAAGTCTTGTGTAACTGCAAAGGAGCAAAGGAGGGGCAGATAGATTTTATGAAGAAAAATTCTACGGACGGCAATACAGTAATCCAGGGAGACCTGAAAAACTGATTACCACTGAGGAAGGGGATTGAAAAATGTGGACAGGATGCTTTTCTTTCTTCTTTTCACTTTATACTATTTTATCCTATTTAAATATACAATCATGAGCATCTTATTATTCTGATAAAGAATGGAAAATCTAGCATGTGTGATCAAGCAAGTTTACAGATAACTACTATACACAACTGAGTGTAATTAAGTCTGTACAAATTAATACAAATGACAGTACACTATTTTGGAAAAAAAAAAGGAAACATATTTGGTAATATTTTGCCCATTTTATAAATGATTAACGCTGTTGACACTGGGAGAACATGCTTTCTATCACAGTGTTTTACATTTGGGATAGAAAAGCAAAACCACTACTGTTTCATGTAATTGTTCTGAACCTAAATGCACAAATTAAAGAAAACCAACAAACGACAAAACAAAACATGTTAACAAATGTTTTTTTAGGATAGGGATCTTAACACTCTTCCTCCTTTCTTTATCTTTTTGGAAACCCCAGAGATTTCCCTAATGGTGAGAACATCCTTTTGCCTCAGGTTTGGAAAACTCAATTTGGGAATTTGTAGTAGTTGGTATCCATTAATTAAAGTGATTTACAATACATAGTTCTTGATTTTTTCCTTGACTGTTTAATTACATGCATTAGGATTCAGAAACAAGCAGACGGGTAAAAGTCATTGTATTAGATTGAACTATATGCAATTGCCAATGTTTGAACATTTTGACCCACATAATGCCAATTCATAAGGTTCAACTGAATGTTATTAAAGTATCAACATGCTCATGACTACCATTTTAAGCAAGAAAATTGATACAGATCAGCTTTTTTTTTTTTTTTTTTTTTTTTTTTTTTTTTAAGGAAAAAATAATGCCTGGAAAAAAAAAAAAAAATTTTTTTTTTTAGTTTTTTTTTATTTTTTTATTTTTTTTTGCGGTACGCGGGCCTCTCACTGTTGTGGCCTCTCCCGTTGCGGAGCACAGGCTCCGGACGCACAGGCTCAGCGGCCATGGCTCACGGGCCCAGCCGCTCTGCGGCCTGTGGGGGCTTCCCGGACCGGGGCACGAACCCGTGTCCCCTGCATCGGCAGGCGGGCTCTCAACCACTGCGCCACCAGGGAAGCCCCAGATCAGCTTTTTTAAATGGCAAAAGAAAAACAACAAAATAAATAACAAAAATAAGTCTCATAATTCCAAGGGAAAAAAAAAACACTATTGATTAAAGTATCCTTCACTTAGAGCTTCAATGCTTTTAAATAGTTTAAGTCATGGTTCTGAACTCAGAACAAAGGATTCTAAATTACTGACATAGAATTAGGGAAAAAAATGAATTCAACATATTTCAATGAAAAATAAAACTCCACATAAAACAATAATGACAACAACAAACTAAAAAATAGCATCCTATTCTTGTTAAAAGCCATGGAGCATGGAAACATGGAACAATTTAGAGCCTGCATCCTCAAGAGAAATATTAAAAAAATGAGCTATTCATTTGGCACCTAAAATTAACAGAAGAATGAAAAATTTTACCCCTGAATAAGTAATACTTAGCTTTGGAAATATAGTAAATATGAGTGAAAGTAAGTAAGATTCTCTAACCAAAGTTTTTGTCAAAAGCAAATGTTGTTTAGCCTATGTGCGTTCTCTTCTTTTACTTTTTTTTTAACTTTAAACTTTTTTTTTTTAACCTTTAGGCTACTTGCCAAATCTGGAAATAACTTTATGTATATTTTATGCTATTATTAACATTTTACTTAAAGTTTTTTTTACATTTAAGTATGCAATTTTATGTTTCACCACATTTTTTAAAATTTATTTATTTTATTTATTTATTTTTGGCTGTGTTGGGTCTTTGTTGCTGCGTGCGGGCTTCTCATTGCAGTGGCTTCTCTTGTTGCGGAGCACGGGCTCTAGGCATGCGGGCTTCAGTAGTTGTGGCATGTGAGCTCAGTAGTTGTGGCTCACAGGCTCTAGAGCGCAGGGTCAGTAGTTGTGGCACACGGGCTTAGTTGCTCCACAGCATGTGGGATCTTCCCGGACCAGGGCTCGAACCCATGTCCCCTGCATTGGCAGGCAGATTCTTAACCACTGCACCACCAGGGAAGCCCTCACCACATTCTTAGAGGCAATTTGTTTGCAGTATTATTTACATGGAAATTTAATTTACAATAATTTTTAAGACTTTGGATATATGATGAAGTAATATGGGTTTTGCAAAATTGGAAATTTATATAATTATACATTTTTTACAAGAATTTTTCTATATAATCCTACATGATTTCACTTTATCTTCACAATATTACTGCTGAGTAGGCTGGGACAGGTATTATCATTGATCTAATTTCAAAGTTAAAAACACTGAGACATAGAAATTTTATGTGGCTTGCCCAGGACACAACTATTAAGAGTCAGATTCGGTGTCTAAATTTAAGACTTTCATGTTCAAATCCAGTGCCTTGCCAACCACTCTAGCCTATTTTTGCCATAACCATATAATGCAAGCCAAGTGATTGGGAAAAATATTACTAATATTTTAATTATTTGTGGGTTTCTTACCACACACTTTCATAAATGATTGGTTTAAAATTCAGCGTGTACAAACCTAGAGCAAATTTCTCCATGCTGGTATATATGCTTAGTTTGTTAGAATTCATACATATGGATGATTTAATTCAATGAGTTAGGAAATAATGTAAAAGAGACTAATTTTGTTTCTTTTTTTAAATTAAAAAAATCAGTTTTTATTCTTGGAACTAGTAGATTAGCCTTGTTCTGTCCTCTTCAATCACAGACTTCATACCTAGATTTACCAGACTGTCATCCATTCATTCAACAGATGTCCACTGAGTGCCTATTTGTGGTAGGTACCGTCCTAGGAGTTGGAGATATAGTGGTGAACAACACAAACAAGATATTTTTTCTTCCTAGTGGTTATGTGTATGATGGATGTTGGTCACCAGAGGGAAAAAGTCAAAAGGAGTACGTGGCTCATTTGCAAACCACTGCAAACGGTAAAAATTGTATCTTTTGCTGTTGCTGACTCAGTATCACCATCTTAATAAATGTAGCTCTGCAGTTAAATGGATACACATACACTTAAATGCACGTATGTGTGTTTTAAGAGTTATAAAATCCTGCATGATTGCTTTCACATTTTAAGAAGGCGGAAATAATAGCTTTAGGCAGTTTTAGTTAACAAAAATGCCTTGAGACCCTTTGTAACTTGGCTAACAGAGGAGCACACAACTTTCATTTCTAAGAAAAAAAGGATTAGAGAAACCCATTAGTAGCTGTTGTGACAGCAGCCACTGGGGAGTAGATCTATCTTAAACCTGAGAAAGAGAAATTGGAGCACCAAAGACTCAAACTCCAGTTCATTTTCACTCTCTGGAATTTGTCTTTATCTGACAGATGAAGGCAACATCATACATAAATCTAATTCTTATCCACTTTATGCCTCATCTAGTTACCAGGCACTACATTAATGACATATCAAATTGGGAAGGGTGTTCAATCAAAAGGCATTAAAGTACTTATTAATTAATTTTTTCTGAGCTTCTAAAGAAATTTTTTAAAAGTTATATTTAGTGGCTCTATGGTAAGGTGTCCTTTCGATTTTTTTCCCCCTGCATTGTTAATGGCCACATGTCAAAATTATTTCCTAAATACAACTATATACTTTGGTGGAAACATTCTCCATAGGATGATTCACTGTCCTTACCTAAGTAACAAATCAGTAATTATATATCACAGATCAAAAAAATGACATCATAATTGGTCAAAGAACAGCTTGAATAGTTCATGAATAAAAGGAAAACCTCCACACAACTTAATTGCAACCGCAAAATTTCAACGAGCATCATGAATTGTAAGTTTTAACATGGAAGTTTCTGACTTCCAGAATTTATAGGACGCGAATTATCAAAATAGTCTTGCTAGGAAAATGGAAGGAGGCGGAGTGAGTCCTTAAAGTACATTTTAGCAAAGATGGGAGTAAACTGCAGCATGGGGGTCAAAATAGGACAACTGATGGGCCTGATAAAATAATGGCTGGGAGAAAAGAATGAATAATTTCCTATAAAAGAGAGACATGTAGAAAACATAAAGGGAAACTATCAAAGTACATATAAATATGAATTATAATGCAGTAAATATCTATAATCTCTTCACTATAAGAGAAGTGAAAATTGAGGTACTATATTAATGATTTAAGTATGATTTCAATTATAGGAAATAGATTAATATTTGTAAAGTACTTCAAAAATATAAATAGCAAATCAATCAAGCAAATAAATAGCAAATCAAATAAATTCCAAATCATAAAAGCAACTGAAAAAAGCAAATATATTTATAGCTGAATAAATGTGCTAGTTGAAAAGCTTAAACATTGTCCAACACCATACACAAAAATAAAATCAAAATGCATTAAAGACCTAAACGTAAGACTACATACTACAAAATTCTTAGAGGAAAACATATGCAGAACACTCTTTGGTGTAAACTGCAGCAATATCTTTTTGGATCCACCTCCTAGAGTAATGAAAACTAACAAATTGTAACAAATGGGACCTAATTAAACTTAAAAGCTTTTGCACAGCAAAGGAAACCATAAACAAAACGAAAAGACAATCCACAGAATGGGAGAAAATATTTGCAAACGAAGCGACTGACAAGGGATTAATCTCCAAAATATACAAACAGCTCACGCAGCTCAATATAAAAACAAACAAACAAACAAACAACCCAATCAAAAAAATGGGCAGAAGATCCAAATAGACATTTCTCCAAAGAAGACATACAGATGGAGAAAAAGCACATGAAAAGATGTTCAACATCACTAATTATTAGAGAAATGCAAATCAAAACTACAATGAGGTATCACCTCACACCAGTCAGAATAGCCATCATCAAAAATCTAGAGGCAATAAATGCTGGAGAAATGTGGAGAAAAGGGAACCCTCTTACACTGTTGTTGGGAGTGTAAATTGTTACAACCACTATGGAGAACAGTATGAAGGCTCCTTAAAAAACTAAAAATAGCACTACCATATGATCTAGCAATCCCACTCCAGGGCATATATCTGGAGAAAACCATAATCTGAAAAGATGCATGCACCCCAATGTTTATTGCAGCACTATTTAAATAGCTAAAATGTGGAAGCAACCTAAATGTCCATCGAGAGAGGAACAGATAAAGAAGATGTGGTACATATATACCACATGAATATTACTCAGCCATAAAAAAGAATGAAATAATGCCATTTGCAGCAACATGGATGGACCTAGAGATTATCACACTAAGTGAAGTAAGTCAGACAGAGAAAAGACAAATATCATATGATATCGCTTATATGTGGAAACTAAAAAAATGATACAAATGAACTTATTTACAAAACAGAAACAGACTCACCCGCTTCGAGTCACAGACTTTCACAATTACCAAAGAGGAAAGGTGGGGGGGAGGGATAAATTAGGAGTTTGGGATGAACATATACATGCTACTATATATAAAATAGGTAATCAACAAGGAACTATGGTATAGCATAGGGAACTCTACTCAATATTCTCTAATAACCTGTGTGGGAACAGAACCTGAAAAAGAATGGATATATGTATATGTATAACTGAATCACTTTGCTGTATACCTGAAAGTAACACAACATTATAAATCAACTATACTCCAATATAAAATAAAAATTATATTAAAATTTAAAAAGAAAAAGAAAAAAAAGAAAAACTTGATTTTTCTCAGAGAAATCATGAAATGATTACATTATTCCAAATGTTAGTCCAAAATATCAGTTCTTACAATGTGGTAACATATTAATAAAAGTCATATTTTTCCATGCACCAAACTATTCGATTATAAAGTTTAAGTAGAATTCAAAAAGCATTTGTAAACAAAGTTTGCTTTGATACTTTATATGCTCCATGATTATTTAATTTAGAATAATTACAATATTCTTTTGTTGGAATAGTATTAAACTGGTGAAAAATCTAACCCTTTATCTAGCATGGCCCTGTATTACAATGTACACAGAAACATTAATTATTTTATTTACCTTCAGATATTTTGTTCAGATTTGCATATACAGTACCTCCTTCTATTATCTAACTTTCCTAATACCAGAATAGAAAACCAGTCAGCTTGCTCACGGCATTAGTTTTGTCTTCATTCAAGTGACTGACATTATTAAATTTGTGCTTAAATGTGATGAAATAGATTCCAAAGGAGAAAGATTTTGACCAGAGTGATAAGATCTCCATCGCCAGCACTTTTGCCCGTGCTTCAACAGCAAGAGTGGAGTACCGAAGGCAAAGTTATCAATGAGAAGAAAGAAATCTTACATTTCTCAAGTGATCTTCTACCAAGTTCACAGGACACCTAAATTCTCCTGAGCCCCAAATCTGCTGAGAATGGGCTTTTATACACCCATGCTCCAGTTTCTGGTGAACACAGAAATAAATCTTCTATCTTCTCTCTGAAAACATTTCCAAAATCTGAAAATCTCTCCTTACAACCCTAGCCCAAGCCACTGGCATCCGTTCTTCAACTGTCCTCCTTGTTGTTACCCTTGATCCCCTACAGTTCTACTCTCAGTGGGGCAGCCAGTGTGATCTTTTTAAAGCATAAATCCGATCACATCAGTCATCTTCTCAAAAACCTACAACAGCTCCTATCTCGCTCAGAAAGAATGGTAGTCTTTATGACGGTCCACCATTGTTTGCTTATATTCTGTCTCCCTCTGCTTTAACAAAAGCTGTATGAGGATGGAGTCCATCGGTTTTGTTTACTGCTTTTTAAGCACTTAGAGCAATGCCTGGTATATAGGAAGTGCTTAATAAAGATGTTTGAATGAATGAATCCTCACTCCTTACATTATTGCCTTGACCTAATAATTCCTTTTAGGTCTCAAGGGTCCTGCATAAAAGCTGAACCAGTCAAAGAAGACTGAACGACTTTTGCTTTACGATCTCTGGCTTTTTCAGCAACAACAAGCTCTCCCCAGTGCTGCTGAGGTTGAACAAAGGCTGCCTTTACTTCTTGATCTTATCTAAGCTCTACATTGGGCCCAACTGTCCTGTCAACATCTGTGAGTTTTCTCCATTTGTCCACACTTCTTGTCACCCACCCTGGCTACTAAAGACACAAAACATTTTATCCACCTCAACCAGAGCATCTTTAATATCATCAGTTTAGAATCTTTAATATCATCAGTTTAGATGAGACAACTGAAATGATGCGTGTCTGACTTCTTTCTTTTCTTCCCTTTCTTTTCCTCTTCCTGCCTTCCTTTTCTCCTTCTTTATTTCCTTCCCTCCTTTCTCCCTTTCTCCCTCACTCCCTCCCTTTTTCTCTTGCTGAAGTATAGTTGATTTACATTATTATAATAGTTTCAGATGTATAACATAGTGATTCAATATTTTTATAGAATATATTTCATTTAAAGTTATAAAATATTGGCTATATTTCCTGTACTGTACAATATATCCTTGTAGCTTATTTATACATAGTAGTTTGTACCCTTTAATCCCCTACCCCTATCTTGTCCCTCCCCCCCTTCCCTCTCCTCAGTGGTAACCACTCACTAGTTTGTTCTCTATATCTGTGAGTCTGCTTCTGTTTTGTTACATTCATTTGTTTTGTTTTTTAGATTCCATACATAAGCAATAACATACAATATTTTTCTTTTTCTGTGTGACTAATTTCACTAAGGGTAATGCCAACAAGCACATGAAAGTTGCTTGCTTCCTTTTATGGAATCTTTCTGAACTGGCATAGATTCAGTGAGAATTAGAACTCAGGACACTTTTCCTATGAACTGGCCACACCAGTCCTCAGTATACTACCATGTTTTACCCAAATTCACCCTTGCTATGCTCAACATAGTACCCTTGAAACCACTGCATGAAAGGTGGTACAGAATAGGGGCTAACAGCTCAGAGATTAAATCTACTTGGCTTGGGTTCAAATCCTTGCTCAACCGATACTAGCTGTGTCAACTCTGTCAAGTTATTTTACTTAATATTTCTTCAGTTTCTTCATCTATAAAATGGGGATAATAATTTTAGATATTTCATAGAGTTACGGGGAGGATCAATTAGTTAATACAAGTTATCGAGTACCTAAGCCCTATATACAAATTGATCCTCCTTATTGCAAAAGATAAAGCATAGTTGTCATCCTTATTCTAACCCATGCTCTTATTTTTGTCCTAATAATTGACCTTTATCCATGCCAATCCCTAAGTGAGCAACTAAGGCCTAATTAAGCAACTAATTGATAATATTGGCTTTGATATAAGGATAAATATTACTTTTGTGTGTGTTTCTCATTCATCGCTAGGTATGCCTTAGCTAATGTATTAGCTATTAAATGCAGATTTACAATGTAAATAGGTGTTTATCTGGTTAGTTCTTGTCAAAATGATTAGGTAGCTTTTGAATTCAATACATCTATGGAAATCATATGTGCTATATTATTTATATTTTGTTCAGAAAGTAATTATTTTAACTTATTGCACATTATTTGTGTTGTATTATACTTAAAAAATACGTATGTTAAACCACAGCAATATCTACTACAGTTCTGTAATTTGATTCATGCAAATCTGTCAGGAATAAAATCAACCACAATTTAATTTCAAACCTTCTCAACCAGCAGCTGTACAATTTATGCACTGCTTTTCTATTTTTACTACTAGATAATGACAATGATGAATGCCTTTAAGAGGAAGTACGTATTCATTGAAAAGACTGAGATCAAAACTATCCCCCTTCAAAAAGCTCATAGAGGTAGGAAGCCCGTTTGCTTGCTGCAGGAGATATGCTGGGAGTGAGATGGAATTATGCCCCAAACTCCATCCAATGAGGACTCAATAACCAATTAAATTAAAACTGCGATAATAATACTTTTTTACAAACCACAGTAACCAATACCATTGTAATTGGTGTCAGCTTTAATACTATTAAATATATCTGAAAGAACAAAATTATTAGCTATGAGTGCAGCCAGGGGCCCATCATTCTGAGTGTGCCAGGGTAAGAGGTATGAAGACAAAGATATTCAATTGGCAACTTAATAAGTTTAGGGTTACTGCTCTCCTGACCTATATGTCCATGAACATGGAAAGGAATGAATATTAGCTCATTAGCAGTGATTTACATATTGAATGACAATGATGAACTTACAAACTGTGCTGTCATGAGAAATTAGTTAATGTGAATTATGAGAGGTATGCTGGCATGTCTCCTTTATCAGTTGATTTTCTTTTCTTCACTGTACCCATGAGCGATTTGACTTTTACTTCAAAGAGAATAAGAAATAGCACCATACCAAAATGATGGAGTAGTTCCAGGGATCCATGCATCCCTTACTCTATTTTAGTGTATAATTTTGTAGCTTATTTGATATGATGTAAGACATTAAACTCAAATCACTCGAGATATTGCTACTCTGATTTCTAAGACAAACAAATGTCTTTATCTATTTGTATAGTTATGCAAATATGTGATATGGAATGAGATCCCAAGAGATTCATTTAGAGTATAAAATACTTTAGCTAATAGGTGCTGCTGAGAGCAAACTTATCTTCTGTCTATAATCTTATGCTATTTGCTTTGGCAAATACCAAGCTCTGGCTATACTATTATCTTTCATTTGGAGTGTGAAATGTATGATCACAAAAATTATCTTGAGACACACATTATTATGTACATTTTCTTGATGCTACATTTATTTATCTTCAGACACTTCCCTCTAAAATTCAAACCCTACTTCTTCATCATGTTTTGTCTTATCAGAATTCATAAACTTATAGTTGGTGATTTGAAAAAATGATGGATTTGGTTGGAGGCTTTTGCCTGGTGATTTTAAATAAAGTATTTTATTGCTTTGTATTCAATTAGATACCATATGTTGTGGTATTGATACTGACACTACTTTGAAATTGAATGTGAATATTATAAGTGGAAAGAATATTAAAACTGTATACAAAAGATATAATTTAAAACCTCATTTAATTTCCCCTTTTATGGGAAAAGAAAGACAAGTAATGTATCAGTTGGGAGTAAACTGTTTGTCTAGCAAAGCTTGTTTTTTGGAGAGTCCTTTCTGCCCTGAATGTATAAGCAACTATTATTTTAGTGCGTTCCTTTGTCTTAGGAAGTCTCTTAACATTAAATATTATAAAATACCTATTCAATTTTATGTTTCTCTTTCTACACTAGATTTCTAAAGCTAACCATCTTGTAAACTATTTTAAGATTTCCATGTGTTAAGTCAGAAGGCCTTCACGGTATACATTTAAGTAAAATGTTCTGGTACAGCAAATGATCAATATGATGATCTTGTAAAATCTGAATGAAAGTGCTTTGCTTTTACCTTCAGAGACTCCTCTTGTTTGAAGAGATCTTCAAAATCTTTAGCACAGAGGTCAGGAGCATTGAGAAGTTGTTCCACTTCTGATAGGGCTTGTGAGACATGAGGAATCTCAGTCAGGTAAGTAGAAGGCACATAAGAAATTTCCAAAGGCATTTCTTCAGTCATCACCATCACTGATTCTTCATGGACAGTGTGCTGGTATAGATATACAAAAGAACAATTCTTTTAGCTTCCTAATATGAAAAGACCTCTATTGAATTCATATAGATTCCAGATTATAGCTGACAGAGGGCTGGAAAGTAGATCAAAAATGCATGATGATAAGTCTAGTAAAAAGGTTATTTATTATTTATATATCCTCTCTTCCAAAATGTGTTAGAAGCATTTTATAATAAGAGATACACACACATGAATACACCATGAATATAAGATTGAAAGACCAAGAGCCGTAAGATCATGAGAGGGGTAGTTTTACCCTAAGAAAAGAATACTTTTTACAACTGGATTTAAAAATGTAATTCTAAGCTTCCTGGAAAACTAAGTATGGGGTGGGATGGGAGGGGTCTACATCTATGATATTCATACCAAAGGGAACCTTTCCTATACTTTCTTCCCCTAATCTTGACTGAGGTACAAGAGGGACAAAGTGGTTTTGGTTGGTAGCTAGCTTTCTATTAAGCACGCTTCTCCTCCAAATTCCTGACATCAGCTGTCTCTTTGGTTTTTTCTTAACATCTTTATTGGAGCATAATTGCTTTACAATGGTGTGTTAGTTTCTGCTTTATAACAAGTGAACCAGCTATACATATACATATACATATATCCCCATATCTCCTCCCTCTTGCCTCTCCCTCCCACCCTCCCTACCCCACCCCTCTAGGTGGTCACAAAGCACCGAGCTGATCTCCCTGTCAGCTCCTCTCTTTGATGCTAGATTCTTGCTAAGTTAAACTGCTTATTAAGGTACTAGATAAGTAGGATGAAATTTACACTTTAATAAGAGCTCGTGAAAGCCTGAAGATCTAAGGGAGCACCAGCTTCTCCTCCTGCATCTACACTTTCCTATCTGCCATTCAAGTGTTAGGACTGATGGGCATCTGGGGCTCAGAGTCTGTTTGGAGTCTGTTTGGTCAGGAGTGCCTCTTTC
>NW_006784469.1:543057-620563 GCF_000442215.2 Lipotes vexillifer | reverse complement strand
TTCCCTATTCCTTATAAGAACAAGGAATAAATACTATTTGGAGTGCAAATTCAGAAAGATAAATGACCTCTGCTCTCTTCTGTCTATACTATAAGCAGCAAAACTCTTGTAATTGAAATTAGTTTTCCAGTAACTTTGTTTTGAATTGATGAACTGCCATCTGCCTGGTGATGGGGTCAGCTGAGGGTTTCAGTGGCAGGGTCTCTTGGGGAGTTCTGATGATAAGCATGCTAACACAGCCATTTATTACTGCACAGCCTTTAAGACGAGACCATCTTCATTTTTGCAGTAATGTAATTAAAAGGTGTTTAGGATCCCAGACTGAAGCTACACAAAGATGAGTTAAAATATAAGCTGGTCCATTTATGCTTTCATTTTGGTCATTCAGGTCCAGGATTCTTGTACTCATTTCTTAGATAATATAAAAACAAAATAATTCTAATTTAGATGTCTCATCTACTTATGATACTACAAATTCATAGAATTACACAGATTAACTTATATCACACAATTATACCTTTTAACAAAGTTTCATTTAGTGTGTATACCTTGACCAAATACATGACACCTATTCCTTCATGATCAATGGAATGGTAATCTACGTGTACTTCTAATTTTACATTTAAAATAATATTAGAATTTTGGGCTAGAGTTGGAGGATTTCATTCCTTCTATTCCCTTGATACATAGTATCTAGTCATCACAGATAGGAGAAGTGGTGCATACCAGGTGAATAAGGCAAGCTAAGGGATGATCCTGTGAACTTTTATGAGAAATGGAATATTTCAAAATAAGTCATTGATACCATTGGGAAACTGTCAACTCATTTTCTAGAAAGTTCAGCTTTATAAATTTTGAATATTCTCATTTATTATAAAGTTCTAATAGATACAATAATTTTTAATACAGAGAAATATATCATAATTTTCATATATTATAATAAGCTGTCAAAAAGTAAACTGAGACACTCAGGTATTTGGAGATCTAGGTTACTATATACCCCTTAAAATATATCAGTCCTTTTGACACAGTCATGCAGGTCTATAATGAATAAACTATATCTACTGAATGCCTTTCAGTTTGGTTTAATAAAAATTTCAGACAGTTATTTAAAAAATCAGTGTAATTGGAAGTATCATGTTCATTTTCTCTTCTTTATGCAAAATCCATGCACTCATATTCAGATTTTGCCTTTTCATTTGAATTTCATTAACTCTGCCTTGAATAATTATATCCTTCTGAATCCTGATGTGTACAAATCCTGTCCAACCTTTTGAAAATCAACTTGCTTTTGTTAATGTTCTTTACCACCTTATATCGTTAGAGATATTCATGCATCATTAGCATGGAAGTGCTGTAGCCATACTATTTCATTTTATTCCTCTCTGTTCATATTCATTTCTAATGATATATACCCAAAAGAATACACTATCCTCATTTTCTGGGAATGAAACTCAAGAGATGTGGAAGAAAGCCCCAAAGTACCTATTTTTATTAACAAATTGAAAGCTCAATTGAAGTTTAGAAAGGATCATTATGGGACAAAACTATGATTTGTAATACCTAAAGTTGAGATGAAAACTGGCTTCAAATTTTGAGCTCTGTAAGAAGGCATAGGTATCACTCATAAAGTTTTTAATAAACTTCTGTTTCTCTAAAACTTCAGTTATCACTTTCTTTTTATTACTTAAAATTTGATTCTTGAAGAGCCACATAACTGCATGAAATAAAGGCAAGCCTGTTTTGAAACAAATGAGGCATTATATCTAAGTTTTTAAAACAAAATGTTTTCCTCCATGATTTAAAGGACTTCTCTCTCCTCAATATAAAAGTTTCAAATGAGTTGTGGTTACTGCCTCATTTATGAGTTATGAGGTCAAAAAAACTCAAGAAGAAAAATGCACTATATGCCATATCATTATGAGATATTCTTTTTTAAAATACCTATGTATCTAACATAAATGTGGTATACAGAAAATAGGTCAACACATTCAAAGTCTAACTAACAAAAATTAGCCAAATACCTGGACAAAAAAAGTAATGCAGTGATGGAACAATTTTCTTTATTTCATTAGTGTTAATAAAGACAAAGATATGTCAAATCTGCAAAATAATACAAGATTGTTTATCAATAATTTAAAGTGAGCTATCATATGAAAATATGTTAATTTATATCTTATCTTTCTCCAAAATGGCATTCTTAATTATTACAAATTATTTAAAATAATAATACAATGGTATATAAATCCCAAATAGGATTATAGGTTTTTATATGGGTTCTGATGGGTCATAAATAATATGGTAATGGGAAAGACTTAAGTTATCTAAGACAGGTAGCTTTCTCTCCTAGTCTCAAAAGTCTTCAGAGAAAAAAATTAAGTTTCCTTCTAATAAGATGGACAGTTGAGCTATTTGTATTTATTTCTCTTTGATCATTTATAGAAATTAAAACCTAAAAAGGCAAATCAAATAATCAAATTTGGCAAAAAGAATACTGCATTAATCCATAGACAGAAAAAGGACTCAAATTATATGACATACGATGAACAAGAATATGACACAGCTGAGATAGGTAGGGGTTTAGTCTTTCCTGTTCACAGTTTTGGATACACATAAATGGCATGGCAATACTAGCGTTCTGACAGTACTTGGCTTTGCGTGCTTTTAATTAAGTCACTGTGCAGAATGACCTTAAATAATCAGCCTAATGAGATCACATGAATTGGTTATGATCTTAGATGAAGAAAACCGTGACGAGAGCATTTTCTCTCAGGAATTTCCATCCCTCTTCACTGCATCATCTAGAAAACTGCCTATGTGAAGTTATGTAACAAAAAAAAAGGGGAGGATCAATCCTAGAATGATCATGAAGTAGTTCATCAACAAACTGTATTAAGCTTATAATTTACCCCTTTGGTTCAAAAAGAATAAAACACAATAAATACATAAAATAATCAGTATAAAATATTGCAGAAAGTCATCCTTTATATCTATATTATTTATTTTCTAAAATTAGAATGAATTTTTGGTACCAGGCGAGCTGGCAGGGAAGAGATAATCAGGTGGAGCTGGATGTATTAGTCTTTAAGAACAACCTACTTCCAGGAGTCCAGGTATGTGTAGTGTTCTGTATAAAGGGTATGGATGCACCTGTTCATTGATCTGCCTTATGTTGATTCTTCCCTTCCACATCATCCAATTTACTTGATTCCTCAGGGCCAAGCTAAATTACCATCTAATTAAACTGATAAACTGAATCTTGATAATGTGTTAATGGCTTATAGTGGTTTAAAGTATTATCCTTCACAGGATAACATTTGCATTTTAATATGGATTTTCAATACATTAACATAAAGTAGTAACTTGGTAGAATTCTACTCACTAAGTATGGACTGTGAGAGAAACGAAAGGAAAAGCCTTTGATTCCCACGAAGGAAAGCACGAACACATCAGCACCAACATATATGGCCTACTCCGTAAGAAATTACCAGTAAAATAACATGATAATTAAACAGATAAGGTTATATACCCTAGGTACCTTACAATGTAAAATAAATGCAGCAAAGATTCATGCATAGTACCTAGTCTATAGTAGGTATTCAAAAAATTTGTTGAATAAATGAAGAAGCCATCAACTTAAAAGGATAATTTTTTAAAATAAATATTTGGCTAGAACTCCTGGGATCTACAGCTCTAACATAATTTCCATTTTGGAATTCCCAGAATTCAAACAGGAATATTTTCTTCATTTCATAATGTAATCTTCATTGGTACAGATTTAAAAGGTATTTCTGATTTAACTATACAACATTTTTTCCAATTTAATGCACACAAGCTAAATGCTGTTACACATATGTGTCTGGCTCTTAAATTGTCTCTCAGATTTTAATGTAACTCATAATATGTGAACAAAAAAAAGCCATTATTTGAAGTACTGTTATACAGATAGTTTTAGCAGATATTAGTTTTAGCCTCTTTACGGAGGTCCACAATGCTTATTAGCAAATTGAAGTGTCTGAGAAGGCTTACCGTCAAGAAATTTTTTAATCCTCTCTAACTCTTCCCAAAGTGTCCACATAAAACTTTTAATTTATATATCCAGTATATATTCATTTAATAGCAAGCTATCCTGATACCAGCTTGGGAATACCTGGCATAGGAAGTTTTTCATATGTGCACATGTGAAAATGAACACACATATAAGGAATTTGATGTGAAAACAAAATTAACACAAGAAAAAATAAGTATGGAGTTACTTTAACTTCTGCAAATATATGTCACCTCACTATATCACTTAATTTCTATTGTCCTGTGGCTCTTCCACTTTGAGTAGACTTTGCAGAACAGACTTACAATAGTATTAATTTCTATGCTACACTTCTCAAGCATCTCAGAAAATCAGGCCGGCATTTATGTCTATATTATTTAATGTGGCAACTAAGTAATTATATATGAATGTGCATGTGCCATAATCCTGTTTCTGAATGAGGTTTTTTCTTTATTAGAAATGTGAGAGTGAAAAAGCCTATAACTGTACTGTTCAATATGGTAGTCCTTGCCCACATGTGACTATTCAAATGTAAATCTAAATTATTTAAAAGGAAATACAAATAAAATTTTAGTTTCTAATAAGATTAAAAATATAACATGGTATTCATTTTTTATAATAGGAAAAGTCAATAATGCAAAAGCTAAAATATTTATGAAAAAGTTTAACACCAGCATTACATTTATCAGAAAATATTTGTTGTAGCTTTTCTATCAATAGATTGATAGTTTTCCTCATGAAGGTGATCTAGACTGGCTAGTAAATCCAACTTAAGATGTCAAACACTTAAAATTCAGTCAATTTGTCATTATACTACAGCAGATTGATTTTACTGAACTGCTAACATATTTTGTTTTCATATTCAATAGCCTCAATCTTTACGTAACCTCATCGACTCTGATGAAGTTACTTTATGAAAGCACCTATTACAAAGTACAGGAATTATATATGCATGATTAATCTGTTGAAAGCTATTAATTTATGCATGTATGTATCTGTATGCATGTGTGTGTACATACAAACAAAATGGAAATGTGGAGGTAGGAAAATCACCTCATACACACATGTTTTCTGTCTCCCTCACTGTTAAGTAGACTCAACCTTCAAAACAACAGTGACTAACTACTGGAATCTAGAAGAATATGTGCATAAAGGACTCAAATAACAGAAAAAGAGGTGTAGGTGGAAAAAGATCATGAACTGGTAGTCTATGAAAGATAGATGATCTCTGGCACAGTCTGGGATGAAAACTATGGATCTGGTGATTTCCAGATGTGTATATGGGGTCATTTGTAGGAGATAATTGATTTAAGAGGATCTATTGGGCCCGGGAAGGAGTAAGAACCTGCTGTTTTGCTTCATACAGGCACCACTGGACAGTGGCTGTACTAAATGGCTGAGGACAGCTTTAACCCCCACTTCTTATTCTTGAGATCAAGATGCTTTGCCACACATATTTATTCTGGGAGGTTCTGACTTGTTAAGCCATTCTTCAACAGAAAAAAAAATGCCATTATCTTTGTTACTTCTCAATCATCACTATATAGTATAACCCTCAAACCTGACTTACATTTATGCTAAGAGCTTTCACACCCTTTAATTTAAGCACAAGAAAAAGAACATAGGCCATTTCAGGAGACACAAGGGATTGAAGAAAGGAAACAAAGCTGAGTCCATGCAAGAAATATACTAGAAGAAACAGAAGAGAGATTTAATAAAAAATCAAAGTGAGAAGCATGAAAAAGATAACACTAAAATACAGAAAGCCTGATACCCGGTTTTAGAAAATTCAATAGATGATTTGGGAAAAGACAATGGTAATTGCTAAAAAAAAAAAAAAGTGGGTTCTAAATGATCAACCAGAGGAAGTATCCCACAACACAGAGAAGAATAGAAAGACACTGAAATCATAAGTGAAAAGATAAGAGACCTGGAGGATAGAATTAGGACATCTAATATGTAAAGAATATAAATATCAGAATGAGAAAAGACAAGAGATGGAAGAGAATAATTAAAATAATGTTAAAACAAAACTCTCCTAAGCTAAAACTATTATTGATTTGCAAAAGTTAAAAATGTTACCCAGTTACCAAGAAGAGCTGAAGAATAAAGACACATATTTAGAAACATATTGAAAAATATCCTAGTGAAAATTTTGAATTCTGAGGAATGAGGTGGGGGTACCTTACAGAGTTTGAGACAAAGAGAAATATATATATATTTCTCTTTGTGTGTATATATACAAACTTGGACCACCATATATTTACATATATATATATGTACATGTATATATACATATATATATATATATATATATATATATATTTATAAATTTGGACCAACATCATACTTCTCACTGGCAACAACGGAACCTCGAAGACAGTGAAATTTAAAAGATATATATACATATATATATATATATATATATATATATATTTATAAATTTGGACCAACATCATACTTCTCACTGGCAACAACGGAACCTCGAAGACAGTGAAATTTAAAAGACAATGGACACTAGAAGACAGTAGTCCACAACCTATATAGGCTATTAACAGAAGAGGAGAGAGATTCAAGAGCGCTATTATTATTCAAAGAATCCATCATTATGACAGCAAAAGAAAGACCATTTTGAAAATTTAAACATTAAAAGGGTATACATCCTTATGTAATTTTTTATGAGAAAATTTCTCAAGTATTCCAACAAAATGAAAAATAAAGTATAATAAAGATTTCTAAACAGAAGGAAATAAAGAATACAAAGAAACTGATGAACAATAAACTCTGTGAGGCTTTTCTGTTAAATTTAATACAACAGTGGTAGTTTAAGTGTAATCTAAGTGATAATATGACTTCTTGAACTAGATACTATGAGGGGAAACAACAGTAGTTAGGGACAAAAATTATATATTATTAGTTTTTAAAGGACTTTTTCTTGGCTTGAAAAGAATGAGGAGTTGCTGAACAAATCATGTTGGTGGGGAGAGCAATGTTCTCATTTAATTTTGGTGTAAAACTACAGAGATATAGGGTTAAAATTATTAAAAATAGGAAACTAAGTGCTAGTAAAATAGACATGTAGAGTGCAACTTCAAAAATATCAGCAGTATGGGGAGGGATGCAGTAGTATTCAATAAGGATGGTGAATTACAAAATTATGAACAAAGGACACGAGCAAATAACCATAAAATATGATAGAAGGAATTTATACAACTATACAGCTATAAGAGTTATCATAACAATAATGAAGTTGGTTAAATTTCCCCACTAAAAGATGAAATACTGTCAGATTGGTTTAAAATACACAATCCATCTATAAGCTGCTCAGGAGAGTCATTAAAAAACAAGGATACAATGTCATATAATGTAATGAAAGGTGATGTTACATCATGAAAATAATTTGTAAAAAGTTAGAGTCAAATTAGTAATATCAAATGAAACATAATTCCAGGGCAAATGGGTCCAGATAACCATTGTAATAAGTCACATTTTTTTCAAAATAAATAAGTCATTAATTGCTATGCCCCAAACATTTGTCTGCATTTTACACAGGGTAAAAATTACTAGAAATAAAAGGAGAATATGATAAAATCACAGCTATAAATGGTAGCTTCCATACAGCTCTTCCAGAATTTTTGGATCAGAAAACCCCAAAATCGAACCAAAACAAGCAAACAAAGAAAAATAAGAATAGAGTTTTTTTTAAACAATAAACTAAATTTAATCCATGTTTGTACAAAATGTAAAAAGCATATTCTTCTTTTATGTTACAGGGACGTCAAAAAAAAGATCATATATCCATAGAAACTTTAAAAGGATAAAAAATAGAGATTTTACAGATCACCTCTTTTTATAATATAATAATCCAGAAATGTAGAGAAATGATGGAATAAATTTTGGTTTATTTCCTAAAGCTATTAAAAAGGATGCATCAGATATGTACGTATTGCCTGGAAAAACGTCTGTGAAAGATTGTTTTATTTAAATATCATACACAGACTGAGGCAATATTTTAAAGAAGAGGCAAAGCATTATCTGTCTATCTATCTATGTATAATATCATGGTTAAGAAGCATATAGTATGAAAGATAATGCTAACTTGTAAACATTTCTTATTTCAGAGGGAGTGAAATTGGCAGGAGGGAGAAATGAAGAGTACTCATTTTTTTTTAATATACTTTTGTATTGATTGAACTGTTAAACTGATATTGTATTGATATTACATTTAAAATAACTATATAGAACTCTGAACTAGTGTTAAATAGTAGAAGCAAAAAGATAGAGTTTTCAGTGGTAAATAAAATTTTTATGTAACCTGTTTATTAGGAGTCATGGCCCCTTCTAATTGGCTTGACCATCACAGGCTGTTTTCAATTCAATCAAAGCTGTAGAAAAGTATATACTATCAATTGACTGAACCGTACAGAAGCATAGACCAAGACAAAAAGCTTAAGAAAGCAGGATTAATGCATTTTGAAAGAATTTCACATTATCACCTAAGACAACATTGATGGCCTTCACTGCACACCTAACTGACTGAAGGGGTCTTGCAATGACTGGCGGCTGATTCTGCACATGAACAGAACTATTTTTAGGTGCTTGAGGTTCCTGAAGGTGAATGAGGAACCTTAACAGTAAATGGAAAACTCTGCTCTTACGTAAGATTTTTTTTGACTGATCTTGAGTTCAATTTCAAACGACTAATTAAAATAAAAATAACTAATGAGAAAAATACTATAGACAAAGCAGATATTTAGTAACGTTAGAATTACGGCAGACTTTTTTTTTTTTTTTGCAATTTTGAAATGACTATGTCAATTCTTCCCATGCATTCTATATTGCTTTAGATAAGCTGAAAAAGTTTCCTATTTCTTTGGCCTGACATATGAGACTACCTTTATGTAAATGCCCTGAATCTGAACAGGCACTGATAACCCTGAGATATAATAATAATATTATTTACAAAATTATATGGCCTAATTCCAAATTACATGAGTTTGACAATTACCCCACATTCTAGTCTCCTTTTTAATATTCACAATTACTTTATATGTCTGTAATAAAAAGTGGGGAGTTACAAAACAGAACTTTTGGAACATGATCGAAAGATGGAGAGTAACCTATAAAAATTATCATCTTAATGAATTTAGCAGGCATTTTTTTTCAAAGGCAAACATGTATTTTACAAAGGAAATTTATGTATGCAAATATTTATAATATATGCATGTAAGTTTATACGTATATATGGAAACACATATAGCTACATGTATATATGCACATGCACACAGCATAGATAATAGATACAGATATATAAATTAGCTGGCAGCAGTATTTTGTGATTTAGGAAGCTAATATGCCATATGCCATTATGCGTTAAACAATTTCACATTTAGTTGATGAGATATTAATAGTTTTAACCTAATTTTATTTGGGAATAAACTGGTAAAATAATCAAATTGTCCAGGCTAAGTATAAATCAAATCAAATAAACAGTAATAAACCCAAATAATCTCTCTCTCATTCTCTCTCTCTCTGTCTCTCTCATTTCTGTTGCCCTGTACTAAACAGTTTTTCAAGGCCATATGTCCCTATATTCTTCTATACAGGCCCTTTTTTGACTCACTTCCAAGCTGTAGCTATTATATCACATTTCTGTCATTTACTCCTTTTCCTTTTCTTTCTAGCTTCTACTCAGGGCAGAAAAACAAGATAATAAGTTTATTAGAATTATCTCTAAAATCAGTGAAATTAAAAAAAACAACTTTCAAAAAAGAACCTGAATAGCCCTCTCATAAAGAAATTTAAGTAAGCTATGGACTTTATGAACTTTATCAAATCAACTTAGAGAATCCGGAGGCCTTTTGCTCTATAGCATTTCTGATTCTTGGCTGTGTTCCAGGTAATTCATAACGCTGTCCATCTGACCTCCGAATAAATTAGGTGCTGCTGTGAGTGTAGAAACTATTACGTTTAATGTAATTTTTCTAAAATAATATACTTTGCCAAGTCATAAATAACTTTGTAAAAGATGATCGCCACTGAACAAAACTATTTTTTTCTTACCAAAGACTATGCTCAGTTCTTTCTTAGAGTTTTGTGAGTTTAATGATACCTTGGGCTTAATGTGCTCCACTTTACCATCAAGATAGTTTCGCCTGAAATAGCTTGTTCCCTGTCAATGTTCCAGAAAATAATTATCACTGTATTTTCCCATGGCAAGAATTCCAACATAAAACTGAACTGCTCTGCCCAGCACATTTTCAACTTTTAACTCGAAGAAACCATATTCACACAGTTTTAAATTTGTTTTAGATCATATACTTTAAAAGGATAATTAAGTGAAGTCTTAACATACCTTCTATTTCTTAAAACCCTGTTTAAAAGCAACTGCAACAGAAATAAAGTGTTTTGCCAAATTCAGAAAACCTATACTAATTTTTCACTCCTCAAAACTTTTAAGAATATTGATTTGCTTACTTTTTGTATCCAAACCAATTATTTTAAGCATAAGAATTAACTAAAATCATAAATATAAAGCAGTCTGAAAATTACAAAAGTATTTGTCATGACTATTCATTTGGAAATGAAGAATATAAGAGAAGTGTGTATATTGCCATAATTCAAAAAGAGTCATGTACCAATATGTTCATTGCAGCTCTATTTACAATAGCCAGGACATGGAAGCAACCTAAGTGTCCATCAACAGATGAATGGATAAAGAAGATGTGGCACATATATACAATGGAATATTACTCAGCCATAAAAAGAAATGAAATTGAGTTATTTGTAGTGAGGTGGATGGACCTAGAGTCTGTCCTACAGAATGAAGTAAGTCAGAAAGAGAAAAACAAATACCGCATGCTAACACATATATATGGAATCTAAGAAAAAAAAAAGTCATGAAGAACCTAGGGGTAAGATGGGAATAAAGACACAGACCTACTAGAGAATGGACTTGAGGATATGGGGCGGGGGAAGGGTAAGGTGTGACAAAGCGAGAGAGTGACATGGCCATATATACACTACCAAACGTAAAATAGATAGCTAGTGGGAAGCAGCCACATAGCACAGGGAGATCAACTCGGTGGTTTGTGACCACCTAGAGGGGTGGGATAGGGAGGGTGAGAGGGAGGGAGATGCAAGAGGGAAGAGATATGGGAACATACGTATATGTATAACTGATTCACTTTGCTATAAAGCAGAAACTAACACGCCATTGTAAAGCAATTATACTCCAATAAAGATGTTAAAAAAAAAAAGCAGTGTATCTTTCCAATTTGGAATCTTCATGCTTTCAGTTTTAAATTTTGATGAAGCATAGGAAAGGTAACACTTCTGTGTTAAAGCAACTGGTGCTATTATGGGTTCTACATATTTTTGAAACAAACAAAAGAAGGATTTAAATCCAGAGGATGAAAACATTTATAAGAAAACAAATAATGTATTGGTACATTTATTATATGTCAATGTATATTTTAAAAATATATTAAGCAGGTGTTGTAATACCCTAATTCCACTCTTTTTGCATATTTGTTCTTGTATTTGTTTTTCACACATGACAAAACAAATTCCAGAATCTCATTCCAGGAGATAATGCTTGTGGGCCAATATTCATTGCCTGGAGGGCCATAAAATGGGAGAGAATCACTGATTTTTAGAGCTTTCCTTTCCTCATTCTCAAAACTTCAAGCAACCAACAAAAAAACTTGGCAAGAATGGTGCTCCTTCATGTGAGTAAGTTTCTCCAAATTGATGGTTCCCAAACTTTGTATTTCATGGGTCAATAAAACATTACCAAAAATGTCAGGGAACCTCACAATCTTACTTTATTTTTGTAGTAAAAGACATTGTAAGGAAATAATAAAAAGGGAAAAAAGAAAGGGCATTTTAATGCTGCCCCCGCCCAACAACAAACTGTAGAAAGCTATACTTTCAGAAGAAAGAAAGAATTTTTGAACAAATTTAGCTCTATGAAAACTGCAACACATTTGCTCTTACTTTTTTTCCCTTTTCTACAGACCAGTGAAAACTTTCAGATACTGGCAGACTGGCACTGGGGCACCACTGGTGTAAGAATGCAGAACCAACAGCTCTGAACTATATGGAATCACATAAGAAGAGGCTATACATCCATCCATCCATTCATTTACTAAACATATTTTTATTGAGTACCTACTCTGTGGTAGCATCTATATATTAGGAAAATAGTATTTAGTAAGACAAACTCTCTGCCCTCATGGAGACTACATTCTACTGGTAGAAGACAGATTATAAACAAGAAAGCAAACAAAATATTTTAAAATAGTGGTAAGTGCTATAAAGGAAATACCTGGCTAAAGTTGGAGAGCATGATGGAGGGGATGAAGGGAATGTTATGAAAAACATCATACAGGATGCTGAAGGATGCATTTGTTCAGCATCTTGAAACATGACAGGAGACAAGCAGACAAAGACCCAGAAAGAAAGTCACAAGAGACCAGAGGGCAGAGAGCAGAAGCAAGGAGAACTACAATCCTGCAACCTGTGGAACAAAAACCACATTCACAGAAAGATAGACAAGAGGAAAAGGCAGAGGGCTATGGACCAGATGAAGGAACAAGAGAAAACCCCAGAAAAACAACTAAATGAAGTGGATAGAGCTAGGAAACCTTCCAGAAAAAGAATTCAGAATAATGATAGTGAAGATGATCCAGGACCTCGGAAAAAGAATGGAGGCAAAGATTGAGAAGATGCAAGAAATGTTAAAAAAAGACCTAGAAGAATTAAAGAACAAGCAAACAGAGATGAACAATACGATAACTGAAATGAAAACTACACTAGAAGGAAACAATAGCAGAATAACTGAAGCAGAAGAACAGATAAGTGACCTGGAAGACAGAATGGTGGAATTCACTGCTGTGGAACAGAATAAAGCAAAAATAATGAAAACAAATGAAGACAGCCTAAGAGACCTCTGGGATAACATTAAACGCAACAACATTCACATTATAGGGGCACCAGAAGGAGAAGAGAGAAAGGACCAGAGGAAATATTTGAAGAGATTATAGTCAAAAACTTCCCTAACATGGGAAAGGAAATAGCCACCCAAGTCCAGGAAGCACAGAGAGTCCTATACAGGACAAACCCCAGGAGAAACACACCAAGACACACAGTAATCAAGTTGGCTGGCAAAAATTAAAGACAAACTATTGAAAGCAGCAAGGGAAAAAAGGCAAATAACATACAAGGGAACTCCCATAAGGTTAACAGCTGATTGCTCAGCAGACTCTACAAGCCAGAAGGGAATGGCATGATATACTTAAAGTGATGAAAGGGAAGAACCTACAACCAAGATTACTCTACCCGGCAAGGATGTCATTCAGATTCAATGGAGAAATCAAAAGCTTTACAGACAAGCAAAAGCTAAGAGAATTCAGCACCACCAAACCAGCTCTACATACAACACATGCTAAAGGAACTTCTCTAAGTGGGAAACACAAGAGAAGAAAAGGACCTACAAAGACAAACCCAAAACAATCATAGGAACATACATATCGATAATTACCTTAAATGTGAATGCATTAAACGGTCCAGCCAAAAGACACAGGCTTGCTGAAAGGATACAAAAACAAGACCCATATATATGCGGTCTGCAAGAGACCCACTTCAGACCTAGGGACACATACAGGCTGAAAGGGAGGGGATTGAAAAAGATATTCCATGCAAATGGAAATCAAAAGAAAGCTGGAAGAGCAATACTCATTATCAGATAAAATAGACTTTAAAATAAAGAATGTTACAAGAGACAAGGAAGGACACTACATAATGCTCCAGGGATCAATCCAAGAAGAAGACATAACAATTATAAATATATATGCACCCAACATAGGAGCACCTCAATACATAAGGCAACTGCTAACAGCTATAAAAGAGGAAATCGACAGTAACACAATAATAGTGGGGGACTTTAACACCTCACTTACACCAATGGACAGATCATCCAAAATGAAAATAAATAAGGAAACACACGCTTTAAATGACACAATAGACCAGACAGATTTAATTGATATTTATAGGACATTACATCCAAAACCAACAGAATACACTTTCTTCTCAAGTGTGCACAGAACATTTCCAGGATAGATCACATCTTGGGTCACAATTCAAGTCTCAGTAAACGTAAGAAAACTGAAATCGTATCAAGCATCTTTTCTGACCACAACGCTATGAGATTAGAAATTAATTACAGGGAAAAAAATGTAAAAAACACAAACACATGGAGGCTAAACAATTAATTAACAATACGTTACTAAATAACCAAGAGATCACTGAAGAAATCAAAGAGGAAATCAAAAAATACCTAGAGACAAATGACAATGAAAACACGATGATCCAAAACCTATGGGATGCAGCAAAAGCAGTTCTAAGAGGGAAGTTTATACCTATACGAGCCTACCTCAAGAAACAAGAAAAACTCAAATAAACAACCTGACCTTACACCTAAAGGAACTAGAGAAAGAAGAACAAACAAAACCCAAAGTTAGCAGAAGGAAAGAAATCATAAAGATCAGAGCAGAAATAAATGAAATAGAAACAAAGAAAACAATAGCAAAGATCAATAAAACTAAAAGTTGATTCTTTGAGAAGATAAACAAAATTGATAAACCATTAGCCAGACTCATCAAGAAAAAGAGGGAGAGGACTCAAATTAATAAAATTAGAAATGAAAAAGAAGTTACAACAGACACCACAGAAATACAAAGCATCCTAAGAGACTACTGTAAGCAACTCTATGCCAATAAAATGGACAACCTGGAAGAAATGGACAAATTTTTAGGAAGGTATAACCTTCAAGACTGAACCAGGAAGAAATAGAAAATATGAACTGACCAATCACAAGTAATGAAACTAAAACTGTGATTAAAAATCTTCCAAGACAGGGTTTCCCTGGTGGTGCTGTGGTTGAGAATCTGCCTGCCAATGCAGGGGACATGGGTTCGAGCCCTGGTCTGGGAAGATCCCACATGCTGCGGAGCAACTAGGCCCATGAGCCACAACTACTGAGCCTGCGTGTCTGGAGCTTGTACTCCCCAACAAGAGAGGCCGCGACAGTGAGAGGCCCATGTACCACGATGAAGAGTGGCCCCTGCTCACCACAACTAGAGAAAGCCCATGCACAGAAACGAAGACCCAACACAGCCAAAAATAAATAAAGAAAGAAAATTTTTTTAAAAATCTTCGAACAAACAAAAGTCCAGGACCCACATGGCTTCACAGGTGAATTATATCAAACATTTAGAGAAGAGCTAACACCCATCCTTCTCAAACTCTTCCAAAAAACTGCAGAGGAAGGAACACTCCCAAACTCATTCTATGAGGCCACCATCACCCTGATACCAAAACCAGACAAAGATACTACAAAAAAAGAAAATTACAGACCAGTATCACTGATGAATATAGATGCAAAAATCCTCAACAAAATACTAGCAAACAGAATCCAACAACACATTAAAAGGATCATACACCATGATCAAGTGGGATTTATCCCAGGGATGCAAGGATTCTTCAGTATATGCAAATCAATCAATGTGATACACCATATTAACAAACGGAAGAATAAAAACCATATGATCATCTCAATAGATGCAGAAAAAGCTTTTGACAAAATTCAACACCCATCTATGATGAAAACGCTCCAGAAAGTGGGCACAGAGGGAACCTACCTCAACATAATAAAGGCCATATATGACAAACTCACAGCAAACATCATTCTCAATGGTGAAGAACTGAAATCATTTCCTCTAAGATCAGGAACAAGACAAGGATGTCCACTCTCACCACTCTTATTCAATATAGTTTTGGAAGTCCTAGCCACGGCAATCGGAGAAGAAAAAGAAATAAAAGAAATACAAATTGGAAAAGAAGAAGTAAAACTGTCACTGTCTGCAGATGACATGATACTATACACAGAGAATCCCAAAGATGCCACCAGAAAACTACTAGAGCTAATCAATGAATTTGGTAAAGTTGCAGGATACAAAATTAATGCACAGAAATCTCTTGCATTTCTATACACTAATGATGAAAAATCTGAAAGAGAAATTAAGGAAACACTCCTATTTACCATTACAACAAAAAGAACAGAATATCTAGGAATAAACCTACCTAGGGAGACAAAAGACCTGTATGCAGAAAACTATAAGACACTGATCAAAGAAATTAAAGATGATATCAGCAGATGGAGAGATATACCATGTTCTTGGATTGGAAGAATCAATATTGTGAAAATGACTATACTACCCAAAGCAATCTACAGATTCAATGCAATCCCTATCAAATTACCAATGGCATTTTTTACAGAACTAGAGCAAAAATTCTTAAAATTTGTATGGAGACACAAAAGACCCCAAATAGCCAAAGCAGTACTGAGGGGAAAAAAACGGAGCTGGAGGAATCAGACTCCCTGACTTCAGACTATACCACAAAGCTACAGTCATCAAGACAATATGGTACTGGCACAAACATAGAAATATAGATCAATGGAACAAGAGAGAAAGCCCAGAGGTAAACCCACACACCTATGGCCAGCTAGTCTATGACAAAGGAGGCAAGGATATACAACGGAGAAAAGACAGTCTCTTCAATAAGTGGTACTGGGAAAACTGGACAGCTGCATGTAAAAGAATGAAATTAGAACACCCCCTAACACCATACCCAAAAATAAACTCAAAATGGATTTGAGACCTAAATGTAAGACCAGACACTATAAAACTCTTAGAGGAAAACATAGGAAGAAAACTCTTTGACATAAATCACAGCAACATCTTTTTTGATCCACCTCCTAGAGTAATGGAAATAAAAACAAAAATAAACAAATGGGACCTAATGAAACTTCAAAGCTTTTGCACAGCAAAGGAAACCATAAACAAGACCAAAAGACAACCCTCAGAATGAGAGAAAATATTTGCAAATGAATCAGCATGCAAAGGATTAATCTCCAAAATATAGAAACGCTCATGCAGGTCAGTATTCAAAAAACAAACAACCCAATCCATAAATGGGCAGAAGACCTAAATAGACATTTCTCCAAAAAGGATATACAGATGGCCAAGAAGCACATGAAAAGCTGCTCAGCATCACTAATTATTAGAGAAATGGAAATCAAAAGTACAATGAGGTATCACCTCACACCAGTTAGAACGGGCAACATTGAAAAATCTACAAACAACAAATGCTGGAGAGGGTGCGGAGAAAAGGGAACCCTCTTGCCCTGTTGGTGGGAATGTAAATTAATACAGCCACTATGGAGAACAGTATGGAGGCTCCTTATAAAACTAAAAATAGAATTACCATATGATCCAGCAATCCCACCACTGGGCATATACCCAGAGAAAACCATAATTCAAAAAGACACATGCACCCCAATGTTCACTTCAGCACTATTTACGATAGCCAGGTCATGGAAGCAACCTAAATGCCCATCGACAGATGAATGGATAAAGAAGAAGTGGTACATATATGCAATGGAATAGTACTCAGCCATAAAAAAGAATGAAATTTGGTCATTTGTTGAGACGTGGATGGATCTAGAGCCTGTCATACAGAGTGAAGTAAGTCAGAAAGAGAAAAATATCATATATTAATGCATATATGTGGAACCTAGAGAAATGGTACAGATGAACCGGGTTGCCGGGCAGAAATTGAGACACAGATGTGGAGAACAAACATATGGACACCAAGGGGGGAAAGTGGTGGGGGCGGTGGTGGTGGTGGTGGGATAAATTGGGCGATTGGGATTGACATGTATATACTGATGTGTATAAAATTGATGACTAATAAGAACCTGCTGTATAAAAAAAATAAATTAAATAAAACTCAAAAATTAAAAAAAGAAAGTCACAAGAAAAGGGAAGTACGATTGCAAAGACTCTGAAGTGGAAAGCATTTTGACAAGTTTGAAGAAGAGGAGGTCTTTGTGGCAGTGCATTAACTAGGCTGTTGTCCACTAGGGAAGCCAATATTTGAAAGGGGAGAGATCTCTCAAAATAATTTTCCCCACAGAAAACAGTGAAGTGTATCTATATATGTGGCTAGCAACTAAAATACAGTGTGAATCATATTCATATGTTTCATGTATACTTGTGATAGTGTAGATACTAATCGCAGTACAGAAAGTGAATTTTGTATAGATCATAAAGGGAGTTGTGAACAATACAGATTACTGTATTTCTTAAATAATTCATTTATTTATATTTTGCCACCCAGACATTCTATTAGATAAAAATGTAGTAACTATTATGGAAAACTATTTGCAAGGATCTTCTGGAAAAATTCTCAGTTGATTTATCTTGGCAAAAGTGCCCATGTATTGCTATCCAGCTACCCAGCTAATAATGCCTCTAAGTTATGAATTAATCTAAACATCTTAAATTTGCACAGATATGGACTCTTGTTTTTCATTTTAGCCATGCACCTTTTATCCATGGATTAGTCACCATGACATGTACTGCTATATTTAAAATGCTGTATTTTAAATGGATAACCAACAAGGACCTACTGTATAGCACAGAGAACTCTGCTCAATATTATGTAACAACCTAAGTGGGAAAAGAATTTGAAAAAGAGTAGATACATGTACATGCATAACTGAATCACTTTTCTGTACACCTGAAATTAACACAACACTGTTAATCAACTATACTCCAATATAAAATAAAATATTAAAAAAATTGCTCATGATTATAGCATATGGTGTTAAATTTGAGAATGCAATCAGCTTGGACTTTCATTTAGTTCTCTAGTAGATAACTATTACTTATTGAGTATTACACTCAGAGATTAAAGAAATAAAAAGGTAGAAATTACAGAATTTTTAAGCAAAATTATGTTGTAAATGAAGTCTCTGTGAATAAATGCATTTGTATCAGTAAGAATAAAACTAAATTTCAAACACACTTGAAGGTTTCAAAAGCCATTGCCTCATAAAAAAGGGCAGAAGAAATATCTGAGAACTTAGCAAACTTGAAAACACTGTAACCCTTTTTTTAAGTTCATGAAAATCAAAGTTAGGAAAGCTATACACTTGAATTAATTTTATTCATGTGTTCTAAGAATACGTTCCATACAATGAGACTCTTAAGTAATCACTGAAGAATCAAAATGATTCACAGATGGTGCGAGTGATTCAATTATTTCAACCAGTTGTTGTGGGCATGCTCAGAAGGATATTACCAACCCCACTGCAGAAGCCATCTGAGCTCCCTTCCAGCTGGTGTTCCATATTTTGAAAGCAAATTTAGATTGGAGAAAATTACACTTTTTATTGTCATGTTACAAACGGAGGTCAAATTGCTGTGTATAAATTCTTGTACTTTTTTTTCTTTTCATTGTATGAGTTATATTTATCAAATATCACGTCTTTTGTATGATTGCTATGGATTCACCAATGTTCTTTCACGTTTTGTGTTGTCTAGCACATGAGAGGCACTAGATAAATGTTTATTGAATGAAAGAAATACCAATTCAATGTATCCAAAATAAAACTTGTTTCTTTATTGACTCCCAGTAAGTGTATGGAATTCTAATTTTCCTGAACCCTTGTCATTATTAGGGAGTTCTCATTAAAAACAAATTATAAAAAGAAACCAATATAATAATACTTCACCTAAAAAAGACAACATCAACAGATCTCTTTGTTAATTTAATAATTATAACTATACTTTGATGTTGGAATCCTTGTTCTTAATTTTATGGGAACTCAGGGAAGTTGCCTGACAAATTTTAGTCTGTTTGGTTGTTATAAGGATTAGAGGTACTTTGTTGTAAAAATCTAGACTTGTATGCCTCAACGGGCCTCAGAAAATCTGTTATCACACAACAAAATAACTGATATTCATAATAATTTCCATTAGACTAAGAAAAGATAAGCTTTGCTTAATGTTTTTATTCACAATTGTAACAGATTGTTCCAAAATAGTTCTATCAAATAAAATCATGTTTCAAATAGTATCATTCCAAGAAAGAGAATATTAATTTGAGTGAAATAAGTTACTTTGTCTGACATCAAAAATGAGGTATATTTATTCTAATTTTACTAATAAAATTACGTAATAAAACTGCACCTTCCAATAATGCATCAGACTCAATTTTGTGTTTGTATCTAACATTTATGGAAAATCTATCATTATTAATATATTTACCATCAATAACATCTCCAGAAGATTGTGCTACATTTCCAATAGAAAAATTTGATACAGTATATTACTATAAGAAAGGTAATGTTACTTTAAAGTTTATATATTTGACATCAAATTGAATTGTGACTATAGTTCTTTACTGTAACTTTAATTCAGAAGATAAATAACATATAAAATTATGTACCTAACATAGACATAACCTAACTATACAATAACTGTGCATGCTAATATAAGCCATGAGTCTAGTTTAACACATTTATATTAATATTTTTAATTTATTGTGCTATTTAGAGTCTATCACTTGAGGTAGTATTTCTGAGGTACTACACTGTATAACTCTTATTTATAAAATGGTGAATTTGTTTAAACTTACAAGAATATTAACTTGCAATTGACATCTTATTTCATACACAGTAATGGCTTTGGTCTGGAGAGATGCAGAAAAGTCAAAGTCCTGTGTTAATGTAGTGGCTTACTCTCCTTGGCCAATTCAACTAGTGTTCTTAAGCCTCAGTTTCCATTTGGATTATTTTATTTTGATAGTTTATGTTTATTTTTTCTCTCTCTACTTCAAAAATTTTATACTCTTTATCAGGTTAACAGTTACTCTAAAATTATCAGCATGCACAATGAATTTTGCACGGTCTCCTGAGCATTAAGAGGATCTTACAATGATTTTATTCATCATTGATTGATTCATTCATTCATTCATTCAACAAATATATACTATGTACCTACTACTTGCTAGTCACTTCTTTTGGTTCTGGGGACACAGCAGCAAAAAAAAAAAAAAGAAAAGAAAAGAAAAGAAAAGAAAAAAAGATGAAAATCTCTGCATTTTTGGAGCTTTCATCATAGGGAGGGAGATAGATAATAAGATAAAGAGTGAAAATATTTATAACATTCCTGGTAATGCATTTTATGGAGAATAATAAATGGGGAAGGGGTCGATGAAGTGTGTCACCAAGAAGAACACTTTCAAATAAAGACTTGAAGGCAGAGTGAAGGGGTCATATAGACATCTGGGGGTACAGAGTTTTAGGCTTAGGACATACAGTGCAAAGGGGGTCTGCCTGATATGTTCAAGGAAGAGTGAAGAGGTCAATGTAGGTAGAGCAGAGGGGATAAGAGGTAAAGTACTAAGAGATAACTCCAGAGAGCTAATAGGGACCAAAGTCATGTATCCTTTAAAACTCATGTAAGGATTTTGGATTTTACTCTAAAATAGACTGGAATCCATCAGAGCATTTTCATCACATAAAGCACACCTGATTTATATTTTCAAATGATGTCTCTGTTTATCGTGTTGAGAATAGGTAAAGGAAAGCAAGGGTACCCCAAATTTTGAAAGGGCAGTGTTGCCACTATTGTTCACGGGAGAAGAGTGGTCTGTTTATAAAAATGTTGTGGTCATGAACTTATAACCTGGTATTAAAGTCACGAGACTGGATGAAAAAAGCAAGGCAGGGAGTATAGATAGAAATTGGAAAATGTCCAAGGACTGAGTGCTGAGGCATGTCCACATTACAGGAGAGAAGGAGGCACCACCAATGGAGTCTGAGAAGGAACATCCAGAAAGGAGGTAAATGAGGTGAGGAAGTCCATCCAATTTCCTTCTATACTATATGTCACTGACGTCCAGTATTTTAGTCCTATTTTGTACTTTAGTACATAATTTACACAAATTTATATATAGCAAATATTTCTTCAGGCTTTTGCCTTGGTTTAGCATTTTCTTTGCTCATCATTCTCCCTTGCATCTTAAATCATCTATTTAGGGTTATTCTCCTTCTGTTTACAAACCAACCCTGTAGTGCATACATGCCATGGAATATTATGTAGGCTCTAAAAATATTTCCAGAACTTCATTTTACTAACATAGAAAAAGACATATGATATAATATTTAGTGAAAATCCAGGATATAAAATTATCTTAACACAACATGAAGATGTATAGACTGATAACTGAATATACATTAACAGTGGCTAATTCCAAAAACAAAACAAAACAAAAACACCCAAAACAAAAACAAACCCAACCAACCAACCAACGAAAAAAACCCTGAGGATCCTTCAGTGAGACTTTCTCACTGGTTATCTCTCTCAGTTTTTGTTTGCCCCAAAAGATCTTTATTTCAATGTTAGCAGGCCTCTCACAGCAGTGGCCTCTCCCGTTGTGGAGCACAGGCTCCAGACGCGCAGGCTCAGCAGCCATGGCTCACAGGCCCAGCCGCTCCGCGGCATGTGGGACCTTCCCAGACCGGGGCACGAATCCGTGTCCCCTGCATCGGCAGGTTGACTCTCAACCACTGCGCCACCAGGGAAGCCCCAATGTTACTCTCGAAAGAACGAGAGTTCCTATGAGTATACAATTCTAGAATCATAGCTGGTTTTTCTTTCATCATTTTTGAAGACATTATTCTATCACTTTCTGGCTTTTACCATTGCTCTAAAATCAGCTGTCATTATACACGTCATTACTTTCTAGGTAAGGTGTCTCTCTTTGGCTTTGGAATTTATCAGTTTCATTATGATGGTATATGGGTGTATTTCTCTCTTTATGAAAAAGGAAAACAGCTTGATATTTACTTATTTTCAACCTGTTGGAACTTTCACTAATTTTGGAAAACCCTAAGCAATTATCACTTCAAATAGTGCCTCTTATACTTTTACTCCATGCTTTCCTTCTATATTTGACATTCTCACTCTCTACCTTTCTTATTCTTTCTTCTGAATTTTTATTTTTTTTTTAATATTTTGGTCTCTATGTGTGTTAGGTAATTTATTTTATCTATCTTCCAATTTTCTAATTCTCATTTCTGTTATATCTAATTTGATGCTTAACTTGTCCAATGAATTATTAATTTCAATTATTATATTTTTCAATTTCTTGAAGTTCTATTTGATTCTTTTCAAAATTCCTTGGTCATTATCTTATTATCTCTGGTCCTTAATTCATACTTTTGATGCAAACTTTTACTACTCTAAAAAAGTTAAACATGCTTACTTTACATTTTGTACCTGATTGATTCATTATCTTCTGTCTTTAGGAGTTGGATTCTACTGCTTTTTTCCTCATTGGAACTGCCACTTTAATTCTACAAGCATGTTCTTAGAACTTTATCTGTGGGAATTATTTAAAGTCTGGATTTAAGCAGTGTCAAACTAGAATGTATTTGTATCTGCTTCTGTTAGGTACATGGGACACTACCAACTCAGAATACCTTAAGTTTCTGGCTTTCGGTTTCTCAGGACACTTAGCAGTGTGAACTCTGGACACCGAAACTTCTGCATGTTGTCCTTCAAACCAGTGGCCTTAATAAAAAATATTTTAGAACTTCAACATTTTTGGTGGTTGATTATCTCTCTTAATTCTATAAGAAAGGAGTTACTAACTTCATCCAGAGGCTCAAATATTTAGTCCAATTTGCACAGGTAATGAGAGATGCAGGATATAATCCTAGGTTTTCTTATTCCAAGCATAAGAGGTATTACAAAATATCAGTTTTTCTAACATGAGTGGAATCCAATTTATAAACAGTGGCCTAGTCTTGATTTTGCAATAGCAATACAATAGAAATTTGGAGATTTTTTACTGATTATCAGAACCTTCAGTTAAATAAGCCTCTCCTGCTCACATATGTACATGTCCTGTGTCTTTTATAAGATATTTATATATTCTTTATGTTTTCATAGATTTATTTTAATTAATCTTGGTTGGGACACCAATGTGTTTATTCTATTTGTGGGTTCATGCCTTTCTTATGATCTGGGAAATTTTTAGTCATTTTTCCTCAAATGTTGTGTCCCACATAATCTGTCATTTTCTTTTGCAATTATATTAGACATAAAACTCATTATTCTGTTCTCTCAATATTTCATATTTTCATTTTTTATCTTTATGTAGTGTATTCTGATAATTTTATCATAATGACTTCCTAATTTTCTCATGTTTGTTTAGTTAGGTGTTTAACACACACTCTTAGGTTTTTTTTTTATTTCTATGACTAGTTTTTGGTTTCCAGAAGTGTTATTCAATGTGTTATCATCATAAATAACTGTGTCAGTATTTTTATAAATTAATGTTCATTTTATGCCTTGATCTCTATTTTATTTTCGACATATTTACTTTAGAGCGTGAAGTAGTTTTCTATTATTTTAAGTTCATGAAGCACTAATTCTCTTGATTGTTATGTTAGATAACTCTAAGTCAAAATATATTATTTCTTCATGTGAGTTCTAATAGTTTGTTGTGAACCAATCTTCAGTGTTTGTGTGTCTGTGGGACACTCCTAAAAGAGTGCTTTATTGTATGATTCTGTGAGAAAACTCTAAGGATTTCACCAACCTGGGAACAATTTTATATTAATTTCTCAGTTCAGGAGTCTAGAGGCCTGTGGTTGGTGTCAAAATTCAGATCCCCCACAACTCAGAAATAACTTTCACAAATTTGTTTCTCCAGTCAGAATCCTTGCCAGATGAATTGGCCTTGGGAGATGGATTTATCTATTCCCCCTCTACTTGTCAAGGGAAGCCCTTGAAAATTCAACATTTAGACAGGGTTTCCATTTACATCTCTAGCAGATGTTGTATAACGCTACATATTTTCTACTAAAAGCCTTTAAACCTTTCTCCTAACCAGGAGGCCCTCAATCCAGGCTTAGCATCACATGAGATGATGTGCTCATTTACGGCAACTAGGAAGAAGGGAGGTTCCATCACATATTTTGAGCTCAGCTAAACTGTTTTAAAATTATATTTTATCCAGAATTTCCATACATTTGAAATGAGAGGTGAGGAAATCAATCAGACGGTTATCTTCCTGGAAGTTGATTCTAGCTTAACATACTCTATTTACTAAACAACCATTAAACTGATTCTCTTACATAAACTAGAAACCAGAAAAAAAAATACTATAGTAATGGCAGTAACTATTATGGTCACAACAGTCTAGAGAAACATAGAGTCTTGATTTATCTATTTTTTCTTAACTCTTGTTATATGTTAATTACAAAATTGAAGCTCAGAGGAGGGAAATTTTATAAGCAGCTACCTCCTGGTCCAGTTCCCTAGCAACCATCATTAGTCTTTTATATTCACAACTCTGTTTACTAAAGAGCACTCTGTCTCTAAATAAGAAAATTATTTATGTTACCATATTCTCTAAGGACCTTGCATTGGTAGCTGATGGTCTCTGTTGTTACTTCAAGGCAAAGAAAAATTCTATGTAGCAATTATTCAAAAAGTATGTTTCCCCTTTATTTTGGTCTCAACATTAAATGGTTATCATTATGTGATAGAAGCAAATGTACAAAAAATGAGTGGTGCAGAATCAAATCTAGGTTCAGACATGATTTTACATAAGGTGATGACAAGCAGCTTTGTGATTACTTTTTTGTACATCTCTGCTTCATTTTAAGAAAATCCAAAATAACAAAAGCATAATGATAAAGTGATGTTTTTCCCAATTTTTTTTTCTGAAGAACATTAGTTCTTCACAATCACTCAAACAGGAATACTATCATAAAACTTAAATTTCCTCCTTTGTACTGCAACTATCCAGATGTGAAAGTCTGCAGAATCTATTCCCCTCATAGAAATTCATAATCACATTTGCATATCAAAAGCCCTGTAAAATTCTAGACTAAGGAAACTTTGCTTAATCCAGTGTTTCTCAAACTTACTTGGATGCTAGATATCTTTTCTTTCTTTTGAATAGCTCTCACTGTATCTTGGGAAGCACTAAGTTCAAGTTAGGTGTCTTCCATTTCTTACATGTGCCCTTGGACAATCTCCTTAACTTTATTTAGATTAATTTCCCTTTCTGGAAGATGACAATGAAAATACTACTTACTTGAGAGGGTTACTGGTGGGAACAAACTAGATACATATGAAAACATTTTGTAAATGTAAAGTTCTACTCAAATTCAAACAATTTTTAAAAGTTAGTAGAGGCATGTTTACACTATAAAAGTTTTTTCATTTTACAAATTATTCACTTAAGGACTAACTTGCATAATGCATTTCTTGTGGCATTTAAATACATCTAACAATTTTCTATTAACTTTTCAAGAAGTTCTATATTTTGGCAATGTGTACTTTTAATGTTAAAATACCTTACTACAATTTACTCTGATGTAGTAAAAGCTAACCTTTGCAATACGTTGTTATAATCATCCTCATATTCCCTCTTTACTACCTCAGTGTTAAGTTTCAAGAACTTTCTCTTTTCTCAGTATACACACTTCCAGAAGTAACTGTACTAAAATCTGCCATTCTGAAGAGGTGTCTTAAACTCCCAGTTGGCATGTATAAGGAGTATAAAATATTTTTAAAATAGAAAAAATACCTATTAAGTATTACCTGTCTAGATTCTACATCAAAGTTCCACTAAACGTTCATTGTTTCTAAATGAAAAGACGGCTAAGTTATAGTACCCATGTAAAAGTCTACGTGGAAAATATTCCATGAAGAAACAATATGTACAAAGGTCCTGAGGTGGAAATGATGCTGTGTGTTTAAGTATAGAGGAGAAACTTTTATGCCTCTATGACAGGAGAATGGCAAAAAGGGAGATAAAGTTGGAGTAATATAGGAATGAGAGGCAGGAACCAAACTACGCAGAAGCTCGTAAAATTTCATTAAAAGGGTAGTGAGCAGCAGGGCCTTGAGAGAATCTCACAGAAGCTTTAGGAATTCTCTGGCTTCACTAAGGAGACTATAGTGTAGGTGGAAAAATATGGGAAGCAAGGATTAGATGCTGCTGAAGTAATCAAGATGAAAGATAATATGCTAAGGTTTCTCCAATAAGGGTACTGAGCAGTGGTCCAATTAAAGATGTATTTTGCAGGTAGAGCCAACAGAATTTGAAGTGAATTCCATGCATGATATAAGAGCAAAGAGGAATCATGGATGATGCCTAGGCTTTGGACCTAGGTGAAAGGGCAGTTTACTAACACCTGGAGAGCTTGGTAGCAGCCAATTTATGTAGGAGAGAAAATTAATTATTCTCGACTTGGCTGCCTTATGTGTGAGATACCTGTTAGGCATCTAAAATAAGAAGTTGAATAAGAAGTTGTTGGATGTAAAATGTTGAATATCAGTATTATTTACTTGGTATTTGAAGCCATGGGATATCCAGGGTAAATGGAGTTGTCCTATTTAGAAAAGGGACATTGCTTCTCCTTCTTCCACTAAGATCTATTTTTGTATTTTGTATATATATATATTTTTTGCTTCCCTTCATGGGACAGGTCATGCATGTATGCCTATTCCAAAGGTTTACTACATTTTTTTTGCCTCCTAGAAACATGATAGTTGGCAATAATTCACACTGAACACATTAGGCACAAGCCTTATATTTGCTGCTACCTTCTAGAACAAGCCTTTTATTTATTGTATTCTCCTTGCTGTAAGATCAAATCACTTTTATATTCTCATAGCACTCAATGTTTTCCTTTGCAGAAACTGCCACAATTTTAGTAACTAATTACAAGATAATTTTTTCCCTTTTATATATAGAAAATCATTTTATATACCTTTATATAGCTTGCTCCTTCTCTCCAGCTCCATTTTCCTTTTTACACTAGCACATCGTTTAGTACTTCTTTCTGAAAGAATCTTAGATAATGTATCCTTAGTGTTCCTTTATCTGAAAATATTTGTACATCTGAAAATATCTTGTCTTCATTCTTGAATCACAGTTGACAGAATTCTTTTGAACATTCGCCTTGCACATTGAAGATATGATTCCATTTTCTTCTAACATCTGTTGTTGAGGAAAAGTCAGCCAGCCTGCAGCAGTTTCTGCCTTTAGTCCTTGGTAGCTTTTATGATGATCTTCCTGATCGCTGATGTTCTGGGTTTCATGCAGACCTTGCTAGGTGTGAACTTGTTTTTATTTATTACACACTGGTTGAGCCTTATTCAGTTTGAGGACTCATGTAAATTGAGCTTTATTAAATTTGAGGACTCATGTAAATTGAGATTTATTCAATTTTGTTAAATGTCAGTCATTTATATAAAATAATGTCTCTCCCTCAGGCTCTCCACTCTTTTTAGGCATATGTTTGAGCTTTTTATTCTATCCTCTCCATCTTTCAGCATTTTCAGCAAAGCAAAATTTTCCTCATCATCTTTCAAGTAATATATTCTTTTTTATTCTATAATGAATCCACCATTAAAAAGTTGTTTGAGTTATTATTTCAATAATTATGTTAATTTCTAGACTCTATTTTATCAAAGTTTCCTATTCACTCTTCAAAATGGCCTGTTCCTATTGTAAGAATTCCATTCCATCCTTATTTTCTAAACCTTTTTGAACATTAAAAAACACAATTTCATGTCCTTTACTGACTATCTTCTTATCTCTCATTTCCTCAGGTGTGCATACTCCTTTTATTTTTTGGTGTGTTAACAGCACTCACAAAAGGAATCTTTTTATATCCATTGTAATTTTAGTCTGTGAGCTTATTTTGCTCAGGAGTTTCACATAAGCTCTGGATTGTTATATATCCTCACTGTGCAATTTTGTGGTTGTATTTTCTTGGGATTTCTGAGGTTAACTGTCTAATGCTAAAATTAAGCTTAATAAAATTATGCATAGTTTTCTATTAAGAAATTTTCAAAGCCTTTGTTTCTTCCTCTTTTTCTTTGCCTTGCTATAGAAAATAATTTAGATAATGCTCTATTGTCAAGTTTATGGAGAATTATGCCTTCATTGGTAGAATCACCAGCTTTGTATGAAATTTCCTGCAAATATTTTGTGACTCTAAGCAAAACTACCTGGCCAAAGATTACGGAGCCTAATTTGCAATTTACATCGAACAAAATAGATCCATCTGTTGTTAATAACATTTTATTTTTTTATAAATTTATTCAATCAATTTATTTTTGGGTGCGTTGGGTCTTTGTTGCTGCGAGGGGGCTTTCTCTAGTTGTGGTGAGCAGGGGCTACTCTTCATTACGGTGCATGGGGCTTCTCATTGCTGTGGCTTCTCCTGTTGCGGAGCACGGGCTCCAGGCGCATGGGCTTCAGCAGTTGTGGCTCACGGGCTCTAGAGCGCAGGCTCAGTAGTTGTGGCACACGGGCTTAGTTGCTCCGCGGCATGTGGGGTCCTCCTGGACCAGGGCTCTAACCCATGTCCCCTGCATTGGCAGGTGGATTCTCAACCACTGCGCCACCAGGGAAGCCCCAATAACATTTTGAATCTATGGTACCCACTGAGCCTAATTCTCTTAATGACCTACAAAGATATTTTAAATTTTTAAAATAATGTGTCTCCTTTCCAATGTTAACTTATATATAGGAAGAGGAAGAAAACAATTGATTCACTTAACCTCTATAATGTAGCGGGTATTTTACATATATTTCATTAACACAAACATCCTCATCCCCATGGTAGAGATGGAGGAAACCAGGCTGGGAGAGACTGGTGATCACACAACCAGCAGATGGAATCAATGGGATTCACAATCAGGGCTGTTCATCCCAGGGAGTCGTCTATTTTACTAGACCACACTGCTGTTGTAAAACATCCTACGGAAAACATTCCTTATGTTCAGTTTACAGTCGTTGTTTGGTCTTCACTGAACAGCCAGGTCTCTAAGCCAAAAGGAACTACATTAGAAATGTCTTGTATTCCTAATTAGGGTGGGGGCTTCAACATGCTCAATACCTGGAGAAAATCTTACCTGCTTTCTCCCAGTCTGTTTTCCCTTCTTTCTGGTCTCCAGGATTGTCCTGAGGACAATGATTTGCAGATATTCTCTTCTCTGGTTTGGTCTGCACTCCTACCTGGCCTGGCACTGCTTCATGGCTCCCTGAGACAAAGTTCTATGGCTTTTCTGAGCTTCACTATTGCCATATATAACTCTGACCTGGACATAGTCCCTGAAGTACACTAATTTTACACTGCTTAGCCCATTTCTGAGTCTTTATCTCTAAAGTAAAGACAATTGATTTCTCATTTTAAACTCAGTTCTCAAATGTTAAGCACTTCATAGTACTGTCTACCATCTTGAATTACTACTAAGATATGAAAGATCAACTGAAAAATCCCTGAGTCCAAAGAAAGTCTAGAGTTTATATACAGAGAGAAGAAAAAGGGACATTTGAGAAGAAGAAAGATGAAAGAAATAGAGAAGGGCAATGGAAGAGGAGGAAAGGAATTGTGAAGCTATGACTACCTGTGCTACATCAGAGCCATTGTAGGATTACCCCAAACATAACTTTTAGTTAAGCTGTTTGCTTACGGCTATCTCAAATATCCTCACCTTAGATTAATTGGGAAAGGTGACTCTAACCAGTGGACATGTGAAATCAGTTTTTTAATATGTATTAGTAATCAGTGGAATATAAAGATACATCTTAGATTTATCTGTCTATCCATCTGTCTATCTGTATCATCGTTCAGTTCTAATAAAAATCCAAAGCTAAATATAATTATAATATTAAATGGATTATTCTTCATGCATATTGTTATTGCTTCTATTATCATGGAAAATTAAAAGTTAACATAAAAATATTTTCCCCAAGCAAGGCACCTTCTGAATTTTGGATCCTTCAGATATAAAATCAAGAAGAAATGTTTTATGAAGAAAATATATTATAGTATCTTACTATAATTTATTTTAAAAATTCCATACTGGTTCACTTATCCTTACTTTATTTCACCAATCATTATTACATTTTACAAATATTTGTTAGAGCCTATTATGTGCAAGGATACAATGGCATTTTAAGTGAGTCGTTTATGGAGATTTTTGATCCTGTGTCTATTTAACTATAAAGTGTTAATAACTTACCTTGACTAAGTTGTAAAAAAAAATTAATCCTGGGTGTGTCAAGATATGGGGGAAATTGGAATGGAGAAAATAGTGAGTAGTGAGATAATTCAAAGTGGAGGACTTAAATGATATATTAAATCGAGGCAAAAATATTTTACTTAAATTTTCTTTATGGTTGCCTTGATCTTTCAATTCATTTTGCATCCACAGACACAGGCTTTCTGTTAGTGTAAGCTTGAGTGATTTATGACATATTATGCTCATAATATCTACTATGAAGGATAATAGGCTGAAACGTGCAATGAGCTAGAATTGGACTTTAAATGTAATATAGTTTCAACATACCTTACATTACTACTTCCAATTTCTCAGAATATTCAGCTACTATTAAATCTTAAGGTACTGGATTCCTTAGAAAACAGTGTTTTCATGGATTTTTCTAACACGTTAAAAGAAGTAACAATATGCAGTATTTTTTTCCCTTGGTTAATAAGCAACATTAACAAAATTATATGCTTATAAAATAAAGTTATATTAATTAAGACATATTCAAACATTTACCCCGTATTAAATGGAATCAACAACATCACAGAAGAAATTCCCAAGAAAGTCTCACCTATGGGTCGAAACGAATGCAACTGTCATTAACATAGGTCAAAAAGGGTTGAATATCTGTTGGTTTCATGTAAGTCGACCTAACATAATTACAAAGCCTCATTTTACAGACTTTCAGACCCTGGTTTTGTGAGGAGCACTGTCTTTGCATAATGACAGAGTGGTGACCATTCTGCTTCACTTTACAATATCTCAGAATAGGAACAAAAATGTACCTGTTAGAAAATCCCTATGTTTTATTCCCTACTACAGATAAAGAGCTAAAAAGACCAAGCTTACGATTATGGATTGTATTTTCAAAGAGAGAATCACAAAATTTCCATCCAGTTGTTTGAAACAAAGAAGAGCAGTTGTTTCTTTTCCTTTTGGCTTATAATAGTTCAGTAGTAACAATATTTGATATTTTTCAACCTGCTATCAATTATTAACAATCTTACTAGGCATACAATCCTTCTACTAAGCCTTTTAACCCACTGAGCAGCTAAGCGAGGTATGAGGACTAAGCTATTATTCTATAAGTCAATGAGATAAGAAGGCCTTGTGCAAGTTGGTATAAGAAGTTGTTTCACGAAAGATTTATTATTTACCATGTATACATTAAGAAAGTAAAATTAGCATGGGATGGTCTCAGGAAAGCAATACATATTTTTGGATTAGACGCTGAAATAAAGTAAATGTATGATAAATTGACAAATTCACATTTCCAGTGTTATGAAAAAATGAAGTGGCAAAAGAAATTAAGATGTATTTTTCATTTTTGATAAGGGGGCTGTTTCCTATGATCTGTTAAGGGATTATGCTTTTAATCTGAAAAATTAACCACTAGTGTTACAGAAGCCCAAAGTGAAGGGGAACTACTCACTTTCAGATTGCATATTAGCACTTTGAAATTGCACCCAGATTTTTTTCTATTGGTTAGTAGGCCTCTGTTATTAGAGTAGTAGTTGCAAACACATATGTAGGTTTGCCAGTAACAACTCACAATTTGTGCAAAGTTGAGTCTTCGAAACTGAGCAAATTTGCTCTCAATTTCCCGCCAGCGCTTGCTGAGCTGGATCTGAGTTGGCTCCACTGCCATTGCTGCCCCATCCTCAGACAAGCCCTCAGCTTGCCTACGCACTGCATTCAGCTCCTCTTTCTTCTTCTGCAATTCACGATCAATTTCCTATTGAGCAAAACCAATACAGGGCCCAGGGCAGTTAGCTAACCACATTAACCAACCTATAAGCAGCACATAACTGTCCCAGAAATTTCATAGGCTGTTGTCATTTTATTGTCACTTTTCATAATTTATAAGTATGGAAGCCATCACTGTCATCTTCACCCAAGAATCCAAATAGTATTTCAGTTATCTTTTGAATGCTCAGTTTTAGATATTCTAATTGAGAAAATACTGAAATTGATCTAACAGTTTTCTTTCTTCTCAATTCCGCTAGTGTTTTGGGGCTGACCCAAATTGCAGTGATTATTCATCATTTCTTAGGGACCATCCATACAGAATATAATTTAGAGGGTAAGTGAATAAGTAATTTATTTCCTTTTTAGAGTTTTGAGGAACTCAACAGAGAATGAAGCAAAATAAAGAGTGTAAAATAATAACAGAAAAAACATCTTCAGACAATATGCAACACATAAATCTATAAAGATTTGACACTGATGTGTGAAGATGCTCTGATGAAATGAATGTGCTAACATGAGATAGAAGTCGTCCATATACCGATAAGTCATTTGTTCATCTGGAACAAAGATACACAGAGTCAATTACAATTTTACCAGAAAACATATGACATTTCTTAATTCATTTTACATTGTCTAAGAATAAAACATTTTATTCATTCAACATTATGTCAATTGAAAAACACTTATACATTTACTAAAACAAACAAAAAAAATACAAAGAAACGCATCAAATCGGGGAGAACACTAATAGAGGAAACAACATCAACACTTCAAAAATGATCCATACAGGTTAAGTTAAATAAATTAAACTGTAGCAACAAAATCTGGGATTGACATTCTAAAACAACATTACCTTTATTTTCCTTTCATCTCTGGGTTCAGGTAGGCTGGCTAATTTTTTTTCAAGGTCATCCAAGCATTTCAGGAGATCATCAGCCTGCCTCTTGTACTGATACCACTGGTGAGAAATTTCTAGAGCCTTTTTTCTTCTTTGAGACCTCAAATCCTGTTCATGGTGCAGACATTATTAAAATATCAATATACAAGTATATTACACTTCTGGATGTAGTCATTTAAAAATAATTAGGGTCCCTCATCTTCTTGTTCAGTTTCAATTAAATTCACATTTAAATGCTAAACATACAAATAGATGATTAAATTGTGTATTCATGTGACAGGACCCATGTACATGAAGCTAAGAAACCTGAACAACCCACTTCAAGTATTTTCTCTTAGCATGTTCAAACTTGTTTAGAAATTTTTTCACATTTAATTAACTCTTAATGAGTCAACTAAATTATTGTGTTGAGTATGTGAAATAATTTAATATGTGAATTCAACTGAGTTAACTACATACTTGTACAAACTTATTGAGTTTGTATTTGAATTTTAAAATAGGTAAAAATTCCAAAATTGATACCTTCAGCCCTAGGTTCAAAATTTTAAGTTTACATAGCCAAGCAACTTACACTCACGATCTTAAAACTCTCTATAAAATAGTTTCATAGGCCATTAATATTTTGTGATTAGAAATATAAAGTGTTCTTAGTTAGCATATAAATTGCTTCAAGCTATATATATTCAAGTGTGAAAAATGTGTACCTGTGAGTGTACATGAAAATTACAATTTAAATGTTATGGCAAACTTTCTCATCATATCAAATCCAAATGCAAAATGATAAAAAATATTTAGAAAAGAAAAGGGAAAGTGCATGGTTTCCAATCAACCTAATGAGATAAATAAGGGTGACTGCTTACTAAATCAACAAAGGGGGGGAAGTTTATCATCCTACTCCTTACAAGACCACCCAATGTCTTCCCTGATTAATAGAATTTGTTGTAATGCTATTTTACGATAACACAAGGGAACATAAGAGCTCAGGATACAGCTTTCATTTCTTCAGAGCAGTTGCAATTAGGGTTTCATGTACAGATACAGCTGGAGCCAAAGAAAATAATGAATATCAAAGGACTGCTGAAATATTCATTGCATTGGAAAGTTTTTACCTTCTTTGAAATATTTCATAAGGACTAGAATTGAAGCTACTTGGCAGATTAACAATTGAATTTGGTAGACTCGTTTGGCAAGTGGAATAGATTTTCATTAATCACGTTTAACATATATTTGCAAAAATGATCTCGATTTCATTCTGCATTTTGTTTAAAATTGAGGATGTAAAATTTACTACAGTTTACAATTTTAGTTGAATTTCTAAAGCTCCTGTGGAGGTATTAAATGCCTAGGATGAGCCAGAGGGAATGCTGCTTTTTTCAAAGGTACCAAGATACAGCCACGTGAATGAGAGTTGAGCCATGCCTTACTGGTGACACAACTCACATCTTTGCCAAGAGAAAGGCCTTGAGGTCATAAAATCTGAAACTCTTTTTATTTCCTAAGCACAAGGTGATGTGTAATGTGTAAAGGTATCAAGAGACATTATAGAGATTTCTTTACAGGTATGCCAGATAACCATTAAACACTGCTGTTCAGTAGGACACATATCATATGACCAGTGTAGATGCTTCTAAAAAGCTTGGTCACAGTTGGAAGCGTGTGAATTACACAGCTTTCTGATTTTCTGAGCACATTATGGCTTACTCTTGCACTCCCTCAGGGAAGAGGCCTTTTCTAGTTACTATATTTATCAGCAGTTACCTTTAGAAAATCTGCTGGCCAATTAGACTTTCCTTGTGGATTCCCTGCAGGCACAATATTGTGTAATTACATTCTCAGCAGTGTTTATTTGCTTGTCTGACTATATGGGAAAAGGTTTTATACTCTTATTTGCATATAGAAAGCAGACTCTATCCACCTACAAGGTGGATCCACCTACATGGCTACATAGCTCTAAAAGAGTGATTTACAATGAAAAGCTCAGCAATTAACAGTATTAGAAAAATCAGCCATGCATGCAAATAGTGAATATTGAAAAGTACATTAAAAACATAAAAGGTTATTTCACAAAATTCTTCACATGTCCAGTCTCTTCTCAAGAACTTTCTAGATACTATTTCTAGATACTAGATAATATTCTATTTTGTCCTTCCTGCACAAATCCAGATGAGTCACATGGGTACTTGAAGCTATACGCTATCACTGGCTAACATGAGAGTACCAGCTCTTCTTCAAGGACATTAAGATTATTTTAGAGGACTCCTATATAAATGAAATTAGGCTTATAAATGCTTAGTTAGTTGCAAAGAGTGACTCTCTTAAAGGCAACATGAAGTTAACTGAAAAAAATTATTAAACAAATACTAGGTTACCAAAAAAGTGGACCTACTCTAAATCAAATCAATAAAATATCACAAGCAGAAAGCCTAAAAAATATACAGGTTGTTTATTCTGGCAGTTAAGTAGGATTTTCAAGACAAATGTAAAAATAACTTACAAAAATAAATTATACTACAAAATTAAATATATGAACACTATGAATGATGCATGTTAATATCTTTCTATTACTACTCAGAAAAATTTGTCTAAGTAAAAAAAAAAACCCAACTTCTAAGCAACACATCTTTCAGAATCAAAGACAGCACTCAAAAATGTTAAATAAAACACAGACATTGAACAGAAAAAAATGTATTTCTGGTGACTAAGATTCTTAAGCAGATTTTATTTATGCACAAGAGTTTTACCCTACACATGAAAAAATAAAAACACAGGCAAGGTATATTATAATTTTAGCTCTAATACCTTGAGAGCATTATGCTTTGTCTGTAACAGCTGCTGTTTTATCTTTATTTCCTCTCGCTTTCTCTCATCTGTGATTCTTTGTTGTAAGTTGTCTCCTCTTTGCAACAATTCTTTTACAGTACCCTCATTGTCTTCACTCTGATTAAAAACAACAAGTACAGTCTTCATTTTGGTTTTAAGAAAGCTGTACATCGTTAACAGAGATAATAAAACATGTTATTTAAACACACAAAAAATCCAATTTAAAACTTTCAGTATCCTAAGATACTGCACTCACAGTTTTTCTTTTATATGTTGTACTTTAACTTTTAAAAGAAGTAAGTTTCCTCCTGCCTAGTTCAAAATGACACATGTGATTAGTCATATGTAGGAAGATGGGGGAATAAGGTACTTTAACATTTCAGACAAGTGAACTGCTATGAAAGCATTCTTTTGGCTTTGATTTTTAGTGCATTTCTAGAAATTAAAAAAGTTGAGAGAAGCAAACTAAACTTGTCATTTATAATGCTAATTCACAGAGGAATACAGATGTTGCCGTGTGAGTGTGAGATGACAACAAAGCTTAAACATTTTAACACACACTCCTAAGTGAAAATACGTTATTTTAAATGGACACTGATTTCTATCTAATGACCTCTGCTTTAAATAACCTAAATGCCCAAATTTAGAATATTAGGGCATTAGTAAAAAATGATGTGCTCAATTGTTGCCAAATACTGCAGTTAATTAATTTCTAAAAAATATGTCATATATGCATGTTATTTTTAAATAAACACAATTAAGTATTAAAATATGGATTAGAAAAATGACTTTAAGCATTTTCAATATGCATTTTGGTTTTTAGACTCTAAGAATATTATTTTTATTTACTTTGAAATAAAATTATTTGAATAAGTGTTAGTTTAATAGAGTAGCATATGTGACCATGTGATTTTTCACCTCTATTTTCCTACCTTTCTTTCAATTCAATATGTGAAAACTTTCTATCAAGGGGGTTCACTTTGCTATGGTACCCAAGGTACTCTGATGAACTAAGAATAACAAATATTAGACAATTTTTAAAAATTCACATGTATGTGTGTGAATAATCATCCATGGTATTCAATGTTACATATTTAATTCTGTAATGCATATGTAAACTTCTACACACAACTGAGGAATTATTCATTTTTTTAGAGGAAATGGGATTTTCATCTGAGATTTGCCAGCTAACTAGTCTAATGAAATAATATAACATAGACATTTATGTTTATAGTCTGTGAAAGACCTTACTTTTTAAAAAAAATGTCTTTAAAAAGTCTGCAACATTTCCTGGGGCTGAGGACAAAAATAATAAACAAACAAAAGCTCCCACTTCATTTCTTTCCCCACACCAGCTGAGAGCTAGAGAGCAGAGTTGGTGAACAGCCCAAGAGGTAAGTAGCACTCTTTTCCACCTCGGTGCCCTCTGGTTTCTTCTTTGACATGAAGGAGAGGTAGCAGTAACTCAGCATCTTGGAAAGGCTCTTCTTGTCTTTCTTTCCAGGAGCTGAGTTGGCAAGGCCACCAAACCCCATACACGGGGAGTACTGATTTAGGCAGCTCCAGGAAGTCAGAATTGATACCAATGAGAACTAAGATTGGTTCTCCTACTGCTTCACATGCCTATTATTTACAATTTATAATTTGCCTTTTGATATCATTTTCAAGCACTGTCTGAGAAGTTGCTAGCATTGATACATGTCTGAGAAATCTCTAGCACGATATACGCAAAGATTAAGAATGCCATATAGGTGATGGCTGTGAGAAGGGAAAGGAAACTGTGAGAATGGGGTGGAGGGAGAAAAAAAAGTCAGTGAAAAGGGATGTGATGCAGAAATATTCAAGCTAGAGAGAAATGTAAAAGACATGTTGAAATTAATCAGGGTTTAAGGAGAAAGTTATGAGTCTGGGAATAGCCCACATGGTTATATATTTTTTATTCCCATGAAATAAGCAGCATGAATTTATACATATTTTAGATATATACTACACTACTTGTTAAACTTTTTTATAAAACCACCTTGTGGTAAGCTTTAATAAACAATGTTTATATCATGTGTAATTGCCCCTTCTCCAAAATAAATGCTATACTACCAAAAATGGGACTGACACAAAATATCAGTCATCTATGATGGTTGTGTTTTTTATTAAGTTTCTAGTTTATTTTTGGATTTGACTCTTTTCATCCATTACATTTTGTCCTTTGAGCACAGGTCAAAGTAAAATTGCTGGGCTATTTATTAGAATCTGTAAGTGCTCCTGTATGTCCATACCATAGTAATTTGGCATTCATAATGACAGTTCAACAAGAATACTTTGCTCTTGTAATAAATCATTAGAATCACAAAATGTGCAAGGTACGCTCTGAGCATTTAGTTGGAGACTTGCGTTATCTAATTTCTTTCCAAATATTTATTCATTTTCATTCCTAGTTCATTCACAATTTTATCACAACCAATTTACCATATCTTTATTGAAGTCTTCCTCTTTCAGATTCACCCCCTGCTGAATTTCAGCCTCCAGTGGTTCAAGCAATTTTTGTATATCTGAGTTAAACTGCTCCAATTCCTTGAAAGGAATGGAGGCCTAAAAAAAAAGATAGTGCTAATTTAAATCAAAATTACTTTTTATTAGACATATAAGACAAAAAACACATTTGTTCAACCTCTTGTTGCTAAAATAATGACATGCATTATGTTTCCATATTATATTTTATGAAAGTGTTGAAATACAACTGGGAAAGTACCTAGGGATGCAAATAAAGACATTTAACATCATCAGAGCCAAACATACATACAAGAAAATGCAATTCATCATTCTGGTTTTTCAACAAAATTCAATTTCCATATATTTGGCTGGTCTAACTGTTAATATCCTAAAGTTGAATTTGATCTTATTTTAAATATTCTGATATAAATACCATTTGGGTAAATATCTCTTATCAGAAATTGCCTCATTCATCAAATAATAGTAACATCAGTTGGAAATGCAGAATTATCTCCTTATCCTCAGAAAAACTACACTGCAATCTGCTTAGATATTTTAAATGACATTTTCAGCATGGCAGAATTGACAGGCATGCTCCCATAAGACAAAAAAATGTCATTAGTTTGCCTTAGGCGTCCTTTATTTGGTAGCACAAAAAAATGCAAAAGAATGAACCCTGGGTATCTCAAATGAAAAATCTGAATATATGTTTTCCAAACTTATAAACATCACAGTTTCTTTGATTTTGAAATTCATAATGACCATAGTCTCAAAAAACTTTAAAATCCCTTGTTTTTCTAAAGAAACCACTCGAAGAGGAGTGACTAATGAAAATACATTGAAAATCAAATATATATTCAAAAGAATAAGCAAGATTTAAAGTTTAAACAGTTAATAACATAAATGTTTATTCTATTATCTATACCCTGTATTCAATTTTTTTGCATTAAAACACTAGAAAATACTTTATATCTGACAGCTTTTGAAAACTCACACGTGATAAATAGAAATCTTATTTTCTCACAGAGCTAAACATTTTCCACTTGTAAAACCAATTCAGGAACCACCCACTGTCTTAATGCCAGAATGACACATTCATCAAGTTTGGTCCCCACCCACTCTTCCCCAACACATTCCTAGTCATAGTCTTACTCTTTATTAGACAGCATCTCCTAGAGGACAATAGGGATAAGTGTCAAGGAAAAACCAAATATCTAAAGGTATTTAGTTACTAATGAAGAAGTGAACCATCAACTGCTATCCGTGAGAACATAATTTTCACAGGAAGAAACATGAATAAACATTTATCTTCTAGGTACTTTTACACAAGAAACATGAATAAATACTTATCTTCTGGGTACTTCTACACATGCCAGAAAGGATTTATAGACTCTTTTTAAAGGGACTTATTTTCAATACTAGTTTTTAAATCCTAATGAACATTTAAAATTTGAAATATCATAATACGTTCTTGAACCAGTACAGATTGCTAGTATTATAGATATGCACGTAAATGTTGTTTCAATCTCTGTATTATTAACGTACTTCTATACTTTAAAACCATATATTGTACAATATAAGAGTAACAGCCTTTAGAATCATAATTATACAATATTAATTCGATGGTATTTATGTTACTGAATTGTTGTGCACATTTCCTAACATTTAATAAGAGCAACTGAATTGTTCTATATGATTTTGTGAACATATGAAGATAAATAATATTTAAAATAACTTTTTGAGTACTTGGAGGTCAAAATAACACGGGTCCATTTGAAGGCACATTTATCTGTTTTACTCCTACACTTGCTTCCTCTCTAGCTCATCCTTCCTCCACATACTCAAATATAGTAGTTTCAAAGGCTCAAACGTGGGGATCCGTACCTCTCTCTCAATACTCCTTCCCTAATAAATTGTACTATCTCCCAAAACTTAACTATAACTTTTATAATATCTGTCAAATATTCCTCTTTAGCTGTGACCTCACTTTTGAATTCCAATCTAGACTCTCAGTAGCCACCTGATTTCTCACTTGAAGTTCAGCATGTCTAGAAATGAGCTTATTATCTTCCCGCAAACTGCTTGCAACATCAACTTTGCTAGTTCTGTTAATACAAGACCATTTTTTTCTGAGTCATCCATGCTTAAAACATGAGTCGTGCTATTTTCCAGCACTTCACTCTAATGTCTAATAAATACCAAATACTTGCCAATTCATTCACCATGATTCACTTGCTTTCCTTTCCCAGAGATACCATTTCTCCTAGTCCTCACACAAGAGCTAAGGCAATAACCTCCTTACAGGGCTATAATCCTTCCCACCTCACCAGTTCTATCCTGTGCATTGTAGTCAGGTCAGTATATTCCAAAACCATGGCTTTCATTATGTTATTTCTCTGCTCAAGAAGTACAAGTCAAAGAAGGTCCAAACTCCAGCATGATAGTCAAGGCTTCCCCTAATCTTGTCCCAAGGACCTTTCTAGCCTAATTTAAGTGGTCCTAATACAATCTTTCTTACAGGTCTATTGGTAAACTCCTGGTATCTCTCCCTCAAGGCTTAGAATGTTTTTAACCTTCTGGTGAAGAGCCTAAAACTCCTGCATGAGAATGCCTAGATTGAATCTGGGCTCCACCATTTACCAGCTGAGGGATCTTGGGCAAGTTATTTCTCCTCTTTGAGCCTCAGTTTCTTCATGTGTAACATGAGGATAAGAAAAATATCTACCTCATAGAGCTTTTATGAGGATCAAGTATGTTAGAATGTTGTTTGGTATATAATAAATGCTCAATAAATATTGGTCTTATTATTTCCCCTCAAATTTGTACCCATCCATTGGCTCAGGTCAAGACCTTCCTCTTTTGAAAACATATGGTTTACGAAGGATAAAATAAATGCTTGTTGACACGGCATTTTTATTTTAACAACTTATTTGACAAAATCATGAAATTCTAATGGCGAACATGGAGAAATTGACACTCCAGTTTGGTAAAGCTGTATCATTCTTTAACAACAAAACTTAATTAATTAATCTGCATCAATGTAGAGAGTGGTCCCAAGGAGGATGACAAAGGGCTTTGCACTTGTTCTGCCCTGTGCAGTATTTTCATCAGCAATTATTTGGAGACCAAAAACTATGCAAAAACACACACATTGAGAGGGATGAGTTTCATGAACATCCAATGAAGATGAGTAATTTGCCTGTCTGGTTCAACCTAGAGTCATTCCTGGTACATAGTAGGTACTCATAAATGAACATTTCCTGAAAAACTAACTGAATACATGACTAATCATAGAACAGCAGAATAAATATTTCAAGGAAATCTTGAATGATCTGGAATTTCAAATAACACAATTTCCTCTGTATAAAATTGAAGAGACTGAAAAATAAATAAATAAATAAAATTGAAGAGACTGGAGTAATCAGCACTTCATGTGTGGATATATATTAATTGCTGGCCAAATGTTAGCAACAACATGATACCACTAGGTACAAAAATAATATAAGCAGATATGAATAGATTTTAGGAAACACTAGTACAAAGTGATGAGTTATTCAAGCAAGATAATGCAAACTTAGATTTCATTAGTAGTATGTGTAGTGTCCAGATTTCCTGATCAAAGACTACTATGCATTTGTTAAAAAATAAGACCATTATGCAGATTAGGGATTTTAATTATTCTGTGTGGTTCCAAAGTGAATAACTAGAGTCAATGGGGAGAAATTACTTGGAGTCTGAATTTTAGTTTAATATAGGAACAACTAATTAGTGTTGCAAATTTTTTTTTCTTTTTAAAGCACAAAATTTTAAAGTAGTGAGTTTCTCATTGCTGAAAGTACATAAGCACAGGTAGGATGATGATGTATTAGCGTATACATTAAATAAGACAGTTTTTGCATGAATACGTCCCTAAAATTTTATCAATTTACAGTAAATTCTCTCCTCTGAATTCAAAGGGCTTTGTTTACTGTAGCTATGCAGCTATATAGAAATGTTATGCAAGTCATATATGTAATTTTCAATGTTCTACTTGCCATACTAAAAAGTAAAAATAATCAGATGGATTTAATATTTTTTCTCAAATATGTCCAAAATATTATTATATAAACCTATAATCAACATAAAATTATTAATAAGATATTTTACTTTCATTTTTTCATATGAAGATTTCAAAACCCACTGTGTTTTACACTTACGGCACATCTTAATTTGGAGTAGCCACATTTCAAATATTCAATAGCCATATGTAGTCTGTGGCTACCTTATGGAACAGTACAGATCAATAGCAACTGCTATGACGACGACATTGAAAAGAATGAATAGTTCATTATTAGTATGAAATATGTCACAGGAGTAATGTCTTACTAATAGGAGTCAAAATGCTGATGCTTTATTTAGTAAATTTTAGTGCATTTAGGTAATTCTTATAATGTCCATCTCATTCACTTGCACCCAGATGTTTTCATAAAGGAATTTTCAGAAAGCCCTCTGGGGATAGGAAAATTTATGGGAATGGGTTTGAGATGTTGTATTGGGAGTCTCTATTCCTCATTTATGTAGAATCCTAGGTTGTGTTGCAGTATCTATTACATATTTGAATGTAATATTGTTTGACTTTCAAGGGCTTATATTTTGTCTCCCCAGTAGATTTTTAATCCCTGAAGCTGGGAATACATCTTATACTACTCTGTATTTTCCATAGCAAAAGGAACTCATCTTTTAAACATAAAACATGTTTATTATATCAATTACTAATTTTAGAACATCCAATAAATCAAATTAACCAGTAACTAATTTTATAACCAAAAATAACCACAACTATTCAACTCAGTTATTTAGGCTATTCTATTGGCAGGATCAGACCAGCCATCTGACATCCTTGTGATTAATATTCATAAAGGAGTTGGGAAATTTTAATTGCTTTTCCTTAAGAGTTCACTGGCTCACCATTAGGTCATGACTTTTCTGACCAATAAAAGTTTTACATGTCATTCTTTGGTCTTTGTTGTCTTTGTAATGCTTATGAAATTTTAAAAAAGAAATGAAAAGTAAGCAAACATCCATAATTTAATAGCTCACTCTTGAATCATCCAAGTTTAAGTCATATAAAGTATATAATGCCTGCCTCTTTGATTCAGAATTATGACAAACTATTTGAAGAAACTGAAATCAATGGTGGATAAATCATCTTAACTTTTGCATACATTACTTCTATTGAATTTAAAGAAAGTATATGACCAAAGAAGAGCTAGAATCACAATTAAATCACACGTTAGACAGTACACACAATACAGGTCTTAAAATACATAGAAAATAATCAAAAAAAGTTATAATATTGCAGGAGAAAGTATAAACCAGGCATAGGTTTTATACAATTTAATTTTTACTTACCTTTTCATCTTAAGAGCTTTAGCATGACTGTGAAGTCATACAAAATACAAATAAAACATAGGCAATTTAATAATCAGATAAATGGACACAAAAGAAAGAAGAGACAGAGAAACTGAGAAAGACAACACTTGTTTTCCTTGATTTTTTAATGTGGTTTCAGATTGCTTAACAGCTAATAATTGTGCTTTGCTGCATGATTTAAGATTAATGAAATTTAAGGCTTTGTTAAAGTTTTAGCATTAAAGGTGACTTATATAACAAGTTAACAAACAACAACAGACTGAAAAAAGCAAAATCAATTACAAATTGATTCACTGTAAATTGGAAGCATTCAAAATTACTCAGATACACTTTATCATTCTTAAAATGTAAGCTTTCTTTTGGTTAAATATTACTCTAATGGGCATAGATACACTAACATAATAATGCCTGTGTTTACACAGCAAAGTAAACATTTGTTAATATGGACTATGTAATCTCAGTAATCATGATAAATGGTCACTACATTCAAATCACACTAAAATCTAAATTGAAAATTAATATTCCAAGTGGTACAGACTGGTTTAAAATTGCTTCAAATCAGTCTCCTCTTTCCATTCTGCAGCTTTGAAAATTTATTAATCATTACAATATTGGTATAGAAAAAATTAAATAAGAATAATTCATGGAAACCTAAATGAATAAAGTTTCAAGGACCAGTAACACCCTATAATACAGAAAAGATATGATATGAAGAGTTACTTCAAATCAAAATATCTGGAAAGAAAACTGACAAAGAGAAATAAGTGTACTGGAAAGACCTATCTAAAACAAAGATAATCAGATAAAGTAGTTTATAAATTTATTCATTCACTTATTTTAAATTCAAAAGAGCAAGCTCCAAGGGACATAAGAAATAATTTTAAAAATAAAACAAATTGACTTGGGTAAGTGACATTTCATTGGCTGCATTCTTTGATATGAGGTAAGGTATTGGCTTATCTTTGATGCTGTGAGGATAAAAATGTGAAATTGTGCTAACTTCCCAAATTTGTAAGGCTGATTAAGAGACATTACCCAGTACGTCTCTGTTGGTTTTGAAATGATGAGATTAATTTTATGGTCACACTTTTCAGAATTGGACACAAAATACACTGATTGGTTAAGATATGTTGGTGGTTCAATAATCATCCCACATTCTACTTTTTATTGAGAATAACTTGGAATATTTTTCTGCCTCAATGATTACATGAGTTTAGTAGTAGCAACTGAAATAGAAGAAGAAAGGATTTAACTATAAAATATATGGGGGAGACAGATGAATTAAAACATTTAACATTTTGGACAACTTTCTATTTTTTTCTTATCTTTTTTCTTTCTTCCTTTCTCCCTCTCTCATTTCTCGTTTTTGTTTAATTATAGTTATTTTTAATACAAAGAAGTACTGAAATCATTATGTTTTAAGTGAAACTGGACATGCTTATATTAACACATAATAGACCAACAATAAATATCTAATGATACAAATAGAGATATAACAACGTATGCTGAGAGTCAGCATGTTGGAGTGGACAAAGCAATGCATTAGGATCTAATGTTTTCTAACCAGGCTATCTAACTGTGAGAACCTGGGCAACTCACTGGCTCTCTCACAGTCCCCTGTAAATATCTGAAAGTTCCAATCCAAGGAATGATTACTTTTACATCTGTTTATTGATCGGAGGAATCATTTTCCTTTTTAAAAGATCATGATCAGAAATCACCAAATAGCTTTAATCATTTTAAATGTCATGTTAATAAGACCCAGTTAGTTGTAGCAAATGACACTGTGCACCAAACTCAATTAACATCTACTTTGGAAACACTGTAAATAATTACAAAAGTAATGTGTTATCAAAGTTCCAACAGAACTAACCTGTTATAGGGATAGAAAATTATAAACATGCAAAAATGTTGTTAATATAGAAATTCTGTTGCTAGGTTAACTTACTTATTTCAGTGAAATAAAATTAGCAGGTAGAGTAACACAAAGTTTGGGTATTAATCTGTTACTATTATTGAGGATTGTAGCTGTGATAATTACATATGTAATACTCTACAAATCATGTGATGCCTATAGATCTTTACCTAAGTTTTCATCTATGACTTTTTAAATAATTTCTTTGTAGAAAAGTTTACTAAAAATATATTTATATAATAAGAGTAACTACACCAGCTAACAGACCATGCTCTCTTCTGTCAGAGAAGGTGTTAAATTAGAAATACACTATGAAGGGGAAAAAGATCAATATATTTGTATTGATGAAGTTGATTATTGAAAATTAGGTTTCAATTAAAATTCTCAAATCCAATGAATCTTATTTTGACATCCTAGGTGACATTCATTAGATGGATTACTTATTTCCCACTGATGCTTGGGAAAGTCACAATATCTGTCTAAACTATCCTTAAGTTATTTATATATTACTTTTCACATCTAAAGCTACTACTTAAGATAAAATTAGACCCAACCATGTATTTTTTCCTGATATATTGTACACTAAATGAAAAACTCACTGGCTCTCTCACAGCCATATATATATATGTTATACATACATATACATACATATACATATATATGTGTGTGTGTATAAAAATATATATGTGTGTATATATATATATATATATATATATATATATATATATATAGTCTCTGATCCAAAAAATGATTACTTTTACACCTGCTAACACTGATTGGACTGATTGGAGATCAAAATCTTGACATTTTATAAATATTATAGCAATAAAATTATATGTACATATATGATGGCAGACCATTCAAATCCCATGTTGTAATTATACACACACACATATATTGATATATACACACACACATATACACACACACACATACGTACACATACTACTACACGGATTTCGAAAGCAAATTTAAGGCCCATATAGAAATTAAGGAACATATTGTATATAATATCCAACGGCACATAAATCTTAATAAAGAATGAAGACATAGAAAACAAGTTCACCTTTCTTTTGGTTAGTACCAATTGCACGGGCAATAATGTGACATTTTAGCTCCACAGAAAGTGAAATATTTCTAAATCTCTAGAAGAGAACACAATCTAACTAAGCAAATTATGTGTGTGTTTCATAATATTTTGTTAGAAAGTAGTTGCCTATATTAATAGGATACAGCTAAGGTCTACTGACTCAACATACTTTTAAAGCTAAGTATTACAATGTGACGAATATATCTTGATGCAAATTTTATTCTGAGACTCATAGGCAGCCTTTTGGACTCAATTAGTATTGAATCCTGAGTCAGTTTTCAGTTCATCACCTTCTTGGCCCTCATATATGATAATTTAACTCTAGGCTAGTTCTCAATGTCTCTAGACCAGTGGTTCTCAGAGTATGGTCTCTAGATCACTGGCATCAATATCACCCGAAAACCTATTAGCCATGCAAATTATCAGGCCCACCCAAGGCCTACTGAGTCTTAGTCTTCAGGCAAGGCGGGGAGGGGAGGGCAATTTGTGTTTTAACAGTTCCTCCAAGTACACAAAGGTTAGAGAGTCACTGCTGTAGACTGTCACTTCCTCTCCATTTCCACAGATACCCCTTTATTTGAGCTACTCACTGTTTCTCATCTAGACTATTGTGAGAGCTTCCTAATTGGTTTCCCTACTTCCTGTCATTATTCAGGTGAATTCTCTTCACAACCACTGCAGGGCTAATCTTTCAACAGTGCATGAAAAAAAAAATCAAGAACTCCTCATTAAGTATTGAATTAAGCATAAATTATTAGAAGATCTGCCTCAAATATCATCTCTCCCAAATTGCTGACTCTCCTCTCCAACTTGGCTTTTCAGAAGATGGAGATGGGTAGAAGTGCCATAAGCAACAAGACTAAGTAGTCTGTTTACTTTTGCCTTCCTATTTCCCTTTCTATGCTTCTGTCTCCTGTCACTTTCTTTTGCTGATAGTATCCCCCTCAACCACCACCATGCTATGCCACCATGTTCAGATGCCCTAAATCAGAAAGAGTTGAGTCGTGGTGTCTTTCCCCAATGATTCCATCAACTTTAAGCAGGGTTCTGAAAGTATGCCTGATTCATTTTTATAACTCTGACCCTCCCCATCAAAACTGCCATTTTCTCAAATTGATTTCATACATATTAGGAGAGATTAAGCTTTCCCAAAGCCATAAGATACTGCTGATTAACCTAAATAAAATGAGAAGAGATAGAATTTCATGTATTTTATGGGCCCTATTTGGGACAAGCAGAACTTTCCAGTTCTTAAATTGGTCCACTCGATAATCTATAAGGCTGGCCCTTGCAATGGAAATAGCAAAGACACATCTTCTTGGTCCCTGCCCATTCCAGCAGAGACCAGAAAGAGAAATCAGCTATTCCTCCATTTCTTTTCCCCATCAATTTCCATCTTAACCCTCAAAATTTGGTCATTAAGTCTAATATATATATATATAATGATAAAAATAATTATTGATATTACTTTCACCATTTTATATAATTATAATAATTTATAGATTTTTTTCAGTGTATGCTCTTACATAACTTAGGTCATTTGATCCTCACCACAATCTTGAGGTTAAGATAAGACAGGCATAATCTTATTGCTTTTCTGGATGGAAATGATATTCTGTGAGGTAAAGGGTCAAATCCAAGATCACACTCAAAGTATTGTGGCTTGAAGTTAAGAATTTTTTTCCTCTCACCACACTGCTCCTCACTGATAGTTAAAATTACCACTGCTGAGAACTGCATCTGATGGACAAGTTCTCAGCCAATCTAAACCGAGGAACCCAATGTACACTGCTTTCTGGATTTTGGAATTTCTTGTCATGGACAGTCCTTGCAGGACACAGACTTCATATTCACCAAATAGTGAATCCAGACATTATCAGTGAGTTCTCAGGATAAACTTTTGCTCTACTCATTTGCCCTTTCTAGTTGACCTTTGAAAGGATCCTGAAATTAGTTCTTAAACTGAGTTCTATCCATATTCACTCCCAATCTACTTTTGTTTATCACTGTAGATTTTCTTCCAAGTTTTTCTCCTAAGTGAAAACTACCCATAAACTCAACCTTAAGAATGTCATATTATAAACCAATCTTACCTTCCATAAGCCTTACTCTAATAGGAACTTGACTTTGAGAGCAAAGGCTATCCCTGAGAATTCCAGCACTGCCAAAATTACCCTACTCCATAAGCAAACACACATACAAGTCATTAAATTCCTCACTGCATCAATGAAAGATTATTAGACAAATTTTAGAGTTATCAGGGACTATTACAACTAATTAGTCCTAATTTTAACTAAGCCAACCCAGAAATTTTACACCATGTTCTATGCACATAACTTGTACCTCCTGAACCTCATCAGAGGAAGCAGAAAGATAAAAGGGCAGAAATTCCCCCATCCAATAAGTCTATTCTTATCCATTTTATATACTCGGTTCTAAATAATAACTCCGTTGCGGGGTGGGATAGTTTTCCTTTTAAAAACTACTTATCTAGTTCAACTCCCATATCTTATAAACACTGAAAGTGGAATTGCAGAGAGACCACATGTTCTGCCTAATAATGACAAAGTTCAGAATTCAATCTTCTATGTCTATTGTTCTTCCTACCACACTATGTGATTGCTGGGACCACCTCATCATTAACTGTACACCCCCATGAAGATGTACTAGTGTTAAGCATATTATATGATTGCAATAAGTATTTAAACTTGTGTTTGTAGATATATATTTTTAAGCAAGTATCTTAAACATCCTGTATATTCCCATACTCACTAGCACAACGGACACTCAATACCATTAGTTAATGCACTGAATAAACAAGCAAAATGTCAGGTATGCTTTAACTCCATATTTTCTGTTTCATCATGATGATTGATAGAGCTTAATTATCTCTTCAAAGCCCCCAAATGGGGTCAACTATTGCATTCAGTCATCTCTATGAATTTAGAGAAAAAGGAATGCTTTGAAAAGTAAAAATGTGATTGTCATCAATTAATGTATAGTTGAAATATTGATTTAAAATCTTTTATGCTTTTCTTCAGTATGGGTAATAAAAGAAACACATCAAATGGCTCACCTGATGCATGATATCTGAAAGTATACTGACACATTCGTACAGAATATAGAATGACAATTCACAAACTTCTCTTGGCCATGCTATGTTTGTCAGTTTCTACGGTGCATGATGACTTCTACTCATTTTTCAATACCTACAAGTCACAGTCTTTTGACATAATGTATCTCAATCTACCATTGAAAAAAATCAAGAAAAGAATACCCTGTTTACTCTTAAATATACTCTAGCTCAGTGATTTATTAAAAAGTATAACGGGAAGAATACAAAACTTAGTAATGAAGTATTAGCATTCATTTTTCAGATGACTAAAATAACTTTTGGTTGTTTAGATATTACCCATTTAATGATATCTCCAGAAGTGAAAACAATTGTCTGTTTAAACAGCAGAGTAAATTCTTACAAAAAACAACTATGGACTAAAAATAAAATTTTAGAATTTGTCAGATGTTTTTCAGGTGAGGATTACTTAATATATAAATGAGTAGAACTAATTAGTTAACTATTACAAACAAGAGCAACGAATTAAGGTAAGCTAATACCTTTTTACCTTGGGAAGGCGAGTTTTGAAGAGTAACTATGTTTCACATGCAATAAAGTATTTAAAACTCATATCGCATTTCCATATATTTTAGAAATTCCTTTATATATGTACTATTATATATAACAGTGATACAAAGTAATGCCTTAGAAGATGTAAACCATGCTATTATTGGGTGTCCATAATTGCCAAAATAATTTTTCAAATGTATTCTATTTTTCCAGGAATCAAAACTTACCTGACATATCGCATTTTCTCACAAATATTTCAATAATGTTATTCTCATTTAAGATTATTTCTAGCAATTATCTGTATATATAAACACATATATTTCTTTTACATACATTTTTGTATTTGAAAGCATATCATATATATTGAAAAATGTGTCAAACTACATTTTATAAATTTGGGAGGTAATTCCTTGCATTTTGATACTCGCCAAAGAGTTCGAATTCGATGACACTATGTTTATATATTTTTGCAAGCTACCTATTAGATAAGATTTTTGCCTTCATTAAATGTTACACAAATATAAAGGGTTACCATGCAAAAGTTCCATATACCCTGGTGCTTCATTAAATAGAATAAATATAAATAGACATATAAAATTACAAAAATTAGGATATACAAGCTTTGCAATTATTTGTCTTCATGGTTTGCATGTCATTATAATCTAATGGATTGTATCACAGTAAGTATCGGCAACCAGCAAGAGCAAGTTAAAATACACACACATGCACACATGTGCACAACCAGCAAAGATGTACAGAAATCCTACATCATGCAGGAGATGTATAAGACCTCATTTTGGATATTTCTTCCATATCACACACAAGCACTATTATATTTGGCAAAATATGTCGGTAGTGCTTTCTTTAGATTATGTCTTTTGTGCTTTTTTGTTGTTGCTGCTGTTGGCCTGCGGCATGCTTTTTGTTACTGTGCTGCAGGTTACCCCTGAAAGTACATATGTAAACCAGTGCAGAATGCAGTTCTAGACGAGCTGTGCCATGGAAAACAAAATGACAGAGAGAGAGGGATACAGGGGGTAGGGAGGGAAAAAGGGAGAGAGATTGATCTCCCATGAGATTCAATGGTAAAATTTCCTCAAATACATTTTGGCCTTCATTTTCCTTTTGAAAACCTTGCTGTGAGGGTCGCCTGCCCCCTTCAGGGTACTGCGCAACCTTTGCAAGAGATCATTTATCACTAGTTTCCACCTTGGAGCAGATCTTCCTACCTTTCCAGTCTTAATTCTGTGAGAAATGGCTGCAAATCGATGGTTGAGCTCTGAGATTTTGGGCTCTATTACTTTCCTGCAGTGGTCGCCACGGTTTGCCATCAAGTTTGCTGCTTGGTCACGCGTGGAGTCCACCTTTGGGCGTATGTCATTCATTTCAGCCTTTAAACGCTATATTCCGTGAGCAAGAGACAGGGCTTAAAGTTAGTAATTAAATGGAAATTGAAAGAGAGCGAAAGAGTGAGAAAGCAAAAGAAAGAGCGAGGGAGAGGGGGAGAGAAAGAGAGAGAAAGAGAAAGAGCACATGGAGAGAAAATGGAGGGAGTAAAAAGCCAACTTCCATAAAATAGGAGTAGAGGGAGAATGTGTGTGACCTCAGGAAAATAGGTCACTGTCCTTGGTTACGTTTGATCTATGTTTAATGAAAGTAATTCCTTAGTCTGAAGAAGGACAAGGGATGTTGTCCTTTGCTATGGAAAACAACTGTTCTATGTTGCTGGCAACAACTGTAGTATTTTATATTTAGTCTTATTTTATCTTTCCTGAATTTCAAAGCTGTGGAACAACCTGAATATGTGCTTAGGAAGGAAGGTAGCTGAAGAACAATTTTCTATTCCTTCTGAGTACTTACAAGTTCCCTTTTTCTTTATCATATCGATTGCCATGGAAAAAAATGGATTTTCTAACAGATAGGAATTCTGTGTCACAGACAGAGGGATTGAGGAAAGCTCTGTCTGACTCAAGGGGATGGAGAGGCTGTAAGTGAAATAACTCAGTTCCTATTTTTCCAAAGACCCTGAAGGAACATCCCTTACCTATACATCAAAGGAGAAGGAAGAGTAAAATAAGGTACAGACAATAGGGTAAATATTTCTGGGGGACAGCCTGAAATACATTTACAGTTTTTCATTAAAAAGGAATTGTAATCCTTAGAAAATATCAATTTCATAAAAAATAAACAAATGAATTGTATAGACAGAAACTACAATTTTTAAGTATTCTTTAAATAGTAATCCACTAGTCAAAATTATTGAAAATTTCAACAAAACAAAGGCATTGTTTAATTTATATGAGACTTCTTCAGATGTAATTCTTCCTATTTAACTGAAAAAACTGTCATCAGATAGAGGTATTATAGCATCAGTAAGTTACATTTGCACATTATACCCCTCCTATCCTTTTACAGGAACCATTTTTTTTTAAAGTAAAGACGAAGTTGCCCTTGAGAAAGACAGCTTAGGATGTCCTAATAATCAGTTTCAATACCAAAAAGAGAGAACATGAAGCCATGTTTAGTTTACATATAGTTAAGAATGAAAAATTCATTTTTATGTAAGCTCAGTATTGTTACTAATTACTAAGATTTAGACATCGCATAGGCAAAATGTCCAGATTGGACTCCCGTTGTTTACTCAGATGGTCTGTGAACAATGCTGAGAAACTAATCTTTGTGTTAGGTACAAGAATATAGTATTACTATTAAAATGGGCATGAATTTGCAATATAACACCAAAATAAATCCGGGAATCCTTTTCTCATCAGATTTTAAGTTGCGTGTAATTAGCTGAGAGGTTGATACAGACAGATATCCAGATAACAGGGCTCTTCAAAGTCATGAACTCCCATTTGAATTAAAGAAGTAGGGAGGGAAGGAAAGAAGGCATTAAAGGAGAAAGGAAAGGAAGGAAGGAGGGGGGGAAGGAAGAGAGGAAGACTTTTTTCACTCTTATTAAGAAGTCCTTTGTATCTTTTAGGACAAAGATAATTGATATATAACTGTTGCACAGTGTGAAAATTACTTTTCATAATAGTTTATTTGCTACCTTAAGCATGTCTTCTTTTTGCTGTGGTTTCTTTTTCTCAGATTCATCCAACAGTGTATCAGCCTGAATGATCCAGTTTGTGATGTGATCCACATTCTGGTCAAAGGTTTCCATGTGTTTCTGGTATTCCTTAATTTTAGAGACATACCATGACATAGTATTAGTTAGACAATATTTTAAAATATTTGTCCTACTTTGTACAATTTTAAAAGACAAAAAATGTAGTATCATTCAAATTACTTTTAGGTGCAATCTCCATATAGAATATAATACAAACATGCAAAAAATATCTTACACTATAGAAATAGATATTGAAATAAGGGCCAACACTTATGCGGAGTTGAAGAATTTGCTAACATAAATACTATGATTTAAAGCTTATATAATTTCTTTCTCATGATGGAGAGGGGCTGAAAATCTTCCAGCCTCTTCTCTTACCAACAAAAGGTTTAACCACTCTTCTGCCCGGGAAGTGACAGCTATCCAGTTACTATTCAGAAGACTCAGTTTATCTTCCACCAAGGTCTCCTTCTTGCCCAAAACTGCTTTCAAGGCCTCTCCTAGCTCTGTAATGCTCTTTAGGTGAAACTTCTGTTTCTCAATCTCTTTCTGAGTAGCCTGTGAAAAGAACAGCATTTGAGCTTCGAGCACTGTCGTCTTAAGACTTAAAGCTTTTGAAATGGCTATGCGTCCAGTTACTATGGTTAAGATTTTTCAAGGGTTTAAACTTTCAACCATGTCTTTAGGAATGATGAAAATCATACCATATACACTGTAGTTTCGTTACTGGGTACATATGAATATGTATGCATACATAAACATGATTGACTTATTTATGGTTGCACATGTTTAATAATAAACATACATACTGTCCATCTAAACATATTCATATTTACTTAATAAGTATTGGCTAAAGGTAGATCTCAGAAAACCCACCCACAAATAAGCAAATGCTTTTATTTATTATTTACCGTATTTTTATTTTATTTTTTTAACATCTTTATTGGAATATAATTGCTTTACAATGGCGTGCTAGTTTCTGCTCTATAACAAAGTGAATCAGCTATACATATACATATATCTCCATATCTCCTCCCTCTTGCATCTCCCTCCCACCCTCCCTATCCCACCCCTACAGGCAGTCCCAGTCACAAAGCACCGAGCTGATCTCCCTGTGCTATGTGGCTAAGCAACTGGTTTTAGAAAATTCAGCAATTATTGCACTCCTGTATTTCTACTGCAGGTACTTTCAAATTTTGGGTGCCACAAACCTGTTTGGCATCTGGTGAAACTTAAGTATCCTTTCTCATAATAATGTTTTTAAAAGGATAAAATTAAATGCAATGGATTTAAAATTAAAAACAATTATACTTAAATAAAATATACAAAATATATTTTTAAAATTTGTGAGATAGTAATACATGTTTTCTTTCATAACATGTATAACTACAATGATCTAGCAACAAAACTTTAGGATAATTTCAAAGTAGTGATTAGCACCACTAGTGTTTTGAATTATATTCAATGACTAGAATGTAATAGAAAATTATCTGTCATAATTTTATCTGTGACTGCTGGCAAAGTCACAGGAACTACTGATACTGCTGGGATTTGTTGCTCACACTCATAACTGAAAAAATGCTTAATTTCAGTTACAAGTAAATTAAAGAGATACTACTAAAATCCCCTAAGAGAGCACCAGTACTTCCTAAGACTTGATTTTCAAACCTGAAAATAAGCACATTTAATATTAGAAATTATGTAGAGAGTTGATGGAAAACTGATCCTAGTATAAACTTTACTGTCAGTTCTACGTACACCCTTTCTTGTGATGTATCATGGCAGACCACATGACCATCTTGCATTTCCCTGCCTCTGCCCCCGATCCCTCCCTCGCCCACATACAGCTGTTGGACCTTCCCTGGTGGATAAGTCTGAGCCAAACAGATACTCTCTCAAGAAGTTTAACTGAGAGATACAGAGACTATGGTAATACCCCAGCTGAGAAGTCATTTGAAATGGAGCTGATATCTTTACTGCAGCAAGTCAAAGCCATAGTAAGACAAAATTACTGGGTAGCAGCAATGACAAGAAGTGGAGGGAGACCTTTTGCAAAGAGGCAAATATATGCAATATATGCACAGAGAATAAGAGAAGTGGTCCAAGTAAATGACAGGAAGATGGTCTCTATGAGGCCAGCATATATCCTTAGTCCTATATATTCTCAAGGTGCATTTCTATCTTTGTAGTATACAGAAATAACTCTTATGGCTGCCTTTCCTCCATACTCTCAGGTCCTGATCTACTCAAAATATATATAAATACACACACACACATATATACACATTTTGCTTTTGCTTTGGCTATCAAATAAGCAGGGGAATAAATGAGGTTAAAAGATGGTATAAAATAATTTCTATATAAAACAATCATTGTTTCTTCAATTCTAATATATGCTTTTCTATTTGTTTTTCTTTTTCAAAAAAAATATCTGAAATTAAGGTAATTAATGCTAAATGAATTTATCAGCTACCATGCAATGGACTATTTGTAATGTAGGTGTTATCTGTTGCACATGAGTGAGCTTAGCAATTCATAAAAGGAATTCCTTCATGTATTAATCACAAATGTTACTGAGCTCCTGCTAAATGAGTCACTATTACAGCAGAGATGTAGGTGATTTTACCTAGTGTCTTTTAGGAAATTATGAGAAATGCCATCTTTGGGTGGAAAAAGCCCTTCTGCAGTTTGACTTGTGAGTGCTCATGGGCTAGATTCCAGCTCTTTCATTCCCTTTGTCTGCACCCTTGTGTAGCACACAATCTTTACAACCATACGTGGTAGCCACTATTCTAGGCACTGTGGATAAAATGATAGAGACACCAAGTCCTTACCTTTATAAAACTTATATTTGACTATGACAAAAATATGAAAATATATGTAAATAAGCATTTCCTACTTCCTATATTCCAGACTAGTGCCTTGTCACTATAGTTCATTTACTCATAAAGGTAACACCTCACAAAGTTAAAGAAAGCTTAATTTATATTTGGATCACTAACTATCTCTTAAAATAACTTCAGAAAGATGATACTATGTTTAAACTTTGATACAAAAAGTCGTTGCGTACAGACATTTGTCCCTTCTAAGCCAGGCAATGCGACTAAAGGCAGTGGAAATTTCCAAATCTCAGAAGAGATCAGAGAAGTTTTGAATTTAGGAAATATTGTTGCAAACAGTTAATGGGTCACAAACAACCATTATTCATTAAAATCTACCTAAATTCTCCAGCTAATTTTCAAGAGAAAATGTTTAATGTCCTGTGATACTTCATTCAGTTAATAAGAACAAGAAAACAGGAAATGTGGACTAATTTCTGGTTTCATTTTATGTTTTTCAATGTTGTAAGGTAAAACTCAAACATGTTGAAGTTAACACCATCATGAACATGAGCTTGAAAAAAACCAGTGTTCACTGTGGTAGTGTATAACTGTTTACGGCCAAAAGTGAATCAGGGGAAAATTTACACTCCTACTGTAAAAAGACCTAAAGTCAAACCTTTACATGTGGTATTCAAGAATAAACTGGTATTGAATCATTTGTATAAATGCTATTTTTGGTTAGGAAAAATATTGTGCTCGTTTAATGGATTTTTTATTTTCCCCCACAAAAGCATTTTTTTTTAAAGAAGATGTTGGAGGTAGAAGTTTATTAATTAATTTATTTATTTTTGCTGTGTTGGGTCTTCATTTCTGTGCGAGGGCTTTCTCTAGTTGTGGCAAGTGGGGGCCACTCTTCATCGCGGTGCGCGGGCCTCTCACTATCGCCGCCTCTCTTGTTGCGGAGCACAGGCTCCTGACGCGCAGGCTCAGTAGTTGTGGCCCATGGGCCTAGCTGCTCCGCGGCATGTGGGATCCTCCCAGACCAGGGCTTGAACCCGTGTCCCCTGCATTAGCAGGCAGATTCTCAACCGCTGCGCCACCAGGGAAGCCCCCCACAAAAGCATTTTTAATTAATGGCATGGCTTACAAATAATAGGATCTTAGATTTTAAAAAATATGCTGATCTTGCTCTGTGAAGATCTTACTTAAATTTCAATGAGTCAATGTACATTAGATGCTTAATACCCACTCTGCACTGTGCCATTCACTGCCAGAGATAAGGAAGGAGGCAGTCTCTGCATACCTTGCTCTAATGCTACCTAAAGTGTAGCTGCAGAGAAAAGTTGAAACACAAGCAAACAATTTGATATCATATTAGAAAGAACATAATTTTGAGGAAAAGATAATTCATGGCTGGGATAAGCATGAATGGCTTCAAGGGAGAGGTGATAATTGAAACCAGAGTTTACCATAAAGGACTGGATGGTTTAGACTGACTAAAGACAAAGTATAAAATGATGAGAAAGTACAAAGGTTGGAATCAAAAGCCACCAAAAGGGGAATATGGGGTACTCACTGGAAACTAAAAACATATATTTTAAGATGTCAAGGAACCATTTTTCCATGCTCTAAAAGTCTCCCTTAACAGAAGAATGTCTATACTTGCAGATGTATTGAGAACTGAATTACTGAATTAAACTACAGCTACTGTGTTGGCCATTCTCTCTATACCCTTACCTCTTTAAGAAAGGTAGACTTATTTATGGGGTTGGTGAGATGGGGAGAAAGAACTGAAAATACACTTCTTCCTCTCAAAAGGCATTCAATCCTCAGCACACATGGTTTCTTCTGTTGCCTTATGAGGTGAGGGTTGGAGAGGGTTTGGGAAGGTCTACCCTTCTGAATGGGCAAGTTCAAATTCAATGATTAAATTGAATAAATTGTAAATCAGCTCTCGTAGTTTTTTCAATCATGCAGTAGTGTGACAGATTCTAGGATCAATTTTAAGGTTGAATTAAAAGCAAAATTATGGACACAGTTTTATTTTGACCTATGAAATGGTCATAAGTCTAGTTACAGGAGTTTCAACAGCAGCTTAATGTGAACTATCTACTTGGTGCTCTGGGGTTTTATGATACAGGAAAAAAAATGTCAGATAAGAGTAGAACTCAATGTAAATATCAATTGCCACAAAATCTAACATTTTTCTTTATTTTCCATATATTTAATTTGTAACATTTGATAGCTCCAGAATAGTTGAAATATTAAACACTAACCTCTATGATTTTAAAGAAACAAATTTGCTCTCTACTTTTTCGTAGCCATAGCAATTTTTTAAATGCTAGAACAATTTTCTTATAATAAAAGAAATGGGTAGCATAGGTTAATTTCTCCTAATTAAGACACCCACCCATGTGTTCATGTGAAGGATGGAAACTACATTCTGATTCATCCCTCATAACTATAAATTAAATCACTTGAGTCTAATTTTAAATGGCCTGAGAGGTTCAGGATTTCACCATCAGCTTCATCAACTCTCTTCACTGATGAGGTAGCAGGCTGGAAAAACCTGTTCTGTCAGGCTCTGTTGATCATAAAATTATGTGATGGAAACATCTTTAATTGATTTAAAGGTAAAATAGTAAAAAGTGTTGGATTAATTATCTGGTCCCATAGGAACACATCCACAGATATTTGCCAACAGGGGCAGAGAAACAAAACCCACTTGCGCTTGACCCTCTCTTTCACCCATTTCACATTTTCAGAGGTCCAATGCTTTCCACAAATTCTCCTGGAATTTCTGATGGATTTATATTCTTAGGAAAGCTTCTCAATCTGATTTCCTATTATTCCCACCCTCTTCCCTTTTTTTATGAATTCTTTTATTTTGAATTTTTGAATTTTATTTTATTTTTTTCTACAGCAGGTTCTTATTAGTCATCAATTTTATACACATCAGTGTATACATGTCAATCCCAATCGCCCAATTCATCCCTCTCCCCTTTTTTTATCTCTTAGGTGTCCCCTGTCCCATAGATTCTATCTTCACTCAGTCCCACCTTTAGTCAAATGTGTGCCATAACACCATTTCCATATATTTTCCATCCTTTACTAGGATGCTACAAAATTCCTGTTTATTTCATCTTTCTTCATCTCTTGTGCAAGTTCCCACTATATGGATGAAGAGTTAACTAACACACCCAAAAAAGGTATTTTAAAAGGTTACCCTCACCAAGTGAATTCTGCCTTCAGTCAGTCTGCATAAATATTATACCATTTCTGGTCATCAGAAATGGGAGAGAGTTTTTACCTTTAGCTACAAAACATATTCACGGGAAGAAAGTGAACAAATTTACCACATTACTGCAATTCTAAGATGTGCATTTGTCACATATTAAGGTCTGAAATTGAGATAAAACGTACAATATATGTTCACATTTAAGGGGGTGTTTCTTTTGATTTACAATAGCTGTAATTAAATCAACAGTGTATCATTCAATCTAATATGTCTTAAATGTGATAAAACATGATATTGTTTTTTCACGTCCTACATTACTCCGACATGGTCCAAGGATTCGAACATATTTTATTATTAGGCTAATGTGATGGAATAATATAATGATACATTTTAAAAGAATACAAAACATTAAATAGTCGATTTTATACCAGTGTGTATTGACTTTTTATTAATAATGCATTGCCTAGTAAAAAAGAATTTCATGAAAGCAGAATATGGAGAACAGAAATTATAGCTATAACTATAATGACAGTGAATAGTGACTCCAGTGGCATTTAACAGATGTTCTATTTTCTAAGTAACAGCTGCTTGATGCATTCATTGTACAAAGTTAATGATCTGCTAGTGTTATTTCACTTCACAGATAAATTACTGTGCTCTCTTTAGAAAAGATATGTAATTTTTCACGGGAATGATAGGGTAACAGACTGTAGAAATAAGTAATAGTTCTCATGCTTTTATAGCTAAGGGGAGAGATGAGTTGATGCAATTATCCAGATAATCTAGGACCAGAGGCCAGATCTCTTTAAACCGTGAAAGATAATTGTTAAAAAAAAACAAAAAAACAAAAAAACACTACAGGACATCATTGGCTGAACTGAACATAGAACTCGTAAGACTGCTTGTACTGCACTAGCTAGTGGTTCTCAAACTTTGCTGAATATTAGAGACACTGGCCACACTCAGACCAATTAAATCAGAATTTCTGCCGCTGGGCCCTCAGCACTGGTAGGCTTTTAAAGTTCCCCAGGTGATTTCAATGTGCGGCCAATGCTGAGAACCACTGGCAAAACAGAATGATACGTTATGTCATGAGATCTTAGTGGGTAACTCTCATTAAATTTTAGCATTGAAGTGACAGCAGAAGGATAATTGAGGAAAGTTATAATTGTTGTTCCTAATGTTGACTATTATAAAAATTTGTCCCTGAAATAAATGTGAAAATCATGACTTGTTACATAAGTGGCTATTTAGACATGAATTATTTTGCATTATTTAATACCCTGAGTTAAACATTTGTGTTTGTGTGTGTGTGTGTGTGTGTGTGTGTGTGTGTGTGATTCTAACATGTAACTCTTGGTATCCCAAGACTACTGTTAATAAAAATTAATGGTCAATTTATGCAAAATGGTAAATTTGAATTATCCAAAAAGTTGATGGATTAGACTATTAAACTATTAAACCTTTAAACTATTAAAGGACAAAAATTATTTTTCTAGGGAATGATATTTAACCATTTTAATTTTTAGATAACACTGTGAATATTAAAGGGCTTTAATATGCTGAATTATTTAACTGGCTTTGAATTTTTGACTACTGAAATTAAATTCGGAATGAAAGAAATCTGTTAGCGGTTAAATCAGAAAATCATGTAGATTAAACTTTGCTGAAGCTTATATTTTCCAGACATAATGATCATCCGAGATATAAACTTCTATTTAATTACAGAAATATTTATTTTCCGATAGTTATATTTCTGTGCTCAATTCACATGCTAAACAACTGGGACCAGTAATGGGATATACAGAATTGATTTACTTATATCCAACTAACCAAAGTGATTCTTCTTTTTTTTTTTTTTGGCCATGCTGCGTGGCTTGCAGGATCTTAGTTCCCTGACTAGGAATTGAACCCGTTCCCTTCGCAGTGAAAGCACAGAGTTCTAACCACTGGGCCATGATTTTAAGACATTAACAAATAATATCTAAAATCTAATATCACACCAGTGGCCATAGATTACAGACTAAAATAGGTGATAAATGCACACAGAATTTTCATTTTGTTATTTTTATGTGGACTTATATATGGTGCACTTCAAATTTAGCCATGCTGTATTTTATTCTCATTGTGGATGATGAATAGCTTTTTGTCACTTTAGATACCTTAAAATCAGAGATAGTGTTGGATTCTAGTTGCAGATTTGCTATATACCAGGACTTCTATTTTCTCATCTATAAAATGGGAGCATTTGGTCAGATGATTGTTTCCATTTGTTCTAAAAATTACCAAACTTTGAAAGCAAATCAGCATTTTTCTCTTCTCTCAAGAAACGCTTTGGCATTCTTTTAATTTTTATCTCTTAAATTACAATTTATTATATCGAAGAGATTTTTATTGAGCATGTACTACATGTCAGATACTATTTTATGCGCATGGGAAAAACCAGTGAACAAAACAGATACTTTCCCTGTCCTTTTGGCAAGTGAAACTGTTAATGCCCATGTAGTAGTCTAAGAGAATAGGGGTTATCATGACAGCTCAGGGATCTTGTACAGTGCTGGTACTCCAACTCCCCAGGTGCTGGTAACCTCCCCTAGTTTGCCTTACCCTCCCCTTCTGTTGTCTCTGTCTCTACACTAGAGCCATCAGTGTTTCTGACCTCAACCTGGCAAAATCCATTATCAGAGATTTGTACAGTACAAAGAGGGAATATATGTTATCATTCATGGAATGACAAACATCACAGTTGTGGTTTTCTTATGGCATCTCTGTTGTCCAGACCATGCAGCTAGAAGTGATCCACTCTATCAAAATCTTAATATTAATTTTCCCTCTTTATCACTACTCTGATGGAGGCAGATTGTTGAATTTAAAAATAGAATGAGGGACTTCCCTGGTGGCCCAGTGGTTAAGAATCTGCCTGCCAATGCAGGGGACACGGGTTCGAGCCCTGGTCTGGGAAGATCCCACATGCCACGGAGCAACGAAGCCCGTGCACCAACTGCTGACCAATGCAGGGGACACGGGTTCGAGCCCTGGTCTGGGAAGATCCCACATGCCACGGAGCAACGAAGCCCGTGCACCACAACTGCTGAGCCTGTGCTCTAGAGCCCACGAGCCACAACTACTGAGCCCATGTGCCACAACTACTGAAGCCTGTGCACCTACAGCCCGTGCTCCACAACAAGAGAAGCCACTGCAATGAGAATCCCGCACGCCGCAACTAGAGAAAGCCTGCACATAGCAATGAAGACCCAATGCAGCCAAAAATTTTAAAAAATAGAATGAAACAGCTACTGGGCTTTAGGAATTTCAAATTAGTATTAACAGTTTAACTTTGCAATTCCCATTATAAATGTTTTATCTTATTTCTGTTATTATTATTCTAAAATGTTTTATTCCTGTTATTTTAATTTTTTTCCTTGCCACTCCTGCAAGACCAGGAGAATTAGCTGTTTCACCTAACACACAGAAACAAACACAGAGTCAAGCAAAATGCAGAGATAGGGGAATAGGTTCCAAATGAAAGGAGAAGTAAAAAAAAACACAGGAAAAAATATCTCAATGAAATGGAGATAAGGAATTTACCTGATAAATATTTCAAAGTTATGGTCAAAAAATGCTCACTGGACTCAGAAGAATGGATGAATACAGGGAGAACTTCAACAGAGACAGAAAATGTAAGTACCAAACAGAAACTAAAGAGCTGAAGATTATAATGACTGAACTTAAAAATACACTAGAGGAGTTCAACAGAAGACTAGAAAAAGCAGAAGAATCAGTAAAAATATGTGGAGATTAAACAACCTACTACTGAACAACCAATGGGTCAATCAGGAAATCAAAGAAGAAATTTAAAGAAATACCTTGAGACAAATGCAAAAGGATATATACCAAATCTATGGGATGGAGAAAGCAGTTTTAAGAGGGAAGTTCAAAGTTCATAGAAACATAGGCCTACCTCAAGAAATAAGGAAAATCTCAAATAAAGAGTCTAACTTTACACCTAAAGGAAAGAGAAAAACAAGAACAAACAAAGCCCAAAGTTATTAGAAAGAAGGAAATAATAATGGTCAGAGCAGAAATAAATGAAATAGAGACCAAAAAGACAACATAAAATATCAATGAAACTAAGAACAAGTCCTTGGGAAAGATAAGCAAAATGGACAATCCTTTAGGTGGACTCACTAAGAAAAAAAGAGAGAGGGTTCAAATAAATAAGACCAGAAATGAAAGAGGAGAAATTACAACTGATACCAAACAAATATGAAGGACCATAAGAGACTACTATGAACAATTATATGCCAACAAATTGGACAACCTACAAGAAATGGATATATTCCTAGAAACATACTATCTTCAAAGACTGAATCATGAAGAAATCAAAAAATATGAATAGACCAATTACTAGTAAGGAGACTGAATCAATAACCAAAGAACACCCAACAAAAAAGAGTCCAGGACCAGACAACTTCAGTGATGAAGTCTATCAAATATTCATAGAATATTTAATACCTGTCCTTCTCAAACTCTTCTAAGAAATTGTAGAGCAGCAAGTGCTCCCAAGCTCATGTTATGAGGCTAGCATCACCCTGATACCAAAACCAGAGAAGGACACCACAAAAATCTTCAACTAAGCATTAGCAAATGAATTCAAGAATACATTAAAAGGATTATACATCTTGATGAAGTGGGATTTATTCCAGGGATGAAAGGAAGCTTCAACCTCTGCAAATCAATCAACATGATACACCATGTTAACAAGATGAAGAATAAAAATCATATGATCATCTCAGTAGATGCAGGAAAAGCATATGACAAAAATCAATACCAATCCATAATAAAAATTCTCAACAAACTGGATATAGAGGGAATGTACCTCAACATAATAAAGGCCATTTTTCACAAACCTACAGTTAACATCATAATGAAGAAAACCGAAAGATTTTCCTCTAAGATCAAGAACAAGACAAGGTTGTCCACTCCTCCCACTTTTATTCAACATAGTATTAGAAGTACTAGCCTGAGCAATTAAGCAGGAAAAAGAAATAACAGGCACCCACATTGGAAAGAAAGAAGTAAAACTGTCACTTTTTGTGAACAACATAACTTTACATATAGAAAACCCTAAAGACTCTACCAAAAAACTTTTAAAACTAATAAATTCAGTAACTTAGCAGAGTACAAAAGCAATACACAAAAATCTGTTGCATTTTGATACACTAAAAGTATCAGAAAGAGAAATTAAAAAAATAAACCCATTTACAATTTCATTGTAAACCCATTCTACAATTTCATTAAGAAGAATAGAGTGCCTAGGAGTAAATTTAACTAAGGAGTTAAAGAACCTATACACTTAAACTGTAAGACACTGATGAAAAATGTGAAAAAATCACAAATAAATGGAAAGATATTCCAAGCTCATGGATTGGAAGAATTAATGTTGCTCAAATGTCCATAGCAAACCACAATTTCAATGCAATCACTATCAAAATTCCAATAACATTTTTTCCAGAAATACAACAAACCATCCTCAAATATGTATAGAATCACAAAAGATCCTGAATAGACAAAGCAATCTTTGAAAGAAGAAGAATACAGGTGGAGGTATCATGCTCCCTGATTTCAAATTATATATCAAAGCTATAATAATTTAAAGAGTGTGGTTTTGGCATACAAACAGACACAAAGATCAGTGGAACATAGCCCAGAAATGAACCCATGTATATATGGCCAATTAATCTATGACAAAGGAGCCATGAATATGGGGGGAATGACAGTCTCTTCAATTAATGGTGTCGGGGAAACTGGACAACTACATTCAGAAGAATAAACCTGGACTACTATCTTTCACCATATACAAAACTTAACTCAAAATGGATTAAAGAGTTGAATGTAAGACCATAAACCATAAAACTCTGTAAAGTTTCTGGACATCAGTCTTAGCAATATTTTTTGGATCTGATTCCAAAGGCAATTGCAACAAAAGCAAACATAAGCAAATGGGACTACATGAAACTATAAAAGCTTCTGTACAGTGAAGGAAGCCATTAACAAAATGAAATGGCAATCTACTGAATGGGAGAAGATATTTGCAAATCACATATCTATAAGGTGTTAATATCCAAAATATATAAAGAACTCATATAATTCAGTAAGAAAAAAAACCAAACAATCTGATTAAAAAATGAGCAGAGGATCTAAATAGATACTTTTTTTCCAAAGGAGACATACAGATAGTCAACAGGCACATGGGAAGATGCTCAATATCACTAATCATCAGGGAAATGTTAATCACCACAATGAGATACCCCTTCACAGCTGTCATAATGGCTATTATCAAAATGACAAGAAATAACAAGTGTTGGCAAGGATGTAAAGAAAAGGCAACCCTAGTGCACTGTTGGTGGGAATGTAAACTGGTGCAGTCTCTACAGAAACCAGTATGGATGTTCCTCAAAAAAAAATTAAAATAAAACTATCATATGATCCAGCAATTCTACTTCTGGGTATTTATCAAAAGAAAATGAAAACAATAATTCTAAAAGATACATGCACCTGTATGTCCACTGCAGTACTATTTACAATAGCCAAGATATGAAAACAACCTAAGTGTCCACTGATGTATTAATAGATAAAGAAGATGTGATGTATACACACACACACACACACACACATATACACACACTGGAATACAACTCAGCCATAAAAAGGAATGAAATCTTGAAATTTGCTACAACATGGATGGACCCTGATGGTATTATGTTAAATGAAGTAAGTCAGACAGAGAAAGACAAATACCATATGATTTCACTTATATGAGGAATCCAAAAAAACAAAGCTTACAGAGAACAGATTGGTAGTTGCTAGGGGGGAGGGCTGTTGGGGTGTGGGAGAAATGGGTGAAGGAGGCACTCAAGAGGTACAGACAAAGACAAATACCATATGATTTCACTTATATGTGGAACCTAAAAAACAAAATAAATAACAAAATAGAAACAGAGTCATAGATACAAAGAACAAACATGTAGTTGCCAAAGGATGGGGGCAAGATAGGGGAAGGGGATTAAGAGGTGTAAACTTACAGTTATAAAATAAATGAGTTATGGGTATGAAATACATAGTGTGGGGAATACAGTAAATAATAATAATCTTTGTATGGTGACAGATGGTAACTAGACATCATGGTTATCATTTTGTAATATATAGAAATATAAAATCAATATATTGTGTACCAGGAAGTAACATAGTTTTGTAGGCCAATTATACTTTAAAAACAAACAAACAAACTCATAGAAAAAGAGATCAGATTTATGGTTATCAGAGTAGGGGGTTGGGGGAGGGGAAATTGGATGAAAGTGGTCAAAAGACACAAACTTTCAGTTTTAACATAAACAAGTACTCAGGGACATAGCGTACAACATGATTAATTAACACTACTGTATATTATATATGAAAGTTATTAAGAGAGTCAATGCTAAGATTTCTCATCACAAGGAAAATTTTTTTTTCTTTTCTTTTCTTTGTATATGAGATGATAGATATTAACTAAACATATTGTGGTCATCATCTCATGACGTACATAAATCAAATCTTTATGGAGTATACCTTAAACTTATACAGTGCTGTATATCAATTATATCTCAGTAAAACTGAAAGAAGAAATAAAACGCCAATGACTACTAAAATGCAAAAGAAAAAAAAAAGTTGGATTTTCTTCCACCTAGTGTGGTATCAAAGTGCTGCCTGAAACGTCCCAATCTCAGGATTTTTATTGCTGGTGATGATCCATGAGGTGGAAAGAACATCACTTGATTTTCGAATAAGTGATTAAGCTTGTGCTACTGACTACATTATAGAAAAAATAAAAAGAACGTGGGAAATGAAAGAAAAGAGGTACAAACTTGCAGTTATAAACTAAGTCATGAGGATGTAATGTACAGGATGGTGACTACAGCTCACAAAATTATAATACAAATTTTCAAGTTGCGAAAAAAGTAAATCTTAAAAGTTCTCATCACAAGAAGAAAAAGATTTGTAACTTTGCATAGTGACAGATGGTAATGAGACTTGCCGTGGTGATCATTTCACAGTGTATGCAAATGTCGAACCTTTATGCTGTACACCTTAAACTAATACAATGTTATATGCCAATTATACTTCAATTAAAAAGAAACCAAAAATAAATAAATGAATTTGTTTTGAAAAGAAGTCTGACATTTATCTTTTGAAATGGCAGGTGAGACTAACAGTCTGAGTCAAGTTCTCCATCTACCAAGAAAGCATTTGAAATGAGAATGTACTAAGGAGTCATGGGGTTTCATGTATAAAAGTTTAACTTTTTTTTCACTTTAAGAAGGTAGAATCATTATCATAAATGTGACTGCTTTATATCTGTAAGCTGCATGTTTTTACTATATGACTGTAATTTTTGAAAAAGCTTCAGCACCTTCCAAATGAGTTTATTAAAAAATTATGTAATTAAGATGTAAATGTGTATCCTTTTCATTTGACCACTAAGGGGTCTAAAAGTACATCATTAGCAGCTTAGTGTTTCAAAAGATCGAGAAGGAGTGATAAATTATCATATAGACAAAGAAAAACGCCAGATTTCTATCCTTTTTTTCCTGTTGGATGTCAAATTAGTATTGCTCCAGAGTTTTATGGAAAATGCTTCATATAGACTCAGTAAGCTGAGCCATCTCCAGAACACTCAAGCTTTCTAATAAGACAAAGATTATCTAGAAACCTTGCCAAGTTCTTTATCTTATGATATTTTAATGATTTTATGGTGAGGCTAAAGCAAACATATCTCCTTAGGTGACATATTCAATGACCTTATGGAGACTCTGGAATTTTGAGTTCATATGTGGCATACTTCCGTAGTTTCACCTCAGTGAGTTATAAATTGTAGTCAGAATTGTTCAAATTCCCTTCATGTATAGCTCTACTCCTTTGTGCGCCATTATGTTAGCATTCCTCATTATATTTAGAAAGCTACTCTACTAATATGGGATGAATTGTGTTCCCTCAACATTCATATGATGAAGTCCTAACCCCAGTACCTCAGAATGTGACCCTATTTGCAGACAGGACATTTAAAGAGGTAATTAAGTTAAAAAAAGAAAAAGGTCATTAGGGTAGACCCTAATCCAACATGACTGGCGTCCTTATAAGAGAAATTGGGAGACACGCATGTACAGAGGGAAGACCATCTGAAGACAGCTATTTACAAGACATGGAGAGAGTCCTCAGAAAAAAACAACCCTGCCAAAGCCTTGACCTCAGACTTCCAGCTTCCAGAACTGTGAGAAAATAAACTTCTGTTGTTTAAGCCTCTCAGTCTGTGGCATTTTGTTAGGCCGCCCTAGTAAACTAACATATCCATTAAACTGGATATGAACAACCAAATATATTGTCCCTAGCATTAAGGGAAGGATGACAGAATGAAGCCTGGATCATTTTCATGAATCCTCTACATGTCCCATGGATGTTTTACCATATTTTATACTTTAATAGATAATAACTATTTTCTGGGCTTTTTAAAAATTTATGAGTACTTATGGCTGAAACTGCCATTAGTAGGTCATATATATAGAGAGAGATAGATCATTCAGGTCTTTCTCTGTCTTTATCTTAGGATGGAAAAGGAAAAGTTGATACTGCTCTGGCCAAAAGTGCTGTCTGTCCCTGAGTCAGCAGGACACACTGGCTACTCAGCCAGATACAGATCATCTTTTGCCACCCTCCCTGAAGGCTAGATATGATCATGTGATTAAGATCTGGCAAATGGAATTTTGGCTTATTTCTTATAACAGCCCAGCTTGCACCTAAATACATGATTGTCATTGATCCCAACTAAATTATCACATAGAAATATGATGTTTGTTTGCGTGATAAGGGGAAATAAAAGGCCAATGTAACTTCTAATCTGTACCCTCCATACACTCACTACTGTAATAATGTCACAATATATACGATCCTGAACTAATAACTCCAAGTAAATATCTTGTCTCTAACAACAAATCTATTCTGAAAGGGAAGAAAAAGACATTTATTCCCTAATGTTTATTTGACAAAAAATGTATGTAACAAATTTTTACATCTACTTGTCATCTGAATCTACATAAAGAAAATCAGTTTTCAGTTTTGATCTCACTGTATGACTAAGTTTTTACATAATGCAATTAAAATTTCCCAAATTTGGATAATCTAGATAGGCTTCTTGAATTCAAAATAAAGCACAGATCTCTTAAACATCTAGTTAACACAGGCACATGTTTGTTAATTTAAAAAAATGAGGGGGCAGAGGGTGCTATGATTTATTTTTTTCTAAGTGCCCAAAGGCTTGGCAAAGTTTAAGGTGAAAACGCATTATTAATATCAACTATTTACTTTATATCAACACACTTTTAAGTAATGCAGTAATATATCAACTGAAAAAAAATATTAAGCTATTAGTGCCTTGACCTTGAACTGCAGAGAACAATGATGTCTGATTGGCTGTCAGAGAAACAGCAAGAATCTACCAGTTGAGGATTAAAGGAAATCCCATGCCGTTTGGTGATGGAAACGATAGTGGTCATACAGACCCCATGAGATTTTTTCTATGACTGCGACATCAACAATCTGCTGATCTTGTGAGTCTGTCCTGCCCAACTGTCTGCAGTCTCTGCATTTTTGCCTTCCTCGTGGCTGTGGGGTCCACCTGAATAGTCTCTTAGGCAAGCTAGGGAACACAGAATCTCATCTTTGGACTGACTTTCTGACTAATGATGTATATATTTTTAAGGATTGATGTATATATTTTAAGGATGTATATATTTTTATGAATATATTTTTATTCATAACCTACCTAATTCTAAACAAGCTTTGGAGAGACACTTGCTAAAGCTTCCCACTGGCTTTACTGTATTCCTGAAATATACAGTTAAACTACTGATGAATTTCTGAGGAATGGGAGAATGAAGCACAATAATATTTATGAATCTACTGTTGCACACTAATAGTTCCTTGAAAAATCATATTTCATGTATGCTAAAAATAACCTTCAGTGATATAGGTTTTACCTTTCCCCAGGCAACTTCAGAATCCAAATTACTAGGCATTCCTTCAACTGCTGATCTCTTTGTCAATTCCATATCTGTAGCTGCCAGCCATTCTGTCAAGGCATTCATTTCCTTTCGCATCTTACGGGACAATTTCAAGCATTTCTCCAACTGTTGCTTTCTTTCTGTTACCTGAAAAGAATGATAATAAAATGTAGTTTGGTTTACTTTTTCAATTCAAGTTTAATTTTAGCTACTTAATTGGAAATTTCATTTTTTTGTCATTTTAAAATAACCTTTTTCTTACTTTTTAAAAATACTATTTTAGAAAAATTATATATTCTGAATATTAATAGTGAATAAGCACAGTCTAGGGAAGATGAGATCGTTTCTCCAAAAGATAGTGTCCTGCATCAGGTAGAAAGAAAAGCTATTATTTTCTCTAATATAAATAATTAATTATGGACAAATTTTTTTAAAATAGAATGATATAAATCAAACTGAAGATATGACACGTTTCTTTTAGAAACCCTTCAGTCATCTGTTAAAGAGATAGGCAAGAACATTTACAAATGAGGCGTGCCCTTACTGGTAAGGAATCAAAATGGGGAAAGAATACTATTTCTCTCCAAAGGCAAAAATATTTATAAAATACTTAGAATAGCCAATTTTATTGTCATTGAATCTTTAAAGTGTCTCACTTTTGCACAAAAACAACACAAAGATTAGGTCACTTCCTCCTTAAATATACATTTATTACCCAAAGGGGGCAACAAAATTTGATACCATAACAAAATTTTCACTCTCATTATTAGAGAAATCATGACTTGATCCTGTGTTCCAGTTCTCAGGGTTTAAAACTAAGACCCTCAAAGTCAAATTGTTCCATGTTCTCACACGGAGAATGAACAAATTTGTGTTTCTCCACCACTTGATGTGCCTACATCTTGTGAGTTGGCTGGTTGAATAAAAAGCCCAGAATCTCTTATCTCTTGTTGATACACACACACACACACACACATGTGTATATACACACACACATATATATGTGTGCGTGTGTATATATATATATACACACACTTATATATTCTACAAACAAAATAACAATTCAGCCATAAGCATGAAAAAAATGGCAAAGATATCTTTAAAGAATTTTAAATACTGCAATGAAAATAAATACCCTGAAACTTTGAGAAAAATTCCAAATACTCAACAAAATTTGTTTCTTTAACAGAGGTGTGCGTACATTAAAAAAAAAATTGTTTAGTTGCTGAGGCTGAAAATTCAATTTTTTTTTTTTTTTACAGATTTTTCCCTTCTATTCTTCCCTTCAGGGAAGTGAAAGCATCTGCCATTTTGAGTGCAAGGATTTTACTTGTATGTGGGAGAAAAAATATACACCTTATGGTGTGTTCCTATGCATAGTTATTTTTTCTATGCATTACTGGTAGAAAAAGAATTCTCGATTCAATATTTCAAAGAAATTCTATCTTCCCAGAGCTAATGCATTATTGACTTTTATTTATTCTACTTTGTTTATATCCAGATAAATAGGTTTTAATAAAACAGGAGACATTGTCATCTTAAGGAAAATTGAGTTTTACACTTTTGTTTTTTGGTGGAGAAAGGATACATTTAAAATAGTGCCACTCACAGTAGAAATCATTATTTCATGAACGCTTAAAAATGTAAGTGAGGCTGACATGAGTATTGAGGCTTTGAGTATGAGCATTTGTGGCTAAAATGAATATTGCTATTTATGTATATTGTAATATAATAAGCATACAGGAACTGTAAGTATTATTATATCTAGGGTGCTAGGTGTAATATCACTCAATAAAATTAAATAGATTTAGATATAAGAAACTCTATTTTTATTCATTGAACAATTAAGCTAAGTTGGTGATATTAACCAAACTAATAAAATTGTGTTAAGAAAAGTGTCATGCTCTGAACTGAAATGCCCCCAAAATTAATAAATTGAAGCCCAAGCTGCCATGTGACTGTACCTGAATATAGAGTGTTTGGAAAGTAATTAAGGTTAAATGAGGTCACAGGGTGGGACCCTAATCAGATAGGATTGTGGCCCTACTAGAAGAGGAAGAAAAAGATATCCCTCCATCCCTCTTATTCTCTTCTCCCCTTCCTTCCCCCACCCCTCCCACTGCCCCTCCTTCTCCACCATGTGAGAACACAGTGAGAAAGTGGCCGTCTGCAAGCCAGGAAGAGGGTCCTTACTAGACTGACACCTTGATCTTGAACTTACCAGCCTCCGGCACTGTGAGAAACAAAATGTTCTTGTTTAAGCCACCTAGTCTATGGTATTTTGTTATGGCAGCCTAAGCTGACTAATCCAAAAAAGTAATATATTGAACTGAGGCAAGTAAAATGATTTAAATTCTGAAGACCATTAAAATAGAAGGGTTTGTATATTTATATAAAAAGAATAATACATTAAGATATCCTCTGTTTCCATAAAACAAAACCACTATTGTTGAAGGTGCTTGGAAGACTTAAATATGAACAATTTTTTCTCAGAAAACAAATACATGACTTCTGCCATTTTATAATATGATATTTGTACATATTCCTTTTATCACTAATGTTTCTAAATCTTTATTTCAAAAATGAATGCCTGCCCCACATTTTTGCTGTGTTCTGTCATGCTTTTAAAGCTAAGTATGATTTCTTAGTAATCGTTCATTTTGCTTTAATGATATTACTCAGTGCCAAATGGTTAAATAAACATACACTTCCAAATATACATTTTCAGGGATAAAGAGGTCTTCACATCATCGTAAGAATCATTCACTCCTTAATAATAATCAACTCAGGACACTAATAGTCCTCTAATGTCATTTTTATTGTTTTAAATTCAAAGTGATTTATTCTACATTATGTTAAATTTACTCTTGCAAAGGCAAAGATTTTGTGCAAATTCTTCAAGGCAAAGAAAAGGCCCAGACAATAATTTATATTTGAAACAGATAATTCTCTTTCAAAACTTTAAATTAGAAGGCTTTTAAAATATAAAAATAAAGACTATCACTAATATGAATGGTGATTTTCAGATTTTCATTTGAATCTAAAACTCACTTTCTCTCAGTGATAAGTAATTTGCAATTTGTAGCTTCAAGACATAACCTTCAACCTACTTTCAGGGTGCAATGTTAGAATTCTGACTCTGCATGGCTACTTCTCAAATATGGGCAAGCATTTACATTTGTGTCTAAGATGAAGTGACAATTTTCTCATTGATGTTGTTATATTCAATAAAGTTGGGAACCTGAGCCGTAAAAACAGACTCTTTTCTCCCCACTGGTCTCAGTAAAGCTCTTTCTATGTAGAATGTATCAACTCCACTGTACCTAAATATTAAGTCCTAAATATAAGTAGGTATATTAGTTTATAAAATTACCAGCCTTTGAGTCATCACAAGTAAATATAGACAATGAAAAGAAGGGGCAAGTTTAGAACAAAGAAACCCTTTTAGAATTATCTGATGGACCAATAAAAATCTCTCTGAGCTGTACATATGTTTTAATGTAGACTGAAAAGAAGACCCTTGCTGATTAATTACTGTTTCTTAAGAGCTGTAAATTGGAATTTATCTCTCTCTCTGTCTATGTATGTATCCATGTATCTATCTATCTGTAGGGAGTAAATGATTTAGCCTTCCTAAGACATTAATTGTGCATAATTACTGACTCTTACTTTACAATATACAAGGAAAGTGGGAAGTAGCCAGTGCTTATGGTTTCAGCATGCACACACCTTTGCTCCCAGCTCATTATAATGCAATTTCAAAGCCGTTACTCTTTCATCAAGCTCTTTAGGGTTTTCCGTCTGCTTCTTCTGTACAATCTGACGTCCAGTTTTGATCACCATTTCCACTTCAGACTTCACTTCACTCAGACTTTTATACAAGTTCTAAGTTAAAACATAAAACAAAACAGAATAATAAGCAATAGTGTCTAGTTCATACTATTATTAATAAAAAGAAACAGGAGTAGAGATCACCTGAAATGCTATTCTATGGTTACAGTTTTAATGGAGTAGCATTTTGCAGCTGTGGTCAATATCTAGCTTTTGCATTTTCTGTTGATTTAATGCTTCTATTGGTAATTATATGTACACATAAAGACACACATATTGTGTAGTTATACTAACCAAAGTAAGGGTACATAACACATATATTTAATTCTTCATTCCAAGTTTATAAAGATCATTTCTAAAAGTTATATGATTTCTATTGGGTTGGTCAAAAGGTTCCTTCAGTTTTTAAAGTAAAAATGAAAGATACATTTTTCATTGTCACCAAGAACTTTATTGAACAACACATTCATTGTTTTGTTCCACTACCTTCTGCCATTTTTCAGGCAGCTTCATAATTCCATCTTCCCAAAATGTCTTATCTTTTTGAGCAAAGAACTGTTCCAGGTGGCTTTTACGGTCTTCCAGGGAATTGAAATGTTTTCTATTAAGAGAATTTTATAAAGACTGAAATAAATGGAAATCTGAAGGTGCAATGTCTGGTAAATACAGCAGATGAATCAGAACTTCCCAGCCAAGCTGTAAGTTTTTGCCTGGTCATCAAAGAAACATGCGGTCTTGCATTATCCTGATGGAAGACTGTGCATTTTCTGGTGACTAATTCTGGACTCTTTTTGTCAAGTGCTGCTTTCGGTCGGTCTAATTGGGAGCAGTACTTGTTGGAATTAATCATTTGGTTTTCCAGAAAAAGCTCGTAATACAGGACTCCCTTCCAATCCCATCCATGTACAGAACATCACCTTCTTTGGATGAAGACCGGCCTTTGGCGTGGTTGGTGGTGGTTCATTTCGCTTGGCCCACGATCTCTTCCGTTCCACACTGTTGTACAGTATCCACTTTCCATCGCCCGTCACAATTTGTTTTGAAAACAGAACGTTTGCGTTACATTTAAGTAGAGAATCGCAGGCAGAAATACGGTTAAGAAGTTTTTTTTCGCTTAACTTATGTGGAACCCAAACACCAAAGCAATTCACATAACCAAGCTGGCGCAAATGATGTTCAACGCTTGATTTGGATATTCTGAGTATGTTGGCTATCTCCTGCATGGTATAACATTGATAGTTCTCAAAAAATGTCTCGATCGCTATCAACATCAACTGGTCTACCCAACCCTGGAGCATCATGTAGTGAGAAATATCCAGCACGAAACTTCGCAAACCAGTTTTTTTTTTTAACATCTTTATTGGAGTATAATTGCTTTACAATGGTGTGTTAGTTTCTGCTTTATAACAAAGTGAATCAGTTATACATATACATATATCCCCACATCTCTTCCCTCTTGCATCTCCCTCCCTCCCACCCTCCCTATCCCACCCCTCTAGGTGGTCACAAAGCACCAAGCTGATCTCCCTGTGCTAAGCGGCTGCTTCCCACCAGCTATCTATTTCACGTTTGGTAGTATATATGTCCACGCCACTCTCTCACTTTGTCACAGCTTACCATTCCCCCTACCTGTATCATCAAGTCCATTCTCTAGTAGGTCTGCGTCTTTATTCCTGTCTTGCCCCTAGGTTCTTCATGACCAACTGTTTTGTTTTTTAGATTCCATAGATATGCGTTAGCATATGATATTTGTTTTTCTCTTTCTGACTTACTTCACTCTGTAGGACACACTCTAGGTCCATCCACCTCACTACAAATAACTCAATTTTGTTTCTTTTTATGGCTGACTAATATTCCATTGTATATATGTGCCACATCTTCTTTATCCGTTCATTTGTTCATGGACATTTAGGTTGCTTCCATATCCCGGCTATTGTAAACAGAGCTGAAATGAACATAGTGGTACATGACTCTTTTTGAATTATGGTTTGCTCAGGGTATATGCCCAGTAGTAGGATTGCTGGGTCATATGGTAGTTCTATTTTTAAGGAACCTCCATACTGTTCTCCATAGTGGCTGTATCAATTTACATTCCCACCAACAGTGCAAGAGAGTTCCCTTTTCTCCACACCCTCTTCAGCATTTATTGTTTGTAGATTTTTTGACGATGGCCATTCTGACTGGTGTGAGATGATATCTCACTGTAGTTTTGATTTGCATTTCTCTAATGATTAATGATGTTGAGCATTCTTTCATGTGTTTGTTGGCAATCTGTATATCTTCTTTGGAGAAATGTCTATTTAGGTCTTCTGCCCATTTTTGGATTGGGTTATTTGTTTTTTTTATATTGAGCTGCAT